>NC_084625.1:33948733-34548733 GCF_033978795.1 Nerophis ophidion | reverse complement strand
CTTCTTTCGTTTGTTCCCAGAAGGATTTTCTTTTCATTTTTAATTTTCACTACAGTTCATTTTCTTTGTTGGCTCCCCAAGTCTTTTCAGTCTTAGTCCGCCACGGCCATCTGCGCGCCCGGCCTGTGGACCACCCGGAAGTTGTATGGCTGTAATGCGAGGTACCACCGGGTGATCCGTGCGTTTGCATCCTTCATCCGGTGGAGCCATTGGAGTGGTTTGTGGTCCGAACAGAGACTGAAGGCGCGCCCCAGCAGGTAGTAGCGGAGGGCCCCGACCGCCCATCGGATGGCGAGGCACTCCTTCTCTACCGTACTGTACCTCGCCTCCCGGTCTGAGAGTTTCCAAATGATGTACAGAATGGGGCGGTCGACACCCTCCACCCGCTGGGACAGCACCGCCCCCAGTCCCCTGCCCGATGCGTCCGCCTGCAGACAAAAGGGGATGGTGAAGTCAGGCATACACAGTACCGGTTTCTCGCAGAGTGCCATCTTTACCTGCTCGAACGCCGGCTGGCACTGCTCCGTCCACTGGACCAGCTCTGGGGCACCCTTTCGGGTGAGGTCAGTTAGTGGGCTGGTCAAGTCCGCGAACCGTGGAATAAAGCGGCGGTAATATCCCGCCAGGCCCAAAAACTGCCTCACCTCCTTTTTTTGTCTTGGGGGGTGGACAGGCCGCAATCGCAGCTGTTTTGTCTACCTGTGGGCGCACCTTCCCCCCCCCCCCCAAGTGGTACCCCAGGTAATGTACCTCCCTCCGGCCAACCGCACACTTTGCCGGGTTGGCGGTGAGCCCCGCCCGCCTCAGGGACTCGAGCACCGCCCCCACCCGCTGCATGTGCTGTTCCCAGCTGCTGCTTTGGATGATGACGTCATCCAAATATGCGGCCGCGTATGCCGCGTGGGGGCGCAGCACCCGGTACATGAGACGCTGGACCGTGGCGGGGGCACCGAACAAACCAAACGGCAGTGTCACGAACTGGAATAAACCTTCCGGAGTGGAGAAGGCCGTTTTTTCCTTGGACTGTGGTGATAAGGGAGTCTGCCAGTAGCCCTTGGTTAAATCCAGTGTGGTGAAAAAGCGAGCAGTGCCTAGCCGATCCAGGAGCTCGACGACCCGGGGCATTGGGTACACGTAAAAAAGGTGACACGTCATTCACCTTGCGGTAATCCACACAGAAGCGTACTGAGCCATCCTTCTTTCCCACCAGAACGATTGGGCTACACCACGCGCTGTGGGATTCTTCTATCACCCCCAGTTCCAGCATGGTTTGTAATTCTTCCCGAACTACTTTGCGCTTGTGCTCGGGAAGTCTGTATGGTCGAGTCCGCACCGTAACCCCCGGGCTGGTCTCGATGTGATGTTGGATGAGGTTCGTGCGGCCGGGCCGCGCGGAGAACACATCAGAAAAGCGCTGTTGCAGCGCTGCAACATCCGCTTTCTGTTTGAGCGTGAGGTAATCATCACAGGGGAGGGGAGGGGAAGGGGCAGAGCGCGGGACCTCTGGCCCCAACTCCTCCTCCTCTCTTACTACCGTCACCATGAAAACAGGCTCCGCCTCCTTCCATGCTTTCAGCAGATTGAGGTGGTAAATTTGGGTGTCTCCGCCCCGGTCCGAGCGTCGAACCTCATAGTCCACACCCCCCACTTGCCATGTACCTCAAAGGGTCCTTGCCATAGCGCAAGTAATTTAGAGCTGGAACTGGGAAGTAATAAAATGACTTTTTCTCCCGGTGCAAATTTTCGCAGCTGGGTTCCCTGGTTGTATGTGCGTTTTTGGCGTTCTTGGGTTTGGAGCAAATTCTCCCGTGATAAGTGCCCTAATGTGTGTAGTTTTGCTTTCAAGTCCATAACGTACTGGACTTCAGTTTTACTGGAGCTCGTACCTTCCTCCCAGTTTTCCTTAATTTTGTCCAGCACTCCACACGGCTTCCTGCCGTACAACAACTCGAATGGTGTAAAACCTAGGGAGGACTGGGGTACCTCCCGCATCGCAAACATGAGGGGATCCAGCCATCGGATTCACATGCGCCGCCTGGAAAACCATTTCCCGGTGGCGTTTCGGCACGAGCAACTGGGTGATCTCTTCTCCCGTCTGAGTGTCACGGGTCACTCTATACAGCCTATCTCTCATAATGGAGAAATGAGGGAATACCCGCGCCGCTCTCGGGCACATTAGCTGACCGTCGATATAGTCGACTTGGTCACAGGCCGCGCGCAAAGTTTCATCTCGCGACTGCTCGAGGGGAAAATCCTCCGTAGGATGCCAATAGGATGCCGGGGGGGCGTCCCGCGAATCCCCCGCCGGTTCCTGCTCGGCAGTGGCGGAAGGCCCCGCCTCGCCACTGAGAACCGCACAGATACTCCCTTTTCCTACGGTCCGTGAACGCCTCCCCCCACACATTGCGTCACGAGAAGTGGAAACCCCAATTTGTCCCTAATATTATGGGAGGCGTAAGGTGCGCACTTACAGCAACCTTCACACTATGCTTTTGTCCCCGATGCCAAATTTCTACTGGAACAATGGGATACGTGTGCACATCCCCATGAATACATCTAATTCGCCCCTGTGTCGCCTGCCTCAACGCCCCTGGCCGAACCAGGTTTTGGTGGATCATGGTTTGTTTGCACCCCGAATCCACCATACTCCATATACTCCCTTGAACCCTTACCGGGACACAGTACACCTCCCCTGGATCGGAGGCGGGTGCTGGGGGCTCGACCACCCGTATCACCTGCCCCACCTCCATCAGTGAGCACTCCCTGCACACGTGACCAGCTTGGCCGCACCCCCAGCACACCGGCCCTGGCGTTTGAGGTGCCGTCTGCGGGGGAAGCCCTTGTTGCGCAGCGCCGGGAACCTGGACAGAGGGAGGAATGTCACACATTTTATAATCCCCTTCTACCCCCCTCAATAGTGCTGGAGGATGATGTGTGTGCGTGTGTGAGTGTGTGTGTGTGTGTGTGTGTGCATGTCCCTGTCTGGGCTGGCGGCCTCCTGCGTCTGCCAGTTCCGTCTCCGGGGTGCTGGGATGGGCCGCTCGGCCGCTCGTGGTGCTGCTCTGGATCTGTCGGCTGCCCGTGGCGCTGGTGTGGGTCTTTCGGTGGTCTTGGCGCTTCCTTCCCGGTATACCGCCAGATGATCCTCGGCCAGGGCCACCGCGGCCATCAAGTCCTGCGGGCGATGGTACCGCACCCAAGCGGCTGTCTGGGCTGGGGTGGCCTCCACAAACTGCTCCAGGAGGATCCACTCCAGCATCTTGCTATCGGCCTCCTGGGGTTCCAGCCACTGGACGGCCGCATCCCGAAGCTGCTGCGCCAGCACGAATGGTCGGTCCTCGGGCCCCAGTCGCATGGCACGGAACCGGCGTCGGTGGTCCTCCGGGTGGCTGCCGATGCGGTCTAATATTGCCCGGCGTAGGTTGGGGAAATGCACCCGAGCGTGCGCTGGGAGACTAAGCGCCGCCCGCTGCGCCTCCCTCGCCAGGAGCGGCAGCAGCTTGACACCCCACTCGGTGTCCGGCCAGCCGCATGCTGTCGCTGTGGTCTCAAACACGTCGTGGAATACTTGCGGGTCCTCTCCCTCCGACATCCTCTGCATGGCGGTTCCCTTCCCCTTCTCCTTTCCTCTGGACTGGCTCACCAGTGCTTGCAGTACTTGCGTCTGTTGCATGCTTGCCTCCATCTGCTGCTGGGTGGCTGCCGACACCTCCGCCAGCACTCTTCCCAGTGCCTCCAGGGGGTTTGGGGCCGTCATCCTTCCTCGGTCCTTGCTTGGTTGGGCGCCAACTGTGACAGGTTTGTGTCGTGGGGTCCTCAGGACCGAAGGATCACAGCAGCAGTTCAAGTTGACAATTATTTTTAATCTTTTTACACACAATATTTCTTCTTTCGTTTGTTCCCAGAAGGATTTTCTTTTCATTTTTAATTTTCACAACAGTTCATCTTCTTTGTTCGCTCCCCAAGTCTTTTCAGTCTTAGTTCGTTCACTCACAAAGTTTTTAACTCGCTCAGTCCTCCTACAACCCTTCTGGCGTCCTCCGCACCTCCTGGGGTCCTTCTGGCTTTTCAGCCCCGCCCTGCAGTCACCAACGCTGCTAAATAGAGACAGGTGATTAGATAACTCGTTCCAGCTGAGGTATCCACTCACCTGTCATCTTGCTTCCAGCCGGCTCCTGTGCATGCCATCGCCGGCAGGCGGCGCGTGACCACGCCCCGCCTCTCACAATTAGCTCGCGACATCAAAGCTACATTTAACGGAAATTATATCTATGGGCCCACAGGTATAATATCAACGTTAATGTAACTGACAGTGTACAAATGCACCCAATAAGGGTTCATTACTATTAACTTGTCACAAGGTGTTGGTGACAAACCCCAAGATGCAGAGATGGCAGGCTATGTCCAGGAAAACAAGATTTAATGTTCAAAATAAATGTAAAACACAAACCAGAAACTAGGAACAGGCAGACTGGAAACAGGAACCAGAAAACAGAAAAACTGGATATAGCTAATGGCTAACAGGAAAAAAAACAAGGAGCTAGGAGACAGCAAACTAAATATCCATAGGAACGAACAGGAACAGCGTACCGCACTGACATCGACAATGACAAGTCGTAATGACAATACTCCAGCACCTGACTGGAGGACAAAGCAGGTTTAAATAGCAGCCGGCTGATTGACGCCAGGTGTGGCCAGGTGCTAATCTACCGCACCTGAGGGGAAACAGCGCTCAGGTAGAAAAGCAGGAAATAACCAAAATAAAAGCGCTGACAGGAAACATCCATCCATCCATTTTCTACCGCTTATTCCCTTCTGGGGTCGCGGGGGGCGCTGGCGCCTATCTCAGCTACAATCGGGCGGAAGGCAGGGTACACCCTGGACAAGTCGCCACCTCATCGCAGGGCCAACACAGATAGACAGACAACATTTACACTCACATTCACACACTAGGGCCAATTTAGTGTTGCCAATCAACCTATCCCCAGGTGCATGTCTTTGGAGGTGGGAGGAAGCCGGAGTACCCGGAGGGAACCCACGCATTCACGGGGAGAACATGCAAACTCCACACAGAAAGATCCCGAGCCTGGATTTGAACCCAGGACTGCAGGAACTTCGTATTGTGAGGCAGACGCACTAACCCCTCTGCCACCGTGAAGCCCTGACAGGAAACAAAGACAAAAAAACAAAAAACTAAAACATAACCAAATTGTCAGGGACAAGCCTGACATAACTATCTGTCATTTAGCTGGGGACACAAGCCAAATATGTTCTAGACCAAAAATCTCTTTATATTCTCTACTGCTCACTAGTGTTACCATATCTGAGTTATTGTGTAGAAATATAGGGAAATAATTACAAAAGTACACTTCATTCACTAACAGTGTTACAAAAAGATCAGTTAGAATAATACATAATGTTGGATATAGAGAACATACAAACCCTTTATTTATTGAATCAAAGATACTGAAATTCCACGACATAGTGGAATTGCAAACAGCTAAAATTATACACAAAGCAAACTATAACCTGCTTCCCAAGAATATACAACAATTCTTCTCAACAAAAGAAGAGAAATATAATCTTAGATAAAAATGTAATTTAAAACATTTGTACGCACGTACAACACTTAAGACCTTCAGTATATCAGTATGTGGAATTAAATTATGGAATGGATTAAGTAAAGCAATCAAACAATGTATTAATATGATCCACTTCAAGAAACTCTTCAAACTGGAAGTGTTTACAAAGTACAAAAAAGAAGAATCATGATAAACATTCTGATTTTATTCACCCATTCATTCTCAAAATAATCTTACTTATCTCATCGTATGGCATAAAACTTACTTCACCAATTATTTATTTATTTATTTATTTTTATTGTGATTACTTATTACTTAAGGAGTATACATTGTGAATACATTGAGAACAGGAAGTGAACAAAAGTTTTAGCAACTGTTATGTAAAGAAAAGGGGTAGGATTAAATTAGCTCTGCTTCTTCCTACTCCTTTTCGAACATGTTGAAAAGAGAAACTGGAAATTGTGATGTATCATGTTGTATGCTTGCATGTTCGAAATAAACTCAAACTCAAACTCAACACACAACAACTACCTCTAGGGGTCCCCGCACCCACTGTATGCATTTATTTAGTTTGCCTTTTCTTTGGCCCACCCCTATAATGTTATTCATTTTCTCTGACTACTGTAAAAAACAGCATCTATCTACATCTTGACAAAAAGACAATGACTTGTGTTGTTTGGGAACAGTTGGTACTAGTTATGGGCAGTACAACTTTTCATGAAATCCTAAATTTGTGTTGGACATCTTAGATGAAGAGAGCAGTTAGGATTTTGGTTTACAGAGTAAACAACTACAAACTAAGGTCTATCGCGTTGTTTTCTCCAAACGAATACATTTGTCTAAATATGGCCAAGGACATGCAGTATTTGGATTTCCTGCACGTCATCTTCAACACTGAAGGAAGAGTATAATCTGCTGGAGATAATTTCTCTGCCATTTTCAAGTTTATTTTGTTTTTTTTTGAGTTGTCAGCTTGAAGCGTCTCTCTGTCTCCGAGTCCCTCGTCGTCATGTGACATGAGTGTGAGTCTGTTATGGTTTTGCTTACTAGTTTCAAGGACCCGCCTTATCTTTCCTCTCATTTGCCAGTCAATAATGTTTCACTTTAACCTTAGCTAATTGTGACCCATCATATGAACAGTAACCAATCATCATGTCTGAAGGTTCTCATTCACCCAGGTCATCCAGTTGTATGTCGTCTATCATTTTTGGGGCCTGGATTTACAGTCCATTTTCTCTCTTTCAAGCTTGTGGCTTTCACGTAAGCTACCTAGCTGCATGGGTCTAAACGTAGCTAAGCTACAAGAAAAGCTGCTTGTGAAAAAATTAGTAAAGCTACCTCCAAGCTACTGGAAAATGTAGTTGAGCTACATGTAGCTTGTTACTGCCCATCACTGTGTATAGGTCTTGGCCAGATCACTGACAATATAATCTGGTCCCTACACACCGGAGCTCTTGTAAAAAGAGCTCAGCAGCGCATGCACTTTTTGCGTCGGATGAAAAGGACTCTAGGAAGAGGACTGCTGGACTCTAGGAAGAGGTTCCGCAGCCTCCAAAGCAGAACCTCCAGGTTCTGTAACAGCTTCTTCCCTCAGGCCGTAAGACTCTTGAACGCATCATAATTAAATGATCCCCTTAACTCTCCCAAAAATGGATTAACTCGCTGGAATAAAAAAGAAAATATAGCATACATCCATAAACCTGGATGCATATGCAAAAGTGTAATTTATTTATCTGTACAGTAATCTATTTATTTATATCTGCACCTTATTGCTTTTTTTCATCCTGCACTACCATGAGCTAATGCAACAAAATGTATTTCTTAATTGTACTGTACAGTTCAAATTTGATTGACAATAAAAAGGAAGTCTAAGTCTAAGTCTAAATGCAGAGAGTAATTTCACCACATCTAGTGTGTGTGTGTGACAATCATTGGTACTTTAAATTTAAATAAAATCTCTAACCTTTTATAATTAGTCCTTAAGCCTACTATTGTGTTGATAGGTAGTAGGAGAGCCAAGTTTTTTGAGAGGTGGTACTTGGTGAAAAAAGTTTGAGAACCATTATGCTAGATCATAGAGATGATCAATGACTTGCTGTTTTACACAAGGTCCTTAAAAACAGCTAAGTGCTCTTGTAACTCAACAACATAAATAGACCAAAACGATCAATGTCTACAGAATAGAATGCTAGTTATTTGGGAAAAGTACAAATACAGTAAGACTAATAGTGAAGGTAAGCGCCGCGGTCCTTAGTTTTCACGAAATGTGCCCCCCCAAACAATTTAGGTCTTTTTCTGACTTAATGTGTGTTGCCCATATGTAGCTTTTTTAGAAGTCGCTCTATACTTTGCAAATATTATAGTAAGTGTAGATAGAAAATGATCATATCCAACATGTATGACCTGTGAATAATTTTGAGCGGCACGCAGATCCAAAGTATTCTCCGTGGCACCAGCTGGTGCAGCACTTGTGCTTGCTTGATCCTTTGGCAGACACTCTATTCTGTTTAAAGATTATTTTTAGGGTATGAGAACACAGGGATGTGACGTTACCACAGTCGTGCCGGTTGGTCGTGTCATCTCGCTCCTTCTAGTTGTCGCTTTTCATCAGTTTTTACTGAAAACATGTGCATTGTTGCTCTGTTTTGTGTGTGTGAGATTTGTTAGGACTCATGAGGCAAGGAGGTAGGTGGCCAATAGAAACAACTTGACGTGCGAGTAAAACCTACTTTTTACATGACAAATTAACTTGTCATAGCTAGTAGTGTGAGATAGTCCATTGATTAGTCATCAGATAATTATCAGTCATTTTGAACCATGTCGCTAGTGTATGAGTGACAGTTAAAAAAGCTCTCACTTGTTAGGACAAAAGTGGTTTAGTTATTTTAGTGTTATTCTAGTGGTTGGAATATATACATCTGCAGACCCTAAATATGACAAAACCCAGCCTTTTCAATCTTTTATTTAGAGAAAAAAATATGTTACGTCCACACTAAGTATTTAAAATGGAGAAGTAGTTTTGAACGATTATTTACATGCAGGAGATGTGTTATCATTTTCAGTAAAGTGAATTTTTAGAACAATATTTTGTAGATGATACTGTATGGCTGTTCAGATAACTTTTTCACCTCTGATATGGTACCCATATTGAAGCCTTCATTATTGTCCGATTCTAAAATCAGCAGGAATCATAGTATATACTTTTACTATTTTCCTATTACATAATATATACTTTACTATTTTGTAGTGTGAAATGTTAGAAAAGTCTTGATCAAGGGAAAATACTCAGAAAACAATGTAAGGTGTGAAAAACACTAACCTTATGACAGACTTATGCTTTTTTAAAGTTGAAGTGGAGTTTTAGTTTGTTTTGGCATCCCTGATATGCCAAAGGGCATGAATAAATCATGTTTTTTTTCGAATAACTTTATAATTGATAACGATAGTTCAGCCGGGATGTGCTCATTTCAAAATTAGATTTACAGCCCCAAAATATAGTTTTTGTTTTCATTTCCAAGCCACCATTTGACCATTTAAAAAGTGTGTGAGTGTTTCACATCCAGGTTGCCAGTTACGCACAGCCCTCTTTGTTTAGCTATTGCCACTGGTAAAATTACTAAACATGTCAGACCTTAGTAAATCTAAAAGGCGTTGTTACGATTCTCAACTTATTTGTGACAAAGCCAGGAACAAAACCAGAGTTTTGGATTGGGGATGCCTTTGAAAGATGGAGACGATTGAAGGCGAAGAAGATTTTTTTCATCTGACGCCAAACTCGCTAATTTCCTCCTTCATAGGTAAGTCAGGCATTAAAGTTTTCTTATTACTTGTAATAAATGGAAATGAACATTTTGTATGTTACCTATATTGTCCAATACAGTCTATGATCCTGTCTAACAAAGCTCGTATGTTTGTGCAACAAAATGCTTAGGAGCGAAGTACCATCACACTAGTGTTGCTTAACATGTTAGTCCAGTCTCTGACACATTAACACAGTGATGGGGGTACGTGTACCCCTGGGGGTACTTGAAGGTATGCCAAGGGGTACGTGAGATTTTTTTCAAATATTCTAAAAATAGCTTCAATTAAAAAATCCTTTATAAATACATTTATTGAATAATACTTCAACAAAATATGGATTTAAGTTCATAAATTGTGAAAAAAAAAATACAACAATGCAATATTCAATGTTGACAGCTAGATTTTTTTGTGGACATGTTCCATAGATATTGATGTTAAAGATTTATTTTTTGTGAAGAAATGTTTAAAATTAAGTTCATGAATCCAGATGGATCTCTATTACAATCCCCAAAGAGGGCACTTTGAGTTGATTACTTCTATGTGTAGAAATCTTTATTTATAATTGAATCACTTGTTTTTTTTTTTAACAAGTTTTTAGTTTTTTTTTATATATTTCTTTCCAAAAAGTTCAAGAAAGACCACTACAAATGAGCAATATTTTGCACAGTTATAAAATGTAATAAATCATAAACTGATGACATAGTGCTGTATTTTACTTATTTATCTCTTTTTTTCAACCAAAAATGCTTTGCTCTGATTAGGGGGTACTTGAGTTAAAAAAAATGTTCACAGGGGGTACATCACTGAAAAAAGGTTGAGAACCCCTGCATTAACCACTGCCGTTTCTTTTCTTTTTCTCCTATGTCCCACTCTCCCTTGTGGAGGGGGTCCGGTCCGATCCGGTGGCCATGTACTGCTTGCCTGTGTATCGGCTGAGGACATCTCTGCGCTGCTGATCCACCTCCGCTTGGGATGGTTTCCTGCTGGCTCCGCTGTGAACGGGACTCTCGCTGCTGTGTTGGATCCGCTTTGAACTGGACTCTCGCGACTGTGTTGGATCCATTATGGATTGAACTTTCACAGTATCATGTTAGACCCGCTCGACATCCATTGCTTTCCTCCTCTCCAAGGTTCTCATAGTCATCATTGTCACCGACGTCCCACTGGGTGTGAGTTTTCCTTGCCGTTATGTGGGTCTACCGAGGATGTCGTAGTGGTTCATGTTGTGGTTTGTGCAGCCCTTTGAGACACTAGTGATTTAGGGCTATATAAGTAAACATTGACTGATTGATTGATTAACATATAGGCTAAGGGGAGAAATATATGTTTGTTAGCTTGTATGTCGATGTGTCATCCAACTGTCTGGGAAAAATATATTTTTGCAAATAAAACCTATGTGGATATGGGTAGTGTCAGTGCCTATTTCGTTCTCAATATGCCGATATGCTGAGGAAATGTGTTGCAACATTACCACGGCTAATTGCAGTTTCTGGTACTGGGTGTGCATCAAACACATATGGGGTGGTATTTGTTTGTCACAATATAATGCATTGCATGTAATAATTTTCTACTTTGTGTATTGACATGGTAGTAGGCTATATAATTTATACGGAATATGTTTTTGCGTAGTGTGTGGCTCATAGAATTGCACTCTGCACTGAAAGATGGTGATGTGTGTACATGGAAGAGAATGCAGTGTGTCAGGTTGGATGCAACATGGAGTTATGCTGAATGAAATGTGGCGGTAATTTTACTGTTGGCCTTGGCTTGGCAAGGTAAGCTTCAGTGTGTGAATGTGTGTGTGAATGGGTAAATGTAGAAGTAGTGTCAAAGCGCTTTGAGTACCTTGAAGGTAGAAAAGCGCTATACAAGTACAACTCATTTATCATTTATTTATTTATTATATATAATTATTTTGATGGTGGTCCGTGCGTTCAAACTACACATTTTAGCAGGGTAATGCCAACAATATGTCCCGACTCCCGACGAAAATATTGCTGCGTAACTTTACAAATACATTTGGTTAATCAGCATTAGTTAAATGTGGCATAATTACTTAGTGAAACATCTTGCAAGAAGCATAAACAAGAGAAACCTACGGTGTATGACTCGTTGATTCCCATTTGAAGTTCCTTGAAGTAGGATTCGGATTTGGCTGCATATCTGGCAGGCAACCTCAGTCATGGAGAGTGGGATGGGACTACAGAAGTTTGACCGTCATAGCAGTACCATTTCTGGCCACATTACTACATATGGCACCTTTAATGCCAGTAAAAAAAACAAAAAAAATAATCTTTACAAACTGTTCATCAAAGTGAAAACAAAAGAAGTCGAACAAAGAAAAAAGAAGTACAAAAATAAATTAACTGATATTACAAAAACCTAGTGCATGAATGTGAGTGTGAAAGTTGTCTGCCTATGAGTGTTGGCCCTGTCATGAGGTGGTGACTTGTCCAGGGTGTACGCTGCCTTCCGCCCTAAAGCAGCTGACATAGGCTCTAGCGCCCCCCGCGACCCGGAAAGGTATACCTGTTAAACCTACACGACGAGTATAGTTTATACCAAAAAGTTATATTTTGGTTTCATCTGACCACATGACATTCTCCCAATCCTCTGCTGTATCATCCATGTATCCATTTTGGTATAAATTCAACTTGTCATGTTTGGAGGAAGAAGAATACTTAGTTGCATCCCAAGAACACCATACCTACTGTGAAGCATGGGGGTGGAAACAACATGCTTTGGGGATATTTTTCTGCTAAGGGGACAGGACGATTGATCTGTGTTAAGGAAAGAATGAATGGGGCCATGTATCGTGAGATTTTGAGCCAAAACCTCCTTCTATCAGTGAGAGCTTTGAATGGTTGACCAAATACTTATTTTCCACCATAATTTAAAAAAAAATTCTTTAAAATTCCTACAATGTGAATTCCTGGATTTTTTTCCACAATCTGTCTCTCACAGTTGAAGTGTACCTATGATGAAAATTACAGACCTCTGTCATCATTTTAAGTGGGAGAACTTGCACAATCGGTGGCTGACTAAATACTTTTTTGCCCCACTGTATATATATATATATATATATATATATATATATATGAAAAGAGAAACAATATAAAGGGAACTTGGGATATTTTGAATAGCTTAATCAAACAAGTATATTCAAAATTGACATATCCTGATTACTTTATTGATGATAATGCTGAAAATTATGAGTAATGTAGTGAACAAGTTAAATTTCTTTCTTTTTGTAAATGTTGGTTCTAAGTCGACTGTTGATATCCCAGACAATGGAGTTACAAAATCGACTATTAAACATAATTTTTTGTCATTCTTTTTCTCAGCTACAAATGAGCGGGACGTGACTAACATTGTGCGCTGTAAATATAAGTGCTCCACTGACTGAGATGACTTGTATTTCCTCAGGAGGCTGCGCGCCGTCAACATCTGCGGAAAAACTCCTGTGGATGTACTACCAGTCTGTGGTTGCCAGTGTTCTGTTCTACATGGTAGTGTGCTGGGGGGGCAGTACATCTAAGAAGGACAGCTCCAGACTTGAGAAACTGATCAGGCGGGCCAGTTCTACAATCGGAATAAAACTGGACTGACTGGTGACGGTGGCAGAGAAGAGGACTGTTGACAAACTAGTGAGCATCTTGGATGATGTCAGTCACCCTCTGCATAGCGCTATCAGTAGCCAGAGGAGCATGTTCAGTTCTAGACTGCTTCATCCCAAGTGCAGGAGTAATAGACTCAAAAACTCTTTTGTCCCACACGCCATTAGACTGTACAACTCCTCTCTGGGAGGGGTGGTGGGTGGGTGGGGTGTACTAGGATGACGGGGGATGCAAAACGATAACAGTGCAATACTTTTTCATAACATGGTCACTACTGCCTAGTCTCTCTTGTTATATTCTTATTTTACTGTTATATTTGTATTCCCATTGTTGTTTTTTTTAAAAATTATTTTTGTAATATTTTTCTATTGTGTTTCCATGTATACCCCCATTATTTACTTTTTAAATTGATCTCAACTCTGTACACTGCTGCTGGAATTAAAATTTTGCTGATGGAACTCTCCTGAAGGAATCAATAAAGTACTATCTATCTATCTGTCTGTCTGTCTGTCTGTCTGTCTGTCTGTCCGTCCGTCCGTCCATCCATCCATCCATCCATCTATCTATGATATCAAAATAATGTTGGTTCAAAAAGTTATACTGAATATTGTAAAACCCTCAACTTCAGTGACGTGCGGTGAACTAAACACCAGGTGAGGCATAGATACTTTTGGAGTTTTTTTATTCTTTTTTTTTTTCAAACTTTAATTTATATGAGCAGTTCTAACCATTGTTGATTTAGGTTGCACATTAGAAAAACAAGAAAACGAAGGGAGTAATTTGCTTTCATAAAAACGTTATCAAAATGATATTACGGTTTGACAAATTGGTCCAAAAAGTAGTTGACAAAGTTGTTATTACATACTTTTTGGTCCCATTTTCTTGTAACAAAATAAATCAAGTATTGTGAGTGTATCTTATCTTTCTGCATTTGTATCTGAAGCAGCAATAACACCCACAAACGCTGGCTTACTCTAATAAAAATGCCATGTTTGTTATAAATACAGTTTAAAAAAAAAAAAAATGCTGGCTTCCGCTGGAGAAACATGTGTCTGCTAGCTTTAGTGCCCCCGTTTCTCCCAGTGTGGCGAGTCAGATTACTGCTGAGGCATTGAACAATATATCGCCCCCTATTTTGAGGCAGAGGTACTTGGTGCCTCATAGCCTGCCTTTTCCCTGTGGCATAAATCACGCGCCCCCTCTCTCGCACACGCTCAAAACACTTTGTGTGTAGCTGTTGAGGCACCACCTGTGTCTGCCTCACTTCTGGTCTGCTGCGATATTTTGTTTAGGAAACACAGAATTTCCGCGATTGTGACCATTAAAATTACCCAAATATACAGGAACCACACCAAAATCACACAGAAAACATAGACCAAAAGAGAAACATTAAAACTTATTTTATTGCTCTGTTTTTTGAACATAGTTAAGCCTTTTACCCCTCCTGGTGGCAAGGTGAGGCACTGCCTCACTTGCCTCCCCTGACAGCACGCACTGCTCAACTTATGTATCCAACCTGCCATTTCAGACCGGCCGCTTTCCAAGTCAAATGAAAATCGCTAAGGTAACTCCGCTCTTCAAAAGTGACAGCTAACACGTTTTTACCAATTACAGACCAACTTCTCTTTAGCCTCAGTTCTCAAAAATTTTAGAGAAAATATTAAATTCTCAACTTGAAACGTTTCCTGAGAAACATCATATATGGTTTTAGGTCCAAAAGAATAACCTCAAAGGCGATAACTGAAGCTATTGAAGAAATTACTAATAAACTGAAGCATAAAAGTATGCAGTTGGTATCTTTATTGATCTAGGAAAAGTATTTGATACCATTAATCATTCAATTCTACTAGATACATATATATATATATATATATATATATATATATATATATATATATATATATATATATATATATTAAACAATTATTTAACAGAGAGGGTACAGTTCGTAAAAATTGGTCAACACGTATTTATCAGATACTTTTGGCATTGCTAGTGGTGTCCCCCAAGGGTCCTTGTTGGGGCCGAAACGGTTTAATGTGTATATTAATGATATATTTAATACATCCAATGTACTGAAATGTATACTATATGTAGATAACACAATTAAATTCTACATTAGTGATGACTTTAATGAGCTCATAAATACTGTAAACAGAACTGAATGTAATAAAAAAAATGGATGGACACAAAAAATGATCCTTGAATATAAATAAAACTAAGATAGTGATGTTTGGGAATCGCAACATGATATCTCAACAAAAAACAAGTATTGATGGTACCCAAATTGAAATCGTAAAGGAGAATACATTTTTGGGAGTAATAATTGATAGTAAACTATCATGGAAACCTCATGTCAGACACATTGAAACAAAAATCTCCAAAAGCCTCTCAATTATAAACAAAGCAAAACTACACCTAATGAAAATGCACTCCGTACTCTATACTGCACCTTGGTACTGTCATACCTTACCTACTGTGTTGAAGTATGGGGGGATACTTACTACAACACAATTCATCCTCTGATCATATTACAGAAAAGAGCAGTGTGGATCATTCGCAACGTTGTTTTTTTAGAGTATACCCAATCTGTTTATGCAATCAAAATTGCTCACATTTGATGATCTTGTTAAATATAACACATCAATAATTTTATATAAAGCATTTCATAAATTATTGTTTTTACAATGTTTTTTTAGAAGACGAGTGCAAGCTCATAACTTGAGAGATTTTGGATGTTTCTCATTGCAGAGAGCTCAAAGCACTCGTAAATGTTTTTGTGTGTCTGTATGCAAAGTAAAACTCTGTAAACCTTTGACCACGACTCTATATAATGGGGACATGTATAGTAACATGTTATTGTGACAGGTCTCCAGCCGTCATCGTGTGGGTTGCAGTGACCATCGGTGCAAGACGCATTGTAGCAGGGTTGACTCTGGTTTATTATTTCAATAACCAAGTTTTCTTGCCAGTCGGTCGCGCCAATTTCTAGCGCGCCCTCTCTTTTTTGCTCGTCGTGGCGCGCCTTTCGGTGGCCGGTGGCTGCGTCTTCCGCGGGGGCTCATCTCTGTCCTGGTCGCTCTTGTCGTCTTTGACGTCCGGGGTTTCCCTCCTACTTCTGCTACGATTGTTCCTCCTTCTCCCCTTTTATGCTGCATGAGTAGATGCAGAGATTGAGAGCAGGTGTGTCGTTTACGCTCCTTCCTCTGATGGCTGCAGTGTCGCTCCAAGCGTGCCCCGCCTCACCGCTCCGCTGCATGCTCCGCCTCCTGGCCGCCATCTCGGGTAGGACTGCTGTCCGTCCTATGCTGCTGTCGGCTCGTCGGCTCTGTCTCTCCACAGTCATATTTATATATTTTGATTATTTTGAGCATTCGGCCGCGCAATTCATTAAAAAAAACCCATCACGCTAGCTTTTCATTGCACGACACTGATTAAAACTAACTGCAGACTTCATGAGAGCCAACAAACATATTACAACAACACCCAGTGTACAAGTTCTGCTGTCACTAGGATGGCGACTGACAGGATTTTTTCGTGTCTTTCTCGCCATTACTGGGTATGATTTGGATGTCAAAGTTGACCAACTTTTTGGAAAATGTCCTCAGAGTCATTGTCACAATTTAACAAACCGGCGGACCAAAGAGTAGACAAGAAGACAGATCCAAAGTCCAAGGGTTTTTATCTAAACAAACATGGGATGAGGGAGAGGAGTCGTCAACAGGAGTGGAGGTGTTTGGCAGGTCTGTAGTTGGTAGGCACTGAAGGCAGAGGAAAAAAGGGGTAAGTCGAGGAGCGAAAACACCAGAAGCTAAAAACACAAAAACAGCAAGATCATCAAAAAAGGCTAGGAAATGCTAGGAAAACTTGCTAGAAGTGTTACCACATGTAGAACTGTGAAACCATCTGGCAGCACCGCGTGAGAAGACCAGGGCTTTTAGAGTGGAGATGATAAGAAGATGGCAGGCAGGTGAGTGAGATGATCAGCGACAGGTGTGCCAAACTAGGCAGCCTGAAACCAAAACTCCGCCCCCACAAAACCACACACAGACAGACAACGATGTTAGATCATTTGGCAAGGGAAGAGTGAAGCACTCATCTCCAGAGAAAATGCTATATGCTGCATTAACACAGTTAGTATTGATTTATTTTACATGTCCAGACAAAAAAAAGATATTTGAAGAAAAAAAAAAGCCATTTAAAAAATCTGAGAATAGAATAACTTAACACTTACAAATGTATTAAAAAATGGCATGGGGGTGAAATTGGGGGCAATATGTGAGCCACGCCAACGTTCCAATTAAGTGCACAGAGTGCACATTATACTTACTGTACATTTTAATTTAAGTATTTTAGTTTTTGTTTGTATTATTATTATTTTTTACATTCTGCATTTCGGCACCCACTCCAAAGGATGGTGCCCCAGGCGGCTAACGTGGTTCGCCTGCATGCAATTAAAATGTATCCATAGACATATTATAAGTGTACGTTATAAGAGTACGCAGCATGGAGCGCTACTGCCTACTGGCGCTGACGAGACGCGGGGCTGCCATCTTGGAGTGGTGATCCTGCCAATTAATTTTGCAGGAACAGTGAACTGTCAGCGCATTTCATTCATCTTACCTCACTGAATAACCATTGATTTTCACGCGCTTTTTTGTCATAGGTGTAGCTATCATAAAGAACACATGTTTGGGCGTGTTTTACTATTCAAAGTTTGCTTAACATTAATAAAATATTCTTATATGCTATAAGTGACCAAACGTCCGAGTTCAAAACTGTGAATATAATCCCAGAGAAGGGGGGGAAAAATGGTCAGCTACTTTTAGGTTGAAGAAACAATATGATTAGGTTATATATACACATATATCCTACACAAACAATATATGCATACATTAGATATCTATATATCTTATAGACTGTATCACTGTTGCTGTAGCAGCAGAGAGTTTATTTTGTCCTGACACTTTGTATTGATATTTTGTATTACATTCTTCCCTTAAATGATCATGTTTACAGTGATTGTTTTATATGTATTTTTTATGTATGTCGCTTTGGATAAAAGCGTCTGCCAAATACTTAAACATAAACATATATAAACACCTGAAAGTCTTTATAACAGCTAAAACCACCAATCTGGCTTTTACAATCTTTAGCTTCATAATTTATTTCAACTTTATGTGGTTCAAGTATGACATTTTTAAATTTAATTAAATTCATTGACAAGCAACTCTATTATGGTCAAACTCTTGTTTGCCAGCGGCTACGATTTCAGTACTATTGAAGATCTTTGCTCCTTCTCAACTCTGTGGTAATATTCTTTTCACAAAATACAACCAATAGTACGTTAATCTTGCTTGTGAAAAGTAATCCCCCGATTCCAATTTTCAACAGTCCGCTCGTTTGAGCAGGAAAACGCTGAACACCAGCATCTTTGTTTTCTACTGTCAGTTTAGGCTGCTCGCCGACACCTCATCACCATTTCAAGATGGCGGCCAAATTTCTCGCGCCTACTTATAAGATGTTGTAGCAAAGATCCTGCTTGGGTTCTTCTGGGAGCACAGGGAATGAGTAGCTTACTCGAGGCAGCGTTTACAATATTTAGTTTATGTTGTTTACACAACTGTCAGTTTTGGCTTTTCAGCCGTACTTGCAATCCACCAGGTTCGTTTTCAGTTCTCTGTTCATTTCGGCTTTCCAGCCCCTCTTTCTCCTCTCCGTGTGTCTCCTTTCTGCGTGAACCTCCCCTCAAGGTTTCCCGTGCTGCTAATAAAGGAACAGGTAATTAGATAACTCGTTCCAGCTGAGCTCATTTACTCACCTGTCAGCTGCTTCATGGCAAATCGCTGCACACACCCCGCCCGCAGGGAACGCGTGGACCACGCCCCTGCCACATGCCTCCACCGCCAGACTCAAGCCGGACACCCGTCTGGCCGCGCCCACTCCCTCCCCCCCTCCCCTGGGCGAGAGAAGAAGTCGGCCACGGCCATCTGCGCGCCCGGCCTGTGGACCACCCAGAAGTTGTAGGGTTGTAAGGCAAGGTACCACCGGGTGATCCACGCATTGGCGTCCTTCATGCGGTGGAGCCATTGTAGCGATTTGTGGTCTGAGCAGAGACTGAAGGCGCGCCCCAGCAGGAAGTAGCGGAGGGCCCCGACCGCCCACCGAATGGCGAGGCACTCCCTCTCCACTGTGCTGTACCTCGCCTCCCGGTCCGACAGCTTTCGGCTGATGTAGAGTACGGGGCGGTCGACGCCCCCCACCCGCTGCGACAGCACCGCCCCCAGTCCCCGGGTCGGTGCGTCCGCCTGCAGACAGAAAGGGATGTCAAATTTTGGCATGTGCAGTACCGGCTCCTCACAGAGTGCTGTTTTCACCTTCTCAAACGCCCGCTGGCACTGCTCCGTCCGCTGGACCAGTTCTGGAGCACCCTTTCGGGTGAGGTCAGTCAGTGGGCTGGTCCAGTCCGCAAATTGGGGAATGAACTGGCGGTAATATCCCGCCAGGCCCAAAAACTGCCTCACCTCCTTTTTTGTCTTGGGGGGTGGACAGGCCGCAATCGCAGCTGTTTTGTCTACCCCAAGTGGTACCCCAGATACTGCACCTCCCTCCGGCCAACGGCGCACTTCGCCGGGCTGGCGGTGAGCCCTGCCCGCCTCAGGGACTCGGGCACCGACCCCACCCGCCGCATGTGCTGTTCCCAGCTGCTACTCTGGGTGATTATGTCATCCAGGTAGGCAGCCGCATATGCCGCATGGGGTCGCAGCACTCGGTCTGAGGTGCTGGAACGTGGCAGGCGCAACAAACAAGCCAAACTGAAGTGTCACGAATTGGTAAAAACCTTCCGGAGTAGCAAAGGCCGTTTTTTCTCGGGACTCTGGAGACAAGGGAATCTGCCAGTAGCCCTTCGTCAAATCCAGTGTCATAAAAAACGAGCAGTGCCCAGCCGATCTAGGAGCTCGTCAACCCGAGGCATTGGGTACGCGTCAAAACGTGAAATGTCATTCACCCTACAGTAATCCACACAGAACCGCACAGTTCCATCCTTCTTCAGGGACGGCGTGGCGCAGTGGGAGAGTGGCCGTGCGCAATCCGAGGGTCCCTGGTTCAAATCCCACCTAGTACCAACCTCGTCACGTCCGTTGTGTCCTGAGCAAGACACTTCACCCTTGCTCCTGATGGGTGCTGGTTGGCGCCTTGCATGGCAGCTCCCTCCATCAGTGTGTGAATGTGTGTGTGAATGGGTAAATGTGGAAGTAGTGTCAAAGCGCTTTGAGTACCTTGAAGGTAGAAAAGCGCTATACAAGTACAACCCATTTATCATTTATTCTTCCCCACTAAGACGATGGGACTGCACCATGCGCTGTGGGATTCTTCTATTACCCCCAACTCAAGCATAGTTTTTAATTCTTCCTGAACCACTTTACACTTGTGTTCAGGCAGCCATATGATATGGCCGAGACCGCACCGTAATCCCCGGCCTGGTCTCTATGTGATGTCGGATAAGATCCGTGCGCCCGGGCCGAGAGGAGAACACATCTGAGTAGCGCCGCTGTAATTCAGCCACCTCCGCTCTCTGCGCCAACGTGAGCTGGTCATCACAGGGAAGCTGAGGGGTCGGGCCAGAGCGCGGGCTCTCTGGCCCCAACTCCTCCTCCTCCCCCCCCTCTACTGTTACCATGGTGACAGGCTCGGCCTCTCTCCATGCCTTCAGCAGGTTCAAATGGTATATTTGGGTGTCTCCGCGTCGGTCCGAGCGCCGGACCTCATTATCGACATCCCCCACTTGCCGTGTGACCTCAAAGGGTCCTTGCCACTTTGCAAGTAATTTGGAGCTTGATGTTGGAAGCAACACAAGCACTTTTTCTCCCGGTGAAAATTTAGGCAGTTGGGCCCGCTTATTATAAGTGCGCTGTTGACCCTGTTGGGCAAGGCGCAAATTCTCACGTGACAAGTGCCCCACCTTGTGGAGTTTTGCCTGCATGTCCAAGACGTATTTAATCTCATTTTTGATGAAGCTTGGACCGTCCTCCCAGCTTTCCTTAATGACGTCCAACACTCCGCGGGGCCTTTGGCCGTACAGCAACTCGAACGGTGCAAAACCAAGGGAGGCCTGAGGTACCTCCCGCATCGCAAACATTTGGGGGTCCAACCATTTATCCCAATTTTGTTTGTCCTCGTGCATAAATTTACTGATCATGGTTTTCAGCGTTTTATTAAACCTCTCCAGCAGCCCGTCCGTTTGTGGATGGTATACGCTGGTGCGGATGGCCTTAATTCCCAGTAACCCGTAAAGTTCCTTTATCGTGCGTGACATAAAGGACGTGCCCTGGTCAGTCAAAATCTCTTTCAGGTTTCCGACTCCGAAGATGACCGTGATGAGTGCTTGCGCCACATTCTTGGCAGAGATGGAGTAAAGCGGCACTGCTTCGGGATACCGCGTTGTGTAATCCACCAGAACTAACACAAAGCGATATCCCTGTGTGTTCGGGTTAAATGGTCCGATGAGGTCCATCACAATTCTTTCGAACGGCACCTCTATGAGTGGTAATGGGCGTAAAGGCGCCTTTGGGGTGGCCGCGGGGTTCACCCGCTGGCAGTCCGGGAAGGCCGCGCACCATCGACGTATGTCTTACCGGAAGCCCGGCCAATAGAATCGGACCATGACCCGATTAAGTGTTTTATCATATCCTAAATGGCCAGACATGGGATTGAAATGTGCCGCCTGGAAAACCATTTCCCGGTGGCATTTTGGCACTAACAACTGGGTGTATTCTTCCCCGGTTTGCATGTCACGGGCAACTCGATAAAGCCTATCCCTAATAATGGAAAAATGGGGGAATAGCCACGCTTGCCCCGGGCGCACCAGCTGACCGTCCACAAAATCGACCTGATCCCATGCCCCGCGTAAGGTTTCATCACGGGCCTGCTCGAGGGGAAAATCCTCCGTAGGTTGCCATCGAAGGACCGGGGGGGCCTCCCACGAAGCCCCCACCGGTTCCCACTCGGCATTCCCGGAGGAAACCGCGTTGCCGCTGAGAACGACGCGGATACTCCCCTTGCCTAGCGTCCGTGAACACACCCCCACACATTGTGTCACCAATTGATTGAATCCCGGCCAATTTGTTCCCAAAATTATAGGGTGCGCAAGTTGCGAGCTTAGGGCAACCTTCACTTTATGCTTTTGGGTTTCATGTATAATTTCCACTGGCACAGTTGGATATTCGTGTAAATCCCCATGCACAAACTTAATTTTTATCCGTGTTGCATGCCTCAACGCCCTGGGACGAAACAGGTTCGGGTGGATCATGGACTGCCTGCAGCCCGAATCCACCATCGCCTGGTATGTACTCCCTTGTATCCTTACCAGTACGCAGTACATCTCTCCCCGATCGGAGGCGGGTGCTGGAGGCCCGACAACCCACAACACCTGCCCCACCTCCATCACGGCGCACTCCCGGCGTACGTGTCCAGGTTGTCCGCAACCCTAGCACACCGGCCCTGGCATCTGAGGTGCACTCTGTGAGGGAAGCCCCCTCTTAGCAGCGCCGGGACCCTGGAATACACGGGAAAACATCACATTATCACCCCGTGATGTGTGTGTGTGTGTGTGTGTGTGTGTGTTGTGTTGTTGGCTGTTTGGGTGAAAAACCTGCTTGTTGGCGCCCGGTAGTTCGGCCCTGGATCTTGTTGGGTTGATGGATGTCCTATTCCCCGAGACGTCGCCGGGGCGCCAGAGGGATTTTCTCGGCTGATGTCGTCATGGTTTCCCGGTGGACCGCCAAGTGCTCTTCCGCCAGCTTCACAGCTGCCTTTACGTCCGGCGGGCTGTGGTACCGTACTCACGCGGATGTCCTCGCCGGGATGCCATCAAGAAACTGCTACAAAACGATCGCCTCCAACATCTTTTGGTCCTGCCCGTTGGGCCGAAGCCACCGGATCGCTGCATCCCTCAGCCGATTGGAGAACACGAACGGCCGACCCTCCGGCTTCAATTTCATGGCCCGGAATTGTCGGCGGTGATCTTCGGGGCTTCTGCCTATTCGGTCCAGGATGGCGTGCCGTTGGTTGGTGTAGTGCGCACGGGCCAACGCTGGGAGACTCAACGCCGCCCGCTGCGTCTCCCCCACCAAGAGTGGCAGCAGCTGCGCACCCCATTCTTCCTCCGGCCACTTGCTCGAGGTCGCCGTGGCCTCGAAGACTTCCAAGAAAGTTTGTGGGTCCTCCCCCTCCACCATGCGCTTCATGGTGGATGACCCACCCGCTGTCTCCGCTCTGCCTATCAATGCCTGCAGCACTTGGGTCTGCTGTCTGCTCGCCGCCGACACTCTCGCCAGGACTTGGCCCAGCGCTTCCAGGCCGATTGCTGCACACACCCCGCCCGCAGGGAACGCGTGGACCATGCTCCTGCCACAGATGTCTATGAATGTATCCACATATGTTGGTAGCGTGCTAGCTGTTAGCATTTGGCACATCATAATGAGATTTAAGACTTTAGTAGCCATGGACTTAAGCACGAGGTTGCTACAATGTTATTACAATGTCTCCCAACAGGTTGCTAGCATGTCAGCTTTTAGCTATTTCCTTTGAGCATTTTACAAACGTTTGTAGAATTTTGCACATCACAATGAGATTTAACACCTAAACAACCATCTTTTGAAGCAAGAAATTTAATCCCGCTATCCCAATGTATACACAAGTTCCTAGTTTTTTAGCTGTTAGCATTTCTGTTTGAGTATTTTGCACATCAAAATGAGACTTAGCACTTTAACAACCATGCATTTAAGCAAGACATATTGCCATGTATGTTAGACTGACCATACGTCCAATTTTCCCCGGACATGTCCTCTTTTGCGGGACGGTCCTGGGTGTCCGGGTGGGGTTTCTTAAATGCCTCAAACGTCCAATGTTTTGTGTCAAGGTTACGTGTATTTTCAATGTGCGTACAGGGTTAAGAACAAATTGTGAAGATGTACACACGCAGCAACATTCGTGAAGGAAGGGCAGAGAACGAGAGAGCGAGATAGTGGATAAACAGTCAATCAAGGCATACTTGGTCAACAGCCATACAGGTCACACTGAGGGTGGCTGTATAAACAACTTACAAATAAGCACCACACTGTGAACCCACTCCAAACAACAAGAATGACAAACACATTTCGGGAGAACATCCGCACCATAATACAACATAAACACAACAGAACAAATACCCAGAACCCCTTGTAACACTGACTCTTGCGGGATGGTACAATCCACCCACCCTGCCCTCCACCTCAACACCAATTACATCACATCGAATATTCCACTTTGAAAAATATTTTTGGTGGAAGATTTAGCATATATTGTGTGTTTGTCATAAAAAAAATATAGTTTGGTTTGACAAAAAAAGGCGGAAAACAAACAAACAAAAAAAAAAAACAACATAAAAAACTAAAACATTTTGAAATGAGGAATAGATGTGAAGTTGATGTAGACTCCAGAGATTTAAGCATTAAATATAAAATGTATGTATGCCCTGGCACACCATTATCATCATTTTATGACCCAAGCAAAACCCTTTTTACACTTTTATACTGAAATAAATACACCTACAACTTATTAAATAAAAAAATACAAAAAACTAGCAGCAGCAGTAAAGTTTAGATCCATGAAGGAAAGAAGAAAGTGAATGAATGTTTATAACTTATAGATTTACATATGTGACGTTTAGCTGGCATCTTGGTGAAGCGGTTGCATTCTCTAAATGATGCAGTCGGATAGACACAGCAAAAAGGTAAGAAATGATTTATTTATGCTAAAGAACAAACTAAGAACAAAACACTTGCACAAAGGCCCTATAGACAAAATCAACAGAACTAGCATGTGAGCTAAAAGGAACAAAAGACGCTAGCATGTGAGCTAGGGAAATAAACAAACAAATAGCGTCGAAGCTAATCGAGTTCAAAAGGGTATTTACCACAATGCGGGATCGCGACGTCACCTGTTGCTTCAAGAGTAAATTACACTGCGAGACTAAAGGAACAAAAAGGGCAGGCTTAAATACAGGGAATAATCCAAAAGCAGGTGTGCGTGACAAACAGAAAGCAGGTGACACAAATGTGTTGCTAAAGGAAGGGAAAAAACAGGAAGTGCCACCAGGAACTAAGGAAGACAAACTAACTAGATGTGATACAAAAACAGAACTAAATGCGAAAATGACATGATCCAAGTAGCGGATCATGACATAACCCCCCCCAAGGGACAGATACCAGTTGTCCCAACAAAAACTAGCTTGAACCCCCCTACAAAACAAGAAATTCCAAACATGAAGGGAGGGCGGAGGGAGGACATGATGGAGGGTCGCCAGGTTGCGTGTCCCCGAATCCACCGGGGACAAGTCAGGTGGCGGCAGCGAATGGACCGCTGCCGCAAAAGTCTTGGCGGGCGACCTCGAAGAAGCCACATCCTTGGCCGAACGGGGAGGAGGACGGCTAGGGCAAGGCCACATCCGTGGCCGACATGGAGGTGGATGCGCCCGGCGAGGAGGACGTCCAGGGCACGGCCACTACCGAGGTGGGCGCATCGGCGCCGTCATAATGGCTGGCTTAGATGCCGCAGACGAAGCCGGTGCGGGTGCTGCAGCCAAAGCAGGCACGGGTGCAGCAGACGATGAAGCCGGCGCTGGAGCTTGGCGTGTCAGCCGAGGAGCAGGTACCGGTGCCAGCCGAGGAGCAGGTGTAGGTACTGGTACCAGCCGAGGATCAGGTGCAGGAGAGTGATCCAGCCAAGGGTCCGGTGCTGGAGTGGGATCCAGACCGGGGGCAGGTACTGGTGTGTGAACCAGCCTAGGGTCCGGTGCTGGAGTGGGATACAGACTGGGGTCAGGTGCTGGTGTGTGAACCAGCCTAGGACTAGGACTCGGACTAAGACTAGGACTATGACTGGGACTGTGACTATGACTAGGACTATGACTGGGACTTTGACTAGGGCTAGGACCAGGACTTTGACCATGACTATGGCTAGGACTAGGGCTGTGACTAGGACTAAGACTGTGACTCGGACTAGGACAAGGACTAGGACCAGGACTCAAACTATGACTAGGACTAGGACTGTGACTACGGCTAGGACTTGGGCTAAGACTCGGCCTCGGACCCGGAATATGAGTCAGACAACGAGTCAGACCACGAGTCGGGCTTGGACTAGGGCTTGGACTAGGGCGTGGACTAGGGCTTGGATTAGGGCTTGGACTAGGGCTAGGACTAGTGCTACCTACAGGTGTAGCTAGCCGTGGTGCCGATGGAGGCGTCCTAGGAGGAGGTAGCGGCTTAGCGGGACGAAAGACCGGTGGTGGAGGTCTAATAGGAGGTTGAGACTACCAGCACTAGCCCCACCCCTCCTCTGGACGCGGATGCCAGACGCGTTCCCCGTGGTCTGAAAATTCCTCTAGGGGTGGGTGGGGGGAGGTACGGAAAGAGGTAAACTGGGTGGAAGGAAAAGTCACTGGGGGCGGAGCCAAAGTCACAGGTGGCGGGATCTGAGAATACTGAGACTGAAAATGTCCTTTAGATGGGTGATATCTTCATTTAAGTCCCCTGTGGATGACTGAGGGAGTGCATGTTTTAAAAAAAAAATCCTCATCTCCACTATCCTCAGGAGACGTCGGAGGAGTGACGTCACGACTGCAGTACCTGTGACTGACAGGCCAGCCGGAGGAGTCAATAGAGGGGTGACAGAAGGTTTTACCAGACATGAAAATTGAGTCCTGGACGGGTTGAAGGTGGCTGTGTCCCTGAGAGAGTGATGGCGGGGCTAGCGCGTGTCTATCGCGAGGCGAAGCCTTCCTCTGTGACTTCCGCCCTCGCGGACGAGTGCGAGCAGAGCGAGAGGGAACATCACCGTGCCAAGTGGAGTCGAGCGGGGCTTGGAGACCTCCAGAGCCCCAGATCATCTCTACACCCGGTGTGTAGCGAAATGTCCCAGCCTCCACCGCTTGGGCTATCTTCTCCGTAAGTTCATCAAAATGTTTGATCTCCGCTGCTAGAGTATGTAGCTGTGCTCGCTGTGTACTGTGACGTTTAGCTGGCATCGTGGTGAAGCGGTTGCGTTTTCTCAATGATTCAGTCGGATAGACACAGCGTAAAGGTAAGAAATTATTTATTTATGCTAAAGAGCAAACTAAGAAAAAAACACTTGCACAAAAGCACTATAAACAAAACCAACAGAACTAGCATGTGAGCTAGAAGGAACAAAAGACGCTAGCATGTGAGCTAGGGAAATAAACAAACAAATAGCGTGGAAGCTAATCGAGTTCAAAAGGGTATTTACCACAATGCGTGATCGCGACGTCACCTGTTGCAAATTACACTGCGAGACCGAAGGAACAAAAAGGGCAGGCTTAAATACAGGGAATAATCAAAAAGCAGGTGCGCGTGACTAACAGAAGGCAGGTGACACGAATGCGTTGCTAAGGGAACGGAACAAACAGGAAGTTCCACCAGGAACTAAGGAAGACAAACTAACCAGATGTGATACAAAAACAGAACTAAACCAGAACGTGACATGATCCAAGTAGCGGATCATGACAACACATGTACACAAATTTGTCTTCTTTTTGTTATTATTTCGTTTAATGAATTAAGTAATGGGGCTTCACGGTGGCAGAGGGGTTAGTGCGCCTGCCTCGCAATACGAAGGTCCTGCAGTCCTGGGTTCAAATCCAGGCTCAGGATCTTTCTGTGTGGAGTTTGCATATTCTCCCCGTGAATGCGTGGGTTCCCTCCGGGTACTCCGGCTTCCTCCCACTTCCAAAGACATGCACCTGGGGATAGGTTGATTGGCAACACTAAAATTGGCCCTAGTGTGTGAATGTGAGTGTGAATGTTGTCTGTCTATCTGTGTTGGCCCTGCGATGAGGTGGCGACTTGTCCAGGGTGTACCCCGCCTTCCGCCCGATTGTAGCTGAGATAGGCGCCAGCGCCCCCCGCGACCCCGAAAGGGAATAAGCGGTCGAAAATGGATGGATGGAATTAAGTAATGTTTATGACAACTTTTTCCAAAACACAATATATAATGTGAGATATAACAGGACAATCTATACGTTTATTATTTGTTTTCAAAACGCTTACAAAAAAGTGGGACCCCAGAAATTTACTGTGGGACTCCATTTTTATGACTTGATGGGGTCCATTATGGACCCCATCAAGTAGGGGTCCATGATGGGAATTTTTAAACTGGGGTCCCATGGACCGTCCATGTGACCCCATTTTGAAAATTTGTAGCGCCAACACTGCTGTCAACAGAGGAGAAAAAATGCTTTATTCAAATAAATATATTAATTATAAAGCAAGTTCACGTATCATTGGCAAGTTTTCACCTAGTCCCGGCCTTGGCGTGCTGCCAGCCTTGGCACACTTATATGTGTCCTCTTTTTGGGATTTCACAATATTGTCAGCCTAATGTATGTATCAGTGTATGTCAGTGGTTCTCAAACTTTTTCACAGAGTACCACCTCAGAAAGTACTTGGCTCCCCAAGTACCACCATAATGACCAAAATAAAAATACGATAGTGTAGTAGGCCCAAGTAATCATTAAAAACAATGCAGAGGTTTTTAACAAGTATATTTAATATTTTCGCCACTGAAACATTACACACATTTTGAACAGTAACAATTTGTTTGAATACAGGAAAATAAAACACTGTACTTTAATTCAGTGATTATTTGGCGAAGCACGAGTAGTAGTGGCGTACTCTTAGTGGTACATGCACCACAATTTGAGAATCCCTGTTTAATGCGCAAAACCCAAAACATGGTCCCAAACATTTTCTAGTTTTATTTAGTTGTTGCGCTCAAAACAATAATTCTCTCCCATCATTTATTCCCCGTGAATGCGTGGGTTCCCTCCGGGTACTCCCGCTTCCTCCCACTTTCCAAAGACATGCACCTGGGGATAGGTTGATTGACAACACTAAATTGGCCTTAGTGTGTGAATGTTGTCTGTCTATCCGTGTTGGCCCTGTGATGAGGTGCTGACTTGTCCAGGGTGTACTCCGCCTTCCGCCTGATTGTAGCTGAGACAGGCGCCAGCACCCTCCGCGACCCCAGAAGGGTATAAGCGGTAGAAAATGGATGGATGGATGGAGGTTTTTATCCACAGTCAGGTGCATTATCAAGAGAAAGGATGAGGATGGTGTTTTTGTTTTGTTTTGTTTTGTCTCCGCATGGGGTATATGTGCGCAATATTTCGATTTATTGCTCGTTTTTTTGATGTTGAGTTTTGCGTTTGTAGCTGTATGTAAAAATGGCAGCGCTGAATTGACCGCCGGTTGCATCAGTTCTGTGCTCTTTTATTGTCATTTTATGTCCCTTGTGTTTTTAACACGTGCCTCTTATTTTTATGTGTTTTTTTAATCTTATTTTTAATGGACTCGCACTGCAACCACATAATGTCCCCATTGTGGGATACATAAAGTCTATCCCATCCTATCCTACTGTATCCTATCCTAACCTATGCTATCCTCACCTGTCCTATCATATCCTCTAAGAATCACACATACCTGAAAATGTGACTTCACGTGTTTCTCTTTTCATCCAAATGTTCTTTTTCCGAATGCTGGATGTCTGCAAAGCACGTGACATTTTGTCTTTTATTATGCACACATTTAGAGAAGGCATTCAGCAATGAAGACCGACAGAGGGCTAAAATCACCGCCTATTGTCTTCTTCAAGGCTTTCCTCACGTGCTTTCTGTTTTTTGCCTCCTTCGTACGTTGCTTTTTCTCTTTTATACTTTTTTGCTTTAGACTTATTTTCCCGCTGCGGTATTATTGTGGCGCCTCCTTCACATTATTCAGTGTCACAAGCTTGACTTGCCTTCCCTTTGTTAATCGGCTGTAAACAACATGGCATGTCTGGGGAGTCGTGCGCGGTGCCAAGACATATTTTTGTATATAGATTTAAATATAACAGCGGCAGCACATGATTAAGGATGATACCGCTCACACTACAATGCACGGGTGATAAAAGCTGCTCCGATATCCAAGTGACATGTCAAAGTTGTCTCTAAATCTCACATAGACGACTAATAGCGTCATTGTTTGCACACAAGTTTTATTTTTCTGCTTTAATGTTGCTCGGCAGTAAATCCTTTGCAATTAGTTAAGTATCACACATGCAGTCGTCATGCTTGGAATGATCGCCGACACATTTTCAACACCAGTTGATAACACACAAAAAAGAATCGATACCTGATTTTTTCATTATCATCAATACCCAATGCCAGCGTGCCGAAAAACAATCAATCAATCAATCAATCAATGTTTATTTATATATCACAAATGTCTCAAAGGACTGTACAAACCATTACGACTACAACATCCTCGGAAGAACCCACAAAAGGGCAAGGAAAACTCACACCCAGTGGGCAGGGAGAATTCACATCCAGTGGGACGCCAGTGACAATGCTGACTATGAGAAACCTTGGAGAGGACCTCAGATGTGGGCAAACCCCCCCTCTAGGGGACCGGAAGCAATGGATGTCGAGCGGGTCTAACATGATACTGTGAAAGTTCAATCCATAGTGGCTCCAACAGAGCCGCGAGAGTTCAGTTCAAAGTGGATCCAAGACAGCAGCGAGAGTCCCGTCCACAGGAACCCATCCCAAGCGGAGGCGGATCAGCAGCGTAGGGATGTCCCCAACCGATACACAGGCGGGCGGTCCATCCTGGGTCCCGACGAGCGGTCCATCCTGGGTCTCGACACTGGACAGCCAGTACTTCATCCATGGTCATCGGACCGGACCCCCTCCACAAGGGAGGGGGGGGACATAGGAGAAAAAAGAAAGGAAGCGGCAGATCAACTGGTCTAAAAAGGAGGTCTATTTAAAGGCTAGAGTATACAGATGAGTTTTAAGCTCACATCGTGGTCACTCCGTGATCACGTACGACCGCCAGACACTTCTGGATGTGGACATATCGGGCTGTTTTGGACTGATAGACGCGTGCGTGCTAAACGTGCTAACTAGCATGGGAATACGTCGGCGGCTACATCCAGCGGCCTGTGAAGCAGGGGAGTATAGTAGCAGCGGGGGCCGTCTACCAAGCAGACGCCAGCGGTGTGATCGGAAACGCGGATGCCGAGCGGGGCTAAAAACAAAGCAGAAGGCTAATCCCACAGAACACCACTTCCCTCCATCCTGCAGCCGCATTTAAATGGAAGATGCGAGACTACTGGTCTGGGTGAGGAGTCAGTTAAATTAGAACAAGTTTTTTCTGCTTTGAGTGTTTCAGAGTTGGACATGTGTGTTACCGAGGTGGCCAACTATGATGGTGCAGTTTATCAAAGCAACAATCCAACAATCGGAAAATTCCTGTCGTATCAATTCCTAGATATGGTCATAACTATACTAAATGCACTGGGCATAATAAACACAACATTATTAATATTGCTACTACGGATAATTTGATCAAAAACTCCCTAAAACAGCCCACTACCTATAATATAGGTTTTTTAAACATAAGATCATTGTCTCCCAAAACGTTGTTAGTTAATGATATTATCAGAGACAACAATCTTAACGTCATCGGTCTCAGTGAAACCTGGCTTAAACCAAACGACTTTTTTGCGCTAAATGAGGCATGTCCTCCTAACTTTACACATGCGCATATTGCCCGTCCGTTTAAAAGGGGTGGGGGGGTCGCACTAATATACAACGAAAACTTTAACCTTAGTCCTAACATAAATAATAAATATAATTCGTTTGAGGTGCTTACTATGAGGTCTGTCACACCGCTGCCTCTACACCTGGCTGTTATCTACCGCCCCCCAGGGCCCTATTCGGACTTTATCAATGAATTCTCAGAGTTTGTTGCTGATCTGGTGACACACGCCGATAATATAATCATAATGGGGGACTTTAATATCCATATGAATACCCCATCGGACCCACCGTGCGTAGCGCGCCAGACTGTAATTGATAGCTGTGGTCTCACACAAATAATAAATGAACCCACGCATCGCAGCGGTAATACGATAGACCTAGTGCTTGTCAGGGGTATCACCGTTTCCAAAGTTACGATACTCCCGTGTACTAAAGTATTGTCCGGTCATTACCTTATAAAATTCGAGGTTCAGACGCATGTTCGTCAAACTAATAATAATAATAACTGCTATAGCAGCCGCAACATTAATGCTGCCACAACGACAACTCTTGCTGACCTACTGCCCTCGGTAATGGCACCATTCCCAAAATATGTGGGCTCTATTGATAACCTCACTAACAACTTTAACGACGCCCTGCGCGAAACCATTGATAACATAGCACCGCTAAAGTTAAAAAAGGCTCCAAAAAAGCGCACCCCGTGGTTTACAGAAGAAACTAGAGCTCAGAAATTATTATGTAGAAAGCTCGAACGCAAATGGCGCACGACTAAACTTGAGGTGCACCATCAAGCATGGAGTGATGGTTAAATAACTTATAAACGCATGCTTACCTTAGCTAAAGCTAAATATTACTCAAATCTCATCCACCGTAATAAAAACGATCCTAAATTTTTGTTTAGTACGGTAGCATCGCTAACCCAACAAGGCACCCCTTCCAGTAGCTCAACCCACTCAGCTGATGACTTTATGCAATTCTTTAGTAAGAAAATTGAAGTCATTAGAAAGGAGATTAAAGACAATGCGTCCCAGCTACAACGGGGTTCTATTAACACTGATACGATGGTATATATGGCGGATACTGCCCTCCAAAATAGTTTCTCTCGTTTTGAGGAAATAACATTAGAGGAATTGTTACAACGTGTAAATGGAATAAAACAGACAACATGTTTACTTGACCCTCTTCCTGGGAAACTGATCAAGGAGCTCTTTGTATTATTAGGTCCATCAGTGCTAAATATTATAAACTTATCACTCTCCTCGGGCACTGTTCCCCTAGCATTCAAAAAAGCGGTTATTCATCCTCTTCTTAAAAGACCTAACCTCGATCCTGACCTCATGGTAAACTACCGACCGGTGTCTCACCTTCCCTTTATTTCAAAAATCCTCGAAAAAATTGTTGCGGGACAGTTAAATGAACACTTAGCGTCGAACAATCTATGTGAAACCTTTCAATCTGGTTTCAGGGCAAATCACTCTAAGGAGACAGCCCTCGCAAAAATGACTAATGATCTATTGCTAACGATGGATTCTGATGCGTCATCTATGTTGCTGCTCCTCGATCTTAGCGCTGCTTTCGATACCGTCAATCATAATATTTTATTAGAACGTATCAAAACACGAATTGGTATGTCAGACTTAGCCCTGTCTTGGTTTAACTCTTATCTTACTGATAGGATGCAGTGTGTCTCCCATAACAATGTGACCTCGGACTACGTTAAGGTAACGTGCGGAGTTCCTCAGGGTTCGGTCCTTGGCCCTGCACTCTTCAGCATCTACATGCTGCCGCTAGGTGACATCATACGCAAATACGGTGTTAGCTTTCACTGTTATGCTGTTGACACCCAACTCTACATGCCCCTAAAGCTGACCAACACGCCGGATTGTAGTCAGCTGGAGGCGTGTCTTAATGAGATTAAACAATGGATGTCCGCTAACTTTTTGCAACTCAACGCCAAAAAAACGGAAATGCTGATTATCGGTCCTGCTAGACACCGAACTCTATTTAATAATACAACTCTAACATTTGACAACCAAACAATTAAACAAGGCGACACGGTAAAGAATCTGGGTATTATCTTTGACCCAACTCTCTCCTTTGAGGCACACATTAAAAGCGTTACGAAAACGGCCTTCTTCCATCGCCGTAATATCGCTAAAATTCGCTCCATTTTGTCCACTAAAGACGCTGAGATCATTATCCATGCGTTTGTTACGTCTCGCCTCGACTACTGTAACGTATTATTTTCGGGTCTCCCCATGTCTAGCATTAAAAGATTACAGTCGGTACAAAATGCGGCTGCTAGACTTTTGACAAGAACAAGAAAGTTTGATCACATTACGCCTGTACTGGCTCACCTGCACTGGCTTCCTGTGCACTTAAGATGTGACTTTAAGGTTTTACTACTTACGTATAAAATACTACACGGTCTAGCTATATCCTATCTTGCCGATTGTATTGTACCATATGTCCCGGCAAGAAATCTGCGTTCAAAGGACTCCGGCTTGTTAGTGATTCCCAAAGCCCAAAAAAAGTCTGCGGGCTATAGAGCGTTTTCCGTTCGGGCTCCAGTACTCTGGAATGCCCTCCCGGTAACAGTTCGAGATGCCACCTCAGTAGAAGCATTTAAGTCTCACCTTAAAACTCATTTGTATACTCTAGCCTTTAAATAGACTCCCTTTTTAGACCAGTTGATCTGCCGTTTCTTTTCTTTTTCTTCTATGTCCCACTCTCCCTTGTGGAGGGGGTCCGGTCCGATCCGGTGGCCATGTACTGCTTGCCTGTGTATCGGCTGGGGACATCTCTGCGCTGCTGATCCGCCTCCGCTTGGGATGGTTTCCTGCTGGCTCCGCTGTGAACGGGACTCTCGCTGCTGTGTTGGATCCGCTTTGGACTAGACTCTCGCGACTGTGTTGGATCCATTGTGGATTGAACTTTCACAGTATCATGTTAGGCCCGCTCGACATCCATTGCTTTCCTCCTCTCCAAGGTTCTCATAGTCATCATTGTCACCGATGTCCCACTGGGTGTGAGTTTTCCTTGCCCTTATGTGGGCCTACCGAGGATGTCGTGGTGGTTTGTGCAGCCCTTTGAGACACTAGTGATTTAGGGCTATATAAGTAAACATTGATTGATTGATTGATTGAAGGTGAGACTTAAATGCTTCTACTGAGGTAGCATCTCGAACTGTTACCGGGAGGGCATTCCAGAGTACTGGAGCCCCAACGGAAAACGCTCTATAGCCCGCAGACTTTTTTTGGGCTTTAGGAATCACTAATAAGCCGGAGTCTTTTGAACGCAGATTTCTTGCCGGGACATATGGTACAATACAATCGGCAAGATAGGATGGAGCTAGACCGTGTAGTATTTTATACGTAAGTAGTAAAACCTTAAAGTCACATCTTAAGTGCACAGGGAACAGTGCAGGTGAGCCAGTACAGGCGTGATATGATCAAACTTTCTTGTTCTTGTCAAAAGTCTAGCAGCCGCATTTTGTACCAACTGTAATCTTTTAATGCTAGACATGGGGAGACCCGAAAATAATACATTACAGTAATCGAGACGAGACGTAACAAACGCATGGATAATGATCTCGTCCTCTTATTGGACAAAATAGAGCAAATTTTAGCGATACTACGGAGATGAAAGAAGGCCGTTTTAGTAACGCTTTTATTGTGTGACTCAAAGGAGAGAGTTGGGTCGAAGATAATACCCAGATTTTTTACCGAGTCACCTTGTTTTATTATTTGGTTGTCAAATGTTAAAGTTGTATTATTAAATAGAGGTCGGTGTCTAGCAGGACCGATAATCAGCATTTCCGTTTTTTTGGCGTTGAGTTGCAAAAAATTAGCGGACATCCATTGTTTAATTTCATTAAGACACGCTTCCAGCTGACTACAATCCGGCGTGTTGGTCAGCTTTAGGGGCATGTAGAGTTGGGTGTCATCAGCATAACAGTGAAAGCTAACACCGTATTTGCGTATGATGTCACCTAGCGGCACCATGTAGATGCTGAAGAGTGCAGGGCCAAGGACCGAACCCTGGGGAACTCCACACGCTACCTTAATATAGTCCGAGGTCACATTGTTATGGGAGACGCACTGCATCCTATCAGTAAGATAAGAGTTAAACCAAGACAGGGCTAAGTCTGACATACCAATACGTGTTTTGATACGTTCTAATAAAATATTATGATCGACGGTATCAAAATCAGCGCTAAGATCGAGGAGCAGCAACATAGATGACGCATCTGAATCCACCGTTAGCAATAGATCATTAGTCATTTTTGCGACGGCTGTCTCCTTAGAGTGATTTGCCCTGAAACCGGATTGAAAGCTTTCACATAGATTGTTAGACGCTAAATGTTCATTTAACTGCTCCGCAACAATTTTTTCGAGGATTTTTGAAATAAAGGGAAGGTGAGACACCGGTTGGTAGTTTACAATGAGGTCAGGATCGAGGTTAGGTCTTTTAAGGAGAGGATGAAAAGCCGCTTTTTGAATGCTAGGGGAACAGTGCCCGAGGAAAGTGCTAGGTTTATAATATTTAGTACTGATGGACCTAATAATACAAAAAGCTCCTTGATAAGTTTCCCAGGAAGTGGGTCAAGTAAACATGTTGTTTGTTTTATTCCATTTACACATTGTAACAATTCTTCTAATGTTATTTCATCAAAACGAGAGAAACTATTTTGGATATTTGCAGTATCCGCCGTATATACAGTCGTATCTGTGTTAATAGAACCCAGTTGTAGCTGGGACGCATTATCTTTAATCTCCTTTCTAATAAGTTCAATTTTCTTATTAAAGAACTTCATAAAGTCAACAACGCAAGTGTTTCTTGTATATTTACCGTATTTATTATACTTCAAGCCGCTTTCTGACATCTCTTCAGGATTCCCGTTTTGGGGGTGGTGTAATTTACATGCCTCCACTTCGACAGCATTTTGTACTCATCTTTTGTGGTAGTTTTTAACTCTTCCATAGCAGGACTACTGATGGCTATAAGTGTGAACTGTACATTGTTGTACATATCTGACACTTTGTGTCAGAATTGGCAACAGTGGAGGACGATTTTCCCACAACTATAGGATAGAAAAAAAAAGAGCTTATTGGCAATGGCGCGGACTACAATGGCGGACACGCGCACATTTTTAGGACTTACAAACATCCCAAATACAAAGCAGATGGTACTGGTAGGTAAGAAAAGTTGGTTTTGCATAATACTGCAAAAGAGAATGCCAGATGATGTCTTGTAATAGGTGCCATCCTTATACACGAACCATAATAATACTCGTATGTCGAAGCACAGTACGTCTGACTGTGATATCCATAATAATCTGACAATACTTTGAGCCATGGGTCCCCAAACTTTTTGACTGAAGGACCGCATTGGGTTAAAACAATTTGGCGGGGCTATATGTGTGTGTATGTGTATGTATGTATATATATATATATATATATATATATTTTTTTTTCTATATATATATATATATATATATATATATATATACACGATTCGCGATTCTCACTTTGTGCGATTCAGAATCGATTCTCCTTTTTAAAAAAATCGATTTTTATTTTTAAATTTTTTTAATCAATCCAACAAACCACTACACAGCAATACCATAACGATGCAATCCAATTCCAAAACCAAACCTGACCCAGCAACACTCAGAACTGCAATGAACAGAGCAATTGAGGAGACACAAACACGAGACAGAACAAACCAAAAGTAGTGAAACAAAAATTAATATTATCAACATCGGTATCAATATAATTTATAATTTCAGCATAGCAGTGATTAAAAATCCCTCATTGACATTATCATTAGACATTAATAAAAAAAAAAAAAAAGAACAATAGTGTCACAGTGGTTTACACTTGCATCGCATCTCATAAGCTGTGCGCAATCCAAGGGTCTCTGGTTCAATCCCCAGCTAGTACCAACCTCGTCACGTCCGTTGTGTCCTGAGCAAAACACTTCACCCTTGCTCCTGATGGGTGCTGGTTAGCGCCTTGCATGGCAGCTCCCTCCATCAGTGTGTGAATGTGTGTGTGAATGGGTAAATGTGGAAGTAGTGTCAAAGCGATTTGAGTACCTTAAGGGTAGAAAAGCGCTATACAAGTACAACCCATTTATCATTTAGTCACACACCACAATAATACTTGCATATTTAATGCGGCGACAATCCGTCAAGCGGTGCGGCTTCATACTAAAACATTTTGATAGATTTGAGCGCCTTGTGTAATGTTCTATATTTTCAATGAAAGATATAACATATTGGTGTTGGTTACCGGTCATATTGCCATCATATTGCAGTCTACCCGTATCTCTTACGTTTGACTCCCATCTACTGGTCACACTGATCATTACACCATTTACCAAATAGAATAGCTTCAAGGTCAGTGAGCAAAACCAAAATGAATCTGTACATTAGGCACACCGGGTTATAAGGCGCACTGTCGAGTTTTGAGGGGGAAAAAAAGGAGTTTCAGTGTGCCCAATAGCCCAGAATATACGCTAAGCCAAAAAAAGGACAGAACTACCAGTGATCTTAAATATGATTCACTCTACCAACCTTTGCGCAGTGTTCAAAACGAACCCATTCATGAGGACAGTGAGCATGTGTGCAAAAGTGTGCATTGTGGTCCCACTGTTTTAACTGATTAAATATGTGAATAATTAACGATGACAATTCTCAGCACAGCTGCAGACCGTCGTCAGGTCCGTTCCACGGGGAACCGCCAAGCTGTTCCTGCTGCACGAGGAGGCTCCAGCTCCGTTGGAGAGACGCGCCATGCCGTTCCCCCTATCCGGCTTCCCCCCACCCCATAGATAGTCGGCACTCAACACGTTCCGCGCACAAAAGGGACCATCCCGCGGGGCTGTGGAGTGTTTGGCTTTCAATTAGCTTCTTCACCCTACAGCTTTGCTGTTTGCTTCTGTTTGATTGTTGCCATCACGATAAATAGGTATTGTCTGACACGACTCTCATCACACACTGACAGCAGTGTTGCGCTTTCACTGTGCATTTGTTTTTGTTTTTTATTATTGTCAAACTTTGGTAACACTTTAGTATGGGAAACAGATTCACAGTTAATTAGTTGCTTATTAACACACAAATTAATAACATGTTGGCTCTTAATTAGTCATTATTAAGTACTTATTAATGCCTTATTCTGCTTGGCCTTATTAAACAAAACCCCAACCCTAACCCTAAGTTAGTGTGAATGTCTGTCTATCTGTGTTAGCTCTACGATGAGGTGGTGACTTGTCCAGGGTATACCTCGTCTTTCGCCCGAATGCAGCTAAGATAGGCTCCAGCACTGCCGCGACCCCGAAGGGGACAAGCGGTAGAAAATGGAAGAATGGATGGATCTTATTGACATTTTTATTAGTAGATTACAAAGGAAGAGAATACATTGTATAAAACAGAACAGTTTATAAAGTACAGTACATATTCTGTACAATTGACCACTAAATGGTAACACCCAAATAAGTTTTTCAAGTTGTTTAAGTCGGGGTCCACGTTAATCAATTCAGGGTAAACCTAAACCAACCTGTGGTTTTATAACCTTTTTTATAACCCATATTTTAAGTGCTCCATGTAACCTTACCCTCCAAAAGCACAGTATGTCAATAAAAATGGGGAAAACAAATACTGTATTGATGTTTCACTGGTTTTATTCCGCACGGACTTATAAGTAGTCACTCGATGGCAGAAAAAGCACATACTCGGAGCTTATTGTCAAAGGATGCAGAGAACGCCAGGCGAGATGCAAGTGAAACACAATATTACCTACAAAAAGGCCATCCATCCATCCATCCATCCATCCATCCATCCATCCATCCATCCATCTTCTTCCGCTTATCTGAAGTTGGGTCGTGGGGGCATCAGTCTGAGCAGGGAAGCCCATCCACATTGTCCAGCTCCTCCCGGGGGATCCCGAGGCGTTCCCAGGCCAGCCGGGAGAGATAGTCTTCCCAACGTGTCCTGAGTCTTCCCCGTGGACTCCTACCGGTCGGACGTGCCCGAAACACCCCCCTAGGGAGGCGTTCGCGTGGCATCCTGACCAGATGCCAGAACCACCTCATCTGGCTCCTCTCGATGTAGCACCACCTCTTTGTAGCGGTGCTACTGTGGAGAGCCGTAGCCGACGGGCCAACAGCGGGGTAGGGCAAACTGTGGTCCTACTCAAGAGGCGGAGGATGCAGCGGAACAAGGAGGTGGGGTGTGCCTGGAGCAACGCCACCATAATCAAAGTCAGGTGCATAACACACACACCGGGTCTCAATCTGTCCATCTCCTTACAGCATTTAAGAGAGGAGAAGGAGGAATGCCTGAGAGAGAGAGTTGGAGTGTTCAGAGCGAAGCGGAAGCGAAGACGACGAGACGACGAGACGAACGAGACGAGCGAACGATGAGTCCCCGAGGAAAACGGAGTCACCGGCGACCGAAAGGCCAGCCGAGACGAGCTGCAGAGGAGGAAGCGATGGACATCGGGGCGATCGACTGTGACGCAGAGTTGTTTATTGAAATAATAAGCGAGAGTCAAACCTGCTCAGCGATGTCCTTCCTGGATGATCCATGCAATCCACGCTACGACGGTCAGAGTCGTTCACAGTAGCGGTGCTACAAAGAGGCGTGGAACCGAAAACAGCACACGAAGCATCGGTCTCAAAAAGGAAGAGCAATGATCCAACACTGAAGAAGGCACCCAGGTGGAATTAAATAGAACTAATTGTTGTGCTGACAGGACATGGAATAGAAAGTTAAGGTGCTGCAAAACACAGAGACCAAACAGGAACACTGACAAAACAAGAGCACCAGGACTGAAAGGGATTCTTAACACAGGAAAACCTAAACATAACCAAACTGTCAGTAGCAATTCTGACAGTAGCCCGCCCTCCAATAAAGGATTCCAGACGTTAAGTAAAAAAAAACATTCCAAAACCAAAGGAGGGTGGAGGGAGGAATGGCGGAGGGTCGCCAAACTGTCCAGGCCATGTGCCCGTGCAGCCAGCGAGGAAGAGCCAGGTGGCAGTGGCGAGTTGAACGCCGCTGCAGCTGACGAGACGGGCGACCACAGAACGACCACATTCTTGGCCGACGAGGGGGCCGCGTGTGGGTGCCTGATGGCCGCTTGTGCGACTGACAAGCTGGAAATCGCGGAGTCGATGAGGAGCCCACAGGAGGCGAAGGAGGCGGCTGTCCAGCAGGAGACGAAGAAGATGGCGGTTGCATAACAGGAAACGAAGAAGATGGCGGCTGCACAGCAGGAGACAAATAAGATGGCGGCTGCACAGCAGGAGTCGAAGAAGATGGCAACGTCTGCAGACCCACTTGAGAAGATGGCAGCGACTGCAGACCCACTGGTGAGGATGGCGGTGACTGCAGACCCACTGGTATCCACCGGTGTAGCTATATATAAATACATACATAGATTTTTTTGAGGCACTCTCAAGGCCTGCTTGTAAAGCGGGGGTCAGTGCCTCAGACTACTGCAGCTGGGCTCGTCTCTGGGGCCCCTGGGTCTCACCATCCACCACTTACGGATGCCCGTCTTGAATGGGGCCTGCTGGTTCGTCTAGTCCTCGTGTCTGTCGTGGCAGCTCGGTATTCTGCAGTGCTTCAAGGCGGCCAGCTGTTCGAGTAGTGACCTTGTATGTCAGCATGTCTGTGATCTCTATTTTTTTGTCTTTCTCTTCCCTCAGGGGAAAGATCTGCCAGGGCAGTTTCTGGATGTTGCATCGCCATCATTGGGGGCTCTGCAGGTGGGGTGTTCCTGTGGTGGCCAACTTGGATGTGGCTGCCAGGGGTGGGGTTGACGCAGCGTTTGAATTTAACCACGGCAACCGCGGCAAGTGCCGCGACCACCCTTGTCACTTGCCATAATGCCCTAAAAAATTGACCCGCATAGACCACAAGAACATGCCATGACCGCCCTTGAATTTTTGCCTGTTAATGGACTACGACTGTAATGGTAAACAGTATATAGATAAACCGCGCTAAAATTCCCGATGGTTAATTTTTTAATTACCAAAAAAACGTCAATTTTTAATGCATTTTTGGCAACACTGATTACTTCTTGAAAACGAAGCGTGGTTTGGCTTGATAATCATGGCGGACAAACATCATTGACTTTAATTACGGAAATTTCCCCTCAGAGTAAACAGATCCAAGCGCTTGGTCTAACGTAATTTTCCCTCGCTTCCCAACGTGCGTTTAAGAGCGCACTGATGTGTGTAGATGGAGACAGGTGTGGACAATTTTGGAGACAGACTCACATTAAAATTATACAGCGAAGGAGAAAACTATTTGATATTGCTTTCTTTTTGACAATACAGCGTCCATCAGCTGCTGCGACACAGTTAATCAATCAATCAATGTTTATTTATATAGCCCCAAATCACAAATGTCTCAAAGGACTGCACAAATCATTACGACTACAACATCCTCGGAAGAACCCACAAAAGGGCAAGGAAAACTCACACCCAGTGGGCAGGGAGAATTCACATTCAGTGGGACGCCAGTGACAATGCTGACTATGAGAAACCTTGGAGAGGACCTCAGATGTGGGCAACCCCCCCCCTCTAGGGGACCGAAAGCAATGGATGTCGAGCGGGTCTAACATGATACTGTGAAAGTTCAATCCATAGTGGCTCCAAGACAGCAGTGAGAGTCCCGTCCACAGGAAACCATCTCAAGCGGATCAGCAGCGTAGAGATGTCCCCAACCGATACAGGCGAGCGGTCCATCCTGGGTCCCGACGAGCGGTCCATCCTGGGTCTCGACTCTGGACAGTCAGTACTTCATCCATGGTCATCGGACCAGACCCCCTCCACAAGGGAGGGGGGGACATAGGAGAAAGAAAAGAAACGGCAGATCAACTGGTCTAAAAAGGAGGTCTATTTAAAGGCTAGAGTATACAGATGAGTTTTAAGATGAGACTTAAATGCTTCTACTGAGGTAGCATCTCGAACTGTTACCGGGAGGGCATTCCAGAGTACTGGAGCCCGAACGGAAAACGCTCTATAGCCCGCAGACTTTTTTTGAGCTCTAGGAATCACTAATAAGCCGGAGTCTTTTGAACGCAGATTTCTTGCCGGGACATACGGTACAATACAATCGGCAAGATAGGCTGGAGCTAGACCGTGTAGTATTTTATACGTAAGTAGTAAAACCTTAAAGTCACATCTTAAGTGCACAGGAAGCCAGTGCAGGTGAGCCAGTACAGGCGTAATATGATCAAATTTTCTTGTTCTTGTCAAAAGTCTAGCAGCCGCATTTTGTACCAACTGTAATCTTTTAATGCTAGACATGGGGAGACCCGAAAATAATACGTTACAGTAATCGAGACGAGACGTAACAAACGCATGGATAATGATCTCGGCGTCTTTAGTGGACAAAATGGAGCGAATTTTAGCGATATTACGGGGATGAAAGAAGGCCGTTTTAGTAACGCTTTTAATGTGTGACTCAAAGGAGAGAGTTGGGTCGAAGATAATACCCAGATTTTTTACAGAGTCACCTTGTTTTATTATTTGGTTGTCAAATGTTAAAGTTGTATTATTAAATAGAGGTCGGTGTCTAGCAGGACCGATAATCAGCATTTCCGTTTTTTTGGCATTAAGTTGCAAAAAGTTAGCGGACATCCATTGTTTAATTTCATTAAGACACGCTTCCAACTGACTACAGTCCGGCGTGTTGGTCAGCTTTAGGGGCATGTAAAGTTGGGTGTCATCAGCATAACAGTGAAAGCTAATACCGTATTTGCGTATGACGTCACCTAGCGGCAGCATGTAGATGCTGAAGAGTACAGGGCCAAGGACCGAACCCTGGGGAACTCCACACGTTACCTTAACATAGTCCGAGGTCACACTGTTATAGGAGACGCACTGCATCCTATCAGTCAGATAAGAGTTAAACCATGACAGGGCTAAGTCTGACATACCAATTCGTATTTTGATACGCTCTAATAAAATATTATGATCGACGGTATCGAAAGCAGCGCTAAGATCGAGGAGCAGCAACATAGATGACGCATCAGAGTCCATCGTTAGCAATAGATCATTAGTCAGTTTTGCGAGGGCTTTCTCAGTCGAGTGATTTGCCCTGAAACCGGATTGAAAGGTTTCACATAGATTGTTAAACGCTAAGTGCTCATTTAGCTGCTCTGCAACAATTTTTTCGAGGATTTTCGAAATAAAGGGAAGGTGAGACACCGGTCGGTAGTTTACCATGAGGTCAGGATCGAGGTTAGGTCTTTTAAGGAGAGGATGAATAACCGCTTTTTTGAATGCAACGGGAACAGTGCCCGAGGAAAGTGATAAGTTTATAATATTTAGCACTGATGGACCTAATAATACAAAAAGCTCCTTGATAAGTTTCCCAGGAAGTGGGTCAAGTAAACATGTTGTTTGTTTTATTCCATTTACACCTTGTAACAATCCTTCTAATGTTATTTCATCAAAACGAGAGAAACTATTTTGGATATTTGCAGTATCCGCCGTATATACAATCATATCTGTGTTACTATAACCCCGTTGTAGCTGGGACGCATTGTCTTTGATCTCCTTTCTAATAAGATCAATTTTCTTATTAAAGAACTTCATAAAGTCATCTGCCGAATGGGTGGAGCTACTGGAAGGAGTCCCTTGTTGGGTTAGCGATGCTACTGTACTAAACAAAAATTTTGGATCGTTTTTATTAATGCGGATGAGATTTGAGTAATAATTAGTTTTAGCTAAGGTAAGCATGCGTTTATAAGTTATTAAACTATCACTCCATGCTTGATGGTGCACCTCAAGTTTAGTCGTGCGCCATTTGCGTTCCAGCTTTCTACATAATAATTTCTGAGCTCTAGTTTCTTCAGTAAACCATGGCGTACGCCTTTTTGGAGCCTTTTTTAACTTCAGCGGTGCTATACTATCAATGGTTTCGCGCAGGGCGTTGTTAAAGTTGTTAGTGAGGTTATCAATAGAGCCCACATACTTTGGGAACGGTGCCATTACCGAGGGCAGTAGGTCCGCAAGAGTCGTCGTTGTGGCAGCATTAATGTTGCGGCTGCTATAGCAGTTATTATTATTATTAGCTTGCCGAACATGAGTCTGAACTTCGAATTTTATAAGGTAATGATCGGACATTACTTTAGTATACGGGAGTATCATAACTTTGGAGACGGTGATACCTCTGACAAGCACTAGGTCTATCGTATTACCGCTGCGATGCGTCGGTTCATTTATTATTTGTGTAAGACCACAGCTATCAATTATAGTCTGGAGCGCCACGCACGGTGGGTCCAATGGGGTATTCATATGGATATTAAAGTCCCCCATTATAATTATATTATCGGCGTGCGTCACTAGATCAGCAACAAACTCTGAGAATTCACTAATAAAGTCCGAATAGGGCCCTGGGGGGCGGTAGATAACGGCCAGGCACAGAGGCAGAGGTGTGGCAGACTTCATAGAAAGCACCTCAAACGATTTATATTTATTATTTAAGTTAGGACTAAAGTTAAAGTTTTCGTTGTATATTAGTGCGACAACCCCTCCCCTTTTGAGGTGACGGGCAATATGCGCATTTGTATAGTTAGGAGGGGATGCCTCATTTATCGCAAAAAAGTCGTCTGGTTTAAGCCAGGTTTCGCTAAGACCGATGACGTTAAGGTTGTTGTCTCTAATGACCTCATTGACTAATAACGTTTTGGGAGACAAAGATCTGATGTTTAGAAAGCCCATATTATAGGTAGTGGGCTGTTTTAAGGAGTTGTTGATAAAATTACCCGTAGTAGCAATATTAATAATGTTGCGTTTATTATGCGCAGTGTACTTAAAATAATTACGACCATATCCAGGAATTGATATGACGGGAATTTTCAGATTGTCTACTTGGCGCTGCGATAAACTGAACGCATCATAATTTGCCACCTCAGTAGAACGCATGTCTAACTCTGACGTAGTCATAGAGACAGTAGAAAAAACATTTTGTGAGTTGTGTATTATTCTACGAAAATTGCTATGTGTACAGGGATCATCCAGCCTGGCGCTGGCTAGTTCTAACTTAACTGACTCCATACCCAGGCTAGCAGGCTCTGTAATTGCCTGTGACCGGGCTTGCTCTAGTGCAGTTAGTCAAATGTGGCTCAATGCGAAGTCTATGTTCCGAGACAAGAGGATAGCGCCTTCCTGGTTAGGGTGAAGGCCGTCTCTCCTCAGCAAGCCAGGTTTGCCCCAGAAAGAGGGCCAATTATTAATAAACGTAAATCCCTGTTGTCTGCAGAAGCTATCCAGCCACCTGTTAAGAGAGACTAATCTGCTATATCTCTCATCATTGCCTCTCCCAGGCAGGGGGCCAGAGACAATTACTCGATGCCTGGACATCTTTCTGGCGAGATTACAAGCCCTGGCTATGTTTCTCTTTATAATCTCTGATTGTCTCATCCTAACGTCATTGGAACCAACGTGTATTACTATATTCGCATAACTAGTGGTGCGGTTAGCCTGCCGTACGTGTTTACTAGGCCTGTTGCGAGTTAGCTCCCTAAGATTAGCTTCAATGTCAGGTGCTCTGCCCCCGGGAATACACTTAATTGTGGCTGGTTTGCTAAGCTTTATGTTTCGGGTGATGGAGTCCCCTATGACTAAAGTGTGGTGCCCGGTAGACTGGGGTGTAAGACTAGCTAAAGGGCTAAATCTATTATGCGTCTCAACCGGTACACCGTAGCTTGTAGGCCGATTAGGGCTGCTACAAGCTGGGCTAGTTAGCTCGCTACAGCTAACGCTAGCAGATGTGTCCGCAACATCTAAAGTTACGAAATTACACTGCTCTAACTGGCGGACACGGCTCTCTAGCAAAGCCAACCTATCCATGAGTAAAGTGCAGGAAGCGCAGGAAGCCATACTCACAGAAACTTTCCGTCGCCGAGTGGGGTGCCAGCTGTCTTCGGGAAGTGGTGGTCACGGTGGCGGGGGAGAAGCTTCCTTCAGACCGGCGCTGCATTTCTCCGCTAGCCTCGTTAGCTTAGCAGCTAGCTAGCTGAGGGCGAAGTGGTGAGACAGAGATCGGGTGATTTGCAAGTTAAATTGAACTATTAAATATGTTCGATAAGTTGTAAATAAAGCTGCAAAACAGTTAAAATCACACAGATAGAACGATACTTAGCTTTTTTGCAACAAGAGCAGTCAGCGAGCAGTCATTCACGTTGACCCGGAACACTACAGCGTCCATCAGCTGCTGTGACACAGTTAATGAGATGAGGAAACATGCAGAAGGTGATGTGTCGTGAACATTGACATAACTTTTTATAAAGTCATTAGTTTGTTTACTAGGGATGCTCACTTGTCCTTTATTTAACTATCCATCCATCCATCCATTTTCTACCGCTTATTCCTTTTGGGGTTGCGATGGGCGCAGGTGCCTATCAGTGTTCAAATAACATCAATAATAACTAACATGTTTTGTCATCTCATCGAAGTGAACGCAGGCTTTGAAGATTGTGTATTCGAGATGAGAGGTGTCACTCCTGTTTTTTTTTGTTTCCCAAACTGTTGTACTGAACCACTAGGAGGCTTTGGAGAAGAACAAAGCTTGTTTATTAGATGTCATCTTCATTAACCAAACTGCTTTGAGTTTTATATTGATATCAAAATGTAAAGACCACGTTTTTTTTACAAACCTCGTTTCCATATGAGTTGGGAAAATGTGTTAGATGTAAATAGAAATGGAATACAGGGATTTGCAAATCATTTTCAACCCATATTCAGTTGAATATGCCACAAAGACAATATATTTGATGTTCAAACTGATAAACATTTTTTTTTGTGCAAATAATCATTAACTTTAGAATTTGATGGCAGCAACATGTGACAAAGAAGTTGGAAAAGGTGGCACTAAATACTGATGAAGTTGAGGAATGCTCAACTGACTTTCCAACCGGATATAGACCCATCCATGCTGTATATAGACCCATCCAGAAGCTCTGCAAACAATGTATTAATATCTCTAAAAGTTGAATAGGTTAGCAGTTTGTACCGATTATTTTTTACACACAAAATATGTTGCGGCGCACACGCGCTCCGTGCTTCCCTCTTCTGCGGGAGCGCTCAGGGGCTCCGCTGTGAGCATCGGACACACCCCCACGCTCGCCACGCAGACCACGCCCACACTCCGCATCAGCTGGCGGCAATCAACAATCAACACACCTGGCATTGATGAGGGATGACAGCATAAAGAGCCTCGCCGCTGACTTCTCTTTGTCGGAAGGTAGCTCTGCTAGCAGTAAGCTTTGCGTCTCTGACTTCCCCTCTCTATCTTGCTCGTTTGCTTGTGTCCTTGTGCCTTTGTTCCCTGATCCCTTTTCGTCTCTCGCTCTCTCCACAGTGCTCGTGTCTCAGCCGTTGCTGTGTACCTCCGCTGCCACTTTTCCCTCCTGGAGTTTGTTTTGCTCCCCCCGATCCTTGACCCCGTTTTGGACTTCCGGACTTCTCTCTCCTGCCTTTGACCCCCACTCGGACTTCCCCCTGGCTTCTTTCCCTTGGACTTGGACGCCGAACACCCAACACGCACCTCAACAAACCTTACGGTATTTACAAATGGTAATTTCCACACATAGTCTTCCATGCAAACACATAGTAGCATAGACATGACACATAATCATCAAGCACTCAATAAACCTGTTGAGCTTGATATCCTGTTTTCATGCCGTCTTATTCCCCAGTCCGACATAACATAATGTATATATATATATACATATATATATATATATATATATATATATATATATATATATATATATATATATATATATATTTATTTATTAGAGATCTGCGGTTTGCGGTCACAACCGCGGAGTCTGCGGATAAACCGCGAGTCGGGCGGGTGACATGACGAAAAAATAGATTTTAAATAGATTCGGGCGGGTGGCGGTTGAACCAATTCGGAAATATATATTGTAATAATTCCAGGAATATAGGCTCATAAAACTTCTTTGTTTGTCTTGTCTTTATCGCACAAGATGTAATACAACCACACAACAGCTCTCTTGTCTCCAACGCTCTTCCCGGGACAACTCGAACTCTCACTTCCTGTCGATAACGTCACTTCCCTATCTCTCCCGGAAGTCCCGCCCCCCAGCCAAAGTCATTGGCTAACACCCCGTAGCCAGCCGCAACATTATACATAGTTAAATGTTATGTTGAAGAGGTTCATTTAGCCTACTGACGTGTATTTATAAATAGTTGATTTATATAGGCTAGTAGATAAAGTGTTGTACCTGACAACTCTTGATGGTACAATCCATATATCACGTCACAGACAACGTCACGCTAACATCACGTGACACCTCTGATGAAGGCTGCAGAAGCAAGGTAGCCTAAACTTGTCAGGTACAACACTTTACCTTACTAGCCTATAGAAATCAACCATTTACAAATAGTTCAATGTTGTTACTCACGTACGAAAATCGAGCAGCACTCTTTGAAACAGTATGTGGGCATACTTTTATTTTGAAGTGTCTCGTTTTGTCTGTCGACGGATGTAAGGAAGCCAAACGAGGTATTTGTCATTTGTTGGTATTTTACTTAGTAAAATGTTTGATCCACATGCTGTGCATGTTATTATTTTTACGTTTGTAACCTCCTTTATTTATTACAGTTTTCACTGTGAATTTGAAGGGAAAGTAAGCCTTCAAATAAATCAGTTCAAGGAAGCCATTGTCTCTGTGATATTTGGAGGGAGTTACATTTTCTAACCTCACTAATGCCTTGCATCGTCTATATTAGATATATAACAACGGGCGGGTGTGGCTTTGATGAAATGTTGGTTCGGGTGGGTGGGGGGTGGATGACGACTTTAGTGATGCGGTTGCGGATGATATATCTGCCTATCCGCGCATCTCTAATATATATATATCTCAGTTACCGGAATAGGTTTTGAAAAATAGGAAATTATCTTTGTCGGTATTGGCTTGAAAACAAAATAAAACATGAATCTATAATAAAACAGCAATGGAAAAATCAAATCAGGATTTAACGATATAAACTGTATGGTTGAAGAGAAGAGTGCAAGGCAAGAGGTCAAGGACATACAGTCCTTCCCATTCAGTGCATTAGAAATATCTTATATCTTTAGTCAACCTTGACCAACTTAAGCTCCCTAGTTGTTTATTTTCAACAATGCAAGCCGTTTATTTACTTGAGCCATTGCAAGTAAGAGGCATCGTGCCGACTATACCTCCGCTGTCCTCTACAATTACTAGTTGAAAAAAGATGCATCTCTGGCCCCAAGGATTTTCTTTGTATCTCCGAAGAAAGAAAACAGACAGATGTCATTTGTATTACTGCAAATCTATCCTGGATGTTTTCCTTTTAGAGAAGGGCTAACTAACCATGTCAGAGCAGACCTTTTTCCACTACATCATACATACGGATCTTGACCTCAAATGTACCGTAAAACCATCCTGTTTATTCTCAGGCTTTATGTTTTCTTAACAAGTAAAGAACACAAGATTTTTAATTTTTTTTTAAAATGTTGTGGCTGGTTTGTGTATATTGGGAGTATACCCCAGTGCGGCTCTCAGTACATTGTTTGACGGCCCACTGCATTTTCGAAAAGTACTACCGTATTACAAAAAAACCAAAAACAATAGATATATATGGTCCAATGTGTTTCTTTCTCTGCTTGCGGAGTATTTCCATTAGGCCTGGGCTGATAACACATTTTGCTGGATGATATATTGACTGATAAAAAAAATATTGTCAACATCATTATGAAACCAAATTCATGCAATAAACTTGTATTTTTCGTATATTTTAACATTGTATTTGGAATGTGAACTTTTACATATCCAAGTTAAAAACCAAAACATAACATTTTTTAAAGATAATTAGAAAAAATAACAAAAATGATATATACTCTGTCTGTTAGCAAAATTTTGCACTTGAATAAAAATCACACCAAAAGCCATAAAATTGTCACACGGGGGTCGCATTTTAATGCGGGATCGTTCCTCCATTGCAAACATGGACTCTTCGAACAAAAATTTAAAAGTAGTTAATGATTTAATGAATAATGCACCGTATCAAACTGACAGAGAGAAACAAAAGAAAACCGTGCCGAACGCACGGGAAGCCAAGGCAAATACTTTTACACTGAGTCGAGAACAAGAACAAAGATGTGACTGTTGCTTACCGCAAACAATGGACCCAGGACGAGTGACAAAAAAGGCGGTCTTAAATAGTGTCTCATGATTAGATACAGGTGTGTCCCAAACAGAGGCAGGTGCAAATCATGTAACCATGGTGACAAAACAAACAGGAACTAAAGAAGTCCAAAACTAACAAAACATAAATAAACTGAACATGAGCCGGACCACGGATCATGACAAAAATAGGTTCTGTCTCTGTTAAGGAGAGGGTGCGGGGACTCTCAAATATACACAACCAAAACAATAAATACAATTGCTAAAAGCAATTGTATTATGCATTGTATTATACATATAAAATTGCTTATGTGGCCTCTACCGAGGATATCGTTGTGGTTTGTGCAGCCCTTTGATTTAGGGCTATATAAATAATCATTGATTGATTGATTGATAAATAAAGTTAATGTGACCAATATTATCATGGTTATCATTGTTAATGCAGTATTGTTGAATGTGCTCAAACACAAGCTAAAATTTTTTAACTATTTCTTTTGAGTAATTAGAATAAATACACACAATATATTCTCTTGGCAGAGGAAACATTAAATAGTCTTCTGGCTTCATAACAGCTGTATTATTTTGTGTGTGTGTTTAAAATATGTCTTACTTATTTTATTTTGATTTGCAAATGGTTTAAAATGTTTTTTAATGCAATATGGTTGATCACTTTGTTTCAATTCCGGTTTATGTGACATCACACTTGTGCACTCCCCGTCAAATATACCTTTGTGTATATACTGTGGAGTATGTATTCATCACTTTGTTCGGAGACAGCCCCCTCTTTATGTTGTCCGTAAGTACTATAGTTTAGACGAAAATATGCTCATAACAGTTTAGATTGGGTTATTGAATTTCTTAAGGGGGAACTATGTTATTGTCTCTTGTTTTCATGTTGAAAAAGTGTCAAAAGATGGATCTAACTGTTTTAATGACATTTGGACTTTACTTAAATCAACAACGGAGCAGCATCTTCTCATCCGTGGCTCACTGTTTATCACGCTAATGTTTATCACGCACCCCTACTAAATCTGTATAGTGCAACAAGGCCGGAAATGGGATCCGTGATAAAACCGTCCGACCGGAACTCTCTAATAACTAAAGACCTGTGAGTGAATTATGTGAACCCACTACAATGGTAGTTTTTAGCGCTTCCATAGCGATATATTATAAGTTAAAACTTTATGCTACTTTATATTAGAAATGGCAACAGCAGAGGGTGAATGCCACATAACAAGAAAATAGAGAAAAAGAAGAAGCTTATCCGCTACGGCATTGGCATGAACTACAGTGGCGTACTTGCACACATTTTCAGGACTTATGCAGATCTCAAATACACATCACCAGCTACCAGAGGGTAAGAAAAGTAGGTTTTGCATAATGTGAAACGAAACGCCAGATAATATGTCTGCTAATGGGTGCCATTTTGCAGTCCTTATACACACACCATAGTAATACTTGTATCTCTTACCACGGTAGCAGTAATTGGCCGACAAACCATCAAGTAGTGCGGCTTCAAAGTCATACTAAACATTTTCACAGATTTTTAAGCGCTGTGTGTAATGTTCTTTATTTTCAATGGAACATTTAAAATATTGTTGTTTATTGGCGTCTTATTGCAGTCGACACGTATCTCTTATGTGTAACTACCATCTACTGGTTACATTTATCTTTTCCCCATGGACCAAATAAAACTGTTTCAAGGTTGGTAAGCACAACCAGAATTATTTCCTACATTAGGTGCACCGGGTTGTAAAGCGCACTGTCGATTTTTGAGAAAATTAAAGGATTTTAAGAGCGACTTGCAGTCTGAAAAATACAGTACATTATTTTCAAATGAAGATGTAGTTTGTGCAAACCTTTCATTGCGTCTGTCAAGGGGGCATCTTCTTTAGCAGCAGGCGTCTTTGCAGGCTTCGCTGGCGTTTCAGTTGGCAAAATTTTTTTGATGTGTTGTGCCATATTCTTCTCCTCGCAGAATGCTTGCAGAACATTTGGTGCAAATAGCACGCGAAATGCCTTCCTCTGAAACAGTGAAGTAGTCCCAAACGATTGACAACATAATTGTTTACGCTGAGCTCAGGGGAAGTTAAGACACAAAATGGAAAAAAGGAGCGCTTCATTTGCTCACTCTAACCCACTTACAGCAAAGTACAGGTATCTCACATCATCAGAGCATTTATATCTGAGCAATTTTATTCATGTTACCAGATTTATTGGCGTGACGTCATAAATTGTCGTATTGGTATAATAATTAACCGTCTAATGTTTATCACGCACCCCTACTAAATCTGTATTTTGTTTTGGCTTTGAAAATTAAATATATAGAAAGGGGATTCTTTTACAAACCCCGTTTCCATATGAGTTTTGAAATTGTGTTAGATGTAAATATAAACGGAATACAATGATTTGCAAATCTTTTTCGACCCATATTCAGTTGAATATGCTACAAAGACAACAAATTTGATGTTCAAACTGGTAAACATTTTTTTTGGTGCAAATAACTTTAGAATTTGATGCCGGCAACAAGTGACAAAGAAGTTGGGAAAGGTGGCAATAAATACTGATAAAGTTGAGGAATGCTCATCAAACACTTATTTGGAATCTCCCACAGGTGTGCGAGCTAATTGGGAGCAGGTGGGTGCCATTATTGCGTATAAAAACAGCATTCCAAAAAATGCTCAGTCTTTCACAAGAAAGGATGGGGCGAGGTACACCCCTTTGTCCACAACTGCTTGAGCAAATAGTCAAACAGTTTAAGAACAACGTTTCTCAAAGTGCAATTGCAAGAAATTTAGAGATTTCAACATCTATGGTCCATAATATCATCAAAAGGTTCAGAAAATCTGGAGAAATCACTCCACGTAAGCGGCATGGCCAGAAACCAACATTGAATGACCGTGAGCTTCGATCCCTCAGATGGCACTGTATAAAAAACCGACATCAATCCCTAAAGGATATCACCACATGGGCTCAGGAACACTTCAGAAAACCAATGTCATTAAATACAGTTGATCGCTACATCTGTCTGTGCAAGTTAAAACTCTACTATGCAAAGTGAAAGCCATTCATCAGCAACATCCAGAAACACCGCTGGCTTCTCTGGGCCCGAAATCATCTAAGATGGACTGATGCAAAGTGGAAAAGTGTTCTGTGGTCTGACGAGTACACATTTCAAATTGTTTTTGGAAATATTCGACATCGTGTCATCCGGACCAAAGGGGAAGCGAACCACCCAGACTGTTATCGACGCAAAGTTCAAAAGCCAGCATTTGTGATGGTATGGGGGTGCATTAGTGCCCAAGGCACATCTGTGAAGGCACCATTAATGCTGAAAGGTACATACTGGTTTTGGAACGACATATGCTGCCATCTAAGCGCCGTCTTTTTCATAGACACCCCTGCTTATTTCAGCAAGACAATGCCAAGCCACATTCAGCACGTGTTACAACATCGTGGCTTTGTAAAAAAAGAGTGCAGGTACTTTCCTGGCCCGCCTGCAGTCCAGACCTGTCTCCCATCGAAAATGTATGGCGCATTATGAAGTGTACAATACGACAGCGGTTATCCCCGGAATGTTGAACGACTGAAGCTCTACATAAAACAAGAATGGGAAAGAATTCCACTTTCAAAGCTTCAACAATTTGTTTCTTCAGTTCCCAAACATTTATTGAGTGTTGTTAAAAGAAAAGGTGATGTAACACAGTGGTGAACATGCCCTTTCCCAACTACTTTGGCACGTGTTGCAGCCATGAAATTCTAAGTTAATTATTATTTGCGGAAAAAAAATAAAGTTTATGAGTTTGAACATCAAATATCTTGTCTTTGTAGTGCATTCAATTGAATATGGGTTGGAAAGGATTTGCAAATCATTGTGTTCCTTTTTTATTTATCTCTAACACAATTCCCCAACTCATATGGAAACAGGGTTTGTACTTCTCAATGTGTCGTATATCCGCTTGGGAACTGTTGCGACCGACCAGTCTTCCTCTCAGGGAATAAAACACTCTGGTCAATCCAAGTTCTTTTGAATGACATATATGTTGAGTAAGAAAGACCACCAAGACAGAATAGTACTTGGCCAAGTTTTACTAAACCTTTAGGAGACCAGCCCTTACAACGCAATGATAGCGTCAGCAAGCGAGGTCTAAAGTCTGGCAAAAGAGTCATCTTTTGTAGAGCGAAAACAGCTCCTCCCACCCAGAAAGAAATACAGCTGTTTTTCCAAACAGATAAGGCCTTCTCCACAAAAAGTGAGTATGTTATCCCCGACGCGGACAGTACGGCGCCTTCAAGGTGAAACAAAGGGTTTACTAGCGGACATAAGATAAAAAACCCAAAGTATTCATATGGAAAAATATTAGCTGCTTTAAACATGACTATGGATTAAAGGCCTACTGAAACCCACTACTACCGACCACGCAGTCTGATAGTTTAGTTGACTAAATTACAATTTTAAATTTCCCGCGGAGTTTCCTGTTGAAAACGTCGCGGAATGATGATGCGTATGATGACGCGTGTTTGTGACGTCTCGAGTTGTAGCGGACATATTAGCCCAGCACCACTTACGGCTAAAAGTCGTCTCTTTTCATCGCATAATTACACAGTAATTTGGACATCTGTGTTGCTGAATCTTTTGCAATTTGTTCAATAAATAATGGAGACGTCAAATAACAATGCTGTTGGTGGAAAGCGGTGGATTGCAGCTGCCTTTAGCACCAAAACACAGCCGGTGTTTCTTTGTTGTGAAGCTTTAAAACAGAGCGGTCAAGCAAACTTGTTTCACTACGTCAACCAACAAGTTTTTGGATGGGAAAATTGTGATATTAAGTCGTCTCTTACCGGAGACTTCAGTGGATTATGGGACCTCCTCCTGTAGCTTTCAAAAAGGCAGCTGTGATCTTGGCTCCTCCATTGGCTTCTCTGAGAGACACTGGCGTTCACCGCAGCCATCCGACTTTCAGGTATGACATTAATCTCACTAAAATACTATTAACACAATAAGCAGATAAATGATTTTCCAGAATGATCCTAGTAAATGTGTCTAATTACATCTGAAACGCACCCACTGCTGCCGACCGGAGCCGTCGCTTTTTAAATTTTTTTTTTAAAGTGCCTCACTCTAACTTTCCTTATCCACGAATCTTTCATCCTCACTCAAATTAAAGGGGAAATCGTCGCTTTCTCGGTCCGAATTGCTCTTACTGCTGGTGGCTCACATTACGAACAATGTGAGGATGTGAGGAGCCCTCATACCGGTGACGTCACACGCACATCGTCTGCTACTTCCGGTGGAGGCAAGGCTTTTTTATTAGCGACCAAAAGTTGCGAAATTTATCGTCAATGTTCTCTACTAAATCCTTTCAGCAAAAATATGGCAATATCGCGAAATGATCAAGTATGACACATAGAATGGACCTGCTATCCCTGTTTGAATAAGAACATCTCATTTCAGTAGGCCTTTAAGAAAGAATTGTATTTTTAAAAATGTTGTCAGGCTTATACATTTTGTAAAGAAATAGACTTGTTATGCAAAATACTGCAGAGGACGCTGGTTCTCAGAACATTGCTATTCTTATACAATAACAGTAACACGGCATATTTATATGTAATCGCTTATGGGTGCAGGATAATGACTTTGGTGGTAGAGTACTGGTTGGATTAACCACCAGAAACATCCTGCATAACAGGTGGTTAAAGGTGGGAGGCCATGGAGTAAATCCCTCGGAATGGATTTTCCGAATCAAGCTGCACGAAGCGATATATTCTCAAATTTTGTACAGTCTAGTTCTACAGCCCCTCTGCCCTTTGAGCGCTGTTCAGTCGGTGAGTGGGCCTCCTGCCTTCTCTCAGCTCTCCTGCTAAGCCCATCTGTGAGCCGAGCCCCCTTCATCGACCCTTATGCTCGCATTAGGTGTGCCCTGGAATCATGCCGTTCACTCTACCCTCCTCCTTTGTATCTCAGAGCCCGTCTAACCCACCCTGCATCACCTTCTAGTGTCTCACACTGTCATAAATTCATACATACACACACACAGTACTTGCAGAGAAGAAGAGCAGTGGAGCTTATTCACACACAAAGAACCTCTGCCGGTAGTTTACACTGCACTCAATTACCTATATTTCAGTATGGGTTTCTCGTGTTTGCAGAGGTGTTATACTACACACTCTTTAGAACACCCCCCACCCCCTCTTTTGGCTCGCCGTCTTTTTTCTTGACAACCATTCATTTTTCATCTTTACGTCGTTTCATGTGCTTCTACCACTCTCCTATCCTTGCCACCTCCACTATCTTGACACCTTGTCTGACACACACTCAAGGAGGGGAGTTCGCTGAAGAAATATGAAAAAGAAAATGCATAATATATAAGAGCCAACTTCTGTTTGAAATATTCCTTGACTTTGGCGTGTATACACTACTGGGACACACCTCATAGTCAATGAAGCAATCAGCCAGGAGGTGGGTGAGACCCCTTACTTTATCAAAGCGAGTGGGGCGTGTTAAAACCTGCACTTGTGCCTCTCAACTATCTAAGTAAAGGGACCAAGATGTTTAATATTGCTTTAGGACCCTTCTACACTTTAACCCCTTAAACAAATAATTATTTAGCCTAAGCCCTGTTTCAGCCACACTAAACCAGCGTTTAAGGCCCCCCTCATTGGACAGGTTTTTACACGGGTAAGTCAGCAATGTAATTCTTGAAATTCCGGCACTTAGCTTTGTATGGACTTATTGATCGCTAACAAAGTGAGTTTGGAGAGGAAGTGACGCCGGAAAGACGACGCCACAGCGAGCTTCATAATAAAGCGGTTTCGGAACTCTGAGCTAACCACTGGAAATATGGAGGCGAGTCGTCCAGATATGTCTGTGTTTCACCTTCTTCTACATGTACAGACGCTTGTGGAAATCACACATGAATACCTTAAGAGAAAGGGATTGCAGCTATTTGGGATACAACACTTCTCAGACAGCAAGGGAAATTTTGAATGTCCGGCCGGGTCAGCTGTGATTCTACTTAGCGAAAAACTTTGTCCATTTGTCGAAGGAGAGTCAACAAGGATGCGAGCTCCCATGGAGGTAATGCAAAGCATACCTTTTTCATCACATAGATAGACTACAAACCAGGTAATACAAAGCACACAATACCTTTTTTATCACATAGATGGATAGACTTTTTATCTATCTACTGTATCTATGTGATAAAAAAGGAACTATGTGCTTTGTATTACCTGGTTGTCGAAGAAAACGGAGAATGCTTTTGGACTGTCAAAGCAGACTGTATCAGTTATTGTCCGCCCTGTATGTCGTGGACTCAACGTCTAGGTCAGTGGTTCTTAACCTGGGTTCGATCGAACCCTAGGGGTTCGGTGAGTCGGCCTCAGGGGTTCGGCGGAGGTCAAAACACACCCAACTCATCGTGTCAATAAAAACTTCTCCCTATTAGGGTATTACTGATACGGCAACAGCAGAAGTCACACTGATTTGCAGGTGTGTAATTTGTTGTGAGTTCATTCACTGTGTTGGTTTTGTACTTTGAACAAGGTGATGTTCATGCATGGTTCATTTTGTGCACCAGTAAAAAAACATTTTAACACTCTTGTATTGGGAACATGTTCACCATTAATTAGTGGCTTATTAACATGCAAAGTAGTTACATATTGGCCCTTACCTAGTCATCATTAAGTACTTATTAATGCCTTATTCGGTATGGCCTCAGTATAACCCTAACCCTCTAACCCTAATCCTAACCAAATAACTCTAAATTAAGTCTTTGTTACTTAGAATATGTTCCCCTAGTGTCCAAAAACCTCTAAATTAAGTCTTTGTTTCTTAGAAAATGTTCTTCATACTAAAGTGTTACCAAAAACACATAACTTTGTCTTGAATTTGAAAAATTTTTTTTTATTTTCCACTAAGAAGGGTTCGATGAATGCGCATATGAAACTAAAGGGGTTCGGTACCTCCAACAAGGTTAAGAACCACTGGTCTAGGTCCAGAGTATGGAAAGTCACCAAAAAGAAATGGACAATGAAGGTGAGTGAGGAGTGTCCTGACCAGATATCTAGATCCAGAGTTTAATTCATATAAAATGTTCTTTATTACATTGTTTACATGTCTAATAAAGATGTGATTAATTAATAATTTCTCAGGTGTGATTCACTACAGTAAATAACATTTTAAAACAATCAATCTAGGGATCTCGGGATCAGGACACTCCTCACTCTTTTGCCTTCACCTTCAATGTCCATTTCTTTTTGGTGACTTTTTATACTCTGGACCTAGACGTTGAGTCAGTGACATACATGGCGGATAGCAAATGATACAGTCTGCTTTGCCAGTCCAAAAGAACGTGCCGTTTTCTCTAGTCTTCCATTGACGGCCAGGTAATACAAAGCACACATTGCCTTTTTTTAATCACATCCACGGGAGACCGCATTCTCGTTGTCTCTCTTTCGGCAAATAGACATAATGTTTCGGTAAGTAGAATCACAGCTAACCTGGACATTCGAAAGTGCTGTTGCCGCCGGAGAAGTGTTGTATCCCAAATAGCTGCATTCGCTTTCTTTCAAGGTATTCATGTGTGATTTCCACAAGCGTCTGTACGGGCATGTCTGGATGACTAGCCTCCATCTTTCCAGTGTTCACCTCCTACTAGAAACAGTTTTTTATGAAGCTGGCTGTGGTGCGTTCCTTTTGACGTTACTTTCTGTGTGGGGCGCAGTCTTTCTGGCATCACTTCCTCTCCAAACTCAGTTTGTAAACGATCAATGAGTTCATACAAAGCTAGAAGCCGGAGATTCAAGAAATCTACGGCGCACTTACCTGTGTAAAAAAAATATCCGAGGAGGGATACCTTACACGATGTGGCTGACACGGTGCTTAGGATAAATAATAATTTGTTTAAGGGGTTATCCAGCTTAAGACATAGCCTTAGTATTGGATTTTGTAAATTCCAGTTGATATTTCTGATATTGCATCCTGCCGTCCCTAAAGGCCCCATCTTAGAGTCGTTGCCGTGTCTTGAAGACATGCATGTTGATGTTTAAGCACCATTTCCAGCCCAATTGTGGGGCGGTATAGCTCGGTTGGTAGAGTGGCCGTGCCAGCAACTTGAGGGTTGCAGGTTCGATTCCCGCTTCCGCCATCCTAGTCACTGCCGTTGTGTCCTTGGGCAAGACACTTTACCCACGTGCTCCCAGTGCCACCCACACTGGTTTAAATGTAACTTAGATATTGGGTTTTACTATGTAAAGCGCTTTGAGTCACTAGAGAAAAGCGCTATATAAATATAATTCACAATTTTGGATAAAAAAAAAAACACAAGTTGGGCGTTTTTCCATTTACATTTACCCATACCAAAACGACGAAAAAAAAAACATTTCATTTTTCCGATAAATGATCAGCAAACACCAATCAGACATAATTGAAGTCGCTCAATCTCAAGCTTTCCCCATGTTTCTTAATATGGCATTCTTTGTTAAATCGAGTTTAGGCATCTTCTCGCTCATGAATTCTCATCAGTTTGACAGCGACACAGTAACATGGACACATTGTCTGACTCACTGTGGGCAAATCTCCATACCAAATGAAAGTGTATTGTTGAGGCACAGGAAGGCCATTCTTTATTGAAATCCTGCTAAAAGGTGGAATTCTTGAAAGATGGCCATCTAAACGTTTTTTTTTTTTTCATCTGTTACGTTCCCACATCCATCCATCTGTTCTCCCACCTGTGCACATATCATTCTCCTTTCCCCAGATTTCTCTCACTTCAGTGAGGTGCAAAGTTCACCTCATTAGCGTAAAACACAGCTGAGATTCTCATTGCCACACACAGAAAAACACACACACGCACGCACGCACGCACGCACGCACGCACGCACGCACGCACGCACGCACGCACGCACACACACACACACACACACACACACACACACACACACACACACTCTATATTCACCTCACTCTCATCTGCTATGGGGATAAAAAATGCCACCATAACACATTGCAAGGCAGACAAAGCCAGCACCATTGGCTTCCACCCTGGTCCCATTTTTTTCTGTCGTCCTCCTCCTGTGTTTCACAGTGGCTGTCACTTCGCAGCGCACTTTTCTCTCCTCTGAGCTCGCTTCCTGCTTCTTTTCCTCCTGTTGCCACCTCCTCTGTGGTCCAATGTACATAACAACACCAAGATAACACCCAGCCCGCCAAGACAACCGATTAATCATGGCCAAATTCTTTTGAAAGTAGCGTCATTTCTTGTTGTTATTACATTTAATAATGAATCATTATACAATAATATGACAAAAAAATGATAACAATATTATTCATGTTGTAGTAAGTCATACATCAATGCAAAGCATATGCTGCAGTTTAAACTCAGTTGTTGATGAGTCTACTAACATCTGCAACAATTGCGTCCACCTGGGAACATGCTTTGGTCCCCTGTTATTTTAAAAACATCAGTGCTTGGATGTATTTCTAAATTCTGAAAAATATCCTAGTCCCTAATAAATATTTTGAGCCCTAGCGATAGTTTTGGTGATATAAAACTACAGTAAAACAATGTTATTTTTATGACATGTCAGGTCATGTCTTGTCTTGTTTTGGTCATTATTATTCTTCCCTGTGTTAGTAATTATTTATGTTGCCAGCGCTTGTTGCGAGAATTGATGAGCTTACACATCTGCATCTCTTTACAGCTGCCAATTCCAACAATGCCCCTTCTCAGGCTATGTCTACACTAAGCTGGATAACCCCTTAAAGCAGGGGTGACAATCTCATTTTGGATCGGAGGCCACATGGAGAAAAATCTACTCCCGAGTGGGCCGGACTGGTAAAATCCCTGCACGATAACTTTAAAATAAAGACACCTTCAGATTGTTTTCTGTGTTTAAAAATAGAAGAAGTACATTCTGAAAATGTACAAATCATAATGTTGTTGTTTGTTTACACTTACTGTACATGTTGCGGTTAATAGTATTCTATCTTTATTTGTCGTTATTTAAAGTTTCTGAATGAATGATGTGATAATGTTCATCAGTCAACTCAATGGTGCTCATTTTCAATCAATCAAGATAAAAAAATATCAAAATCAAATTACAGTATGCCATGTACGGTAAGGCAAAAAAGTATTTAGTCAGCCACCGATTGTGCAAGTTGTGAAGTGAAGTGAATTATATTTATATAGCGCTTTTTCTCAAAGTGACTCAAAGCGCTTTACATAGTGAAACCCAATATCTAATGTTTACATTTAAACCAGTGTGGGTGCCACTGGGAGCAGGTGGGTAAAGTGTCTTGCCCAAGGACACAACGGCAGTGAGTAGGATGGCAGAAGCGGGGATCGAACCTGCAGCCCTCTAGTTCAGGGGTCGGGAACCATTTTGGCTGAGAGAGCCATGAAAGCCAAATATTCTAAATGTATTTCCTTGAGAGCCTTATAATATTTTTTAACACTGAATACAACTAAATGCAAGCATTTTTAATTAATAACAACATTTTTTGAGTACAATAAGCCTCTTATTATTTCAAATGACATTATTATTCTGCGGCTAACCAATAATAAATAAAATACTCCTTACCAATAATGCGACTTCTTGAACAGGTGCGGTAGAAAAATGGATGAATGGATTCAAACGCATGAGAATGTTTTATATTTTGAACTTTATTTTTAACACTGTGATAACCAGCAAAATTATTCATTACTTATCGTGTTAAGCTATGTCAGCTAAGATTTATCTGAGAGCCAGATGCAGTCATCAAAAGAGCCACATCAACCAAGCTCTATACCTCGTGTTTGGAGGAAGAAGAATACTGAGTTGCATCCCAAGAACACCAACCTACTGTGAACTATGGGGGTGGAAACATCATGCTTTGGGGCTGTTTTTCTGCTAAGGGGACATGACGTTTGATCCGTGTTAAGGAAAGAATGAATGGGGCCATGTATCATGAGATTTTGAGCCAAAACCTCCTTCCATCAGTGAGAGCTTGGAAGGGCTGACTAAATACTTGTTTTCCACCATAATTTACAAATAAATTATTTAAAATTCCTAAGATTTGAATTCCTGGATTTTTTTTCACATTCTGTCTCTCACAGTTGAAGTGTACCTATGATGAAAATTACAGACCTCTGTCATCATTTTAAGTGGGAGAACTTGCACAATCGGTGGCGGACTAAATACTTTTTTGCCCCACTGTATGTAGTTTGATAATTTTCCTCAATTGATGCACTAACATCATGTGGTTTATTTTGTAAATATGTACCATCATCTAGAGCAGGGGTCGCCAACCTTTACCACTCAAAGAGCCATTTTGACCGGTTCACAAAATAAAGAAAACTACGGGAGCCAAAAGACTCTTTTGAAATTCAAAATGAAATAAAACAGCATACAACATTTTTTTTGCTTTGTGCTATATATTAACCAGGGCTCTCAGACACGCGGCCCGCACCTTAATATGAAAATTTAATAATTGTGCACCCCGCGTGTTTTATTTGAATGCTGCTTTACAACATCACATTTTCCAACGATCTCAATTTTTCCGGGATACTTACGAGTTTCAGTGCAACCATTCTCTCAACTGTCTAATGGTTTTCACCCAAACAACAATAATAAGAGCAGCTATGATGACAATGCGTTTAGCGCCCTTTATAACCGTAAAAAACAGCTTACCAGCCCATTCAAATGTTGTATGAGGCTTCTGCAGACACACATAAGCGACTGCAAGGCATACTTGATCAACAGCCATACAGGTTACACTGAGGATTGTGATATAAACAACTTTAGCACTCTTACTAATATGCGCCACACTGTGAACCCACACCAAACAAGAATGACAAAGACATTTCGGGAGAACATCAGCACTGTAACACAACATAAGCACAACAAAAAAAATACCCAGGGGGGGGGGGGGGGGTGGTAGTGAGGGTGTATAATGTAGCCCGGAAGAGTTAGGGATGCATGGGTTTCTGGGTATTTGTTCTGTTGTGTTTATGTTGTGTTACAGTGCTGATGTTCTCCCGAAATGTGTTTGTCATTCTTGTTTGGTGTGGGTTCAGAGTGTGGCGCATATTAGTAAGAGTGTTAAAGTTGTTTATATCACAACCCTCAGTGTAACCTGTATGGCTGTTGAACAAGTATGCCTTGCAGTCGCTTGCACGTTGATTCAGCAGCCGCATACTAGATGTGGCGGGCCGGTACTCAGATAGCATAGTATTAAAGCGTACGCGACGACATGGTCGAGAGGACGTTTAAAGCATTGCCATCACGGCACGCCCTCAATATTGTTGTCCAGGTGAAAATCTGAGAAAGTTATCCTGGGGAGATTTCTGGGAGAGGCACTGAAATCCGGAAAACCTTCCGGAAAAATGGGGGGGTCGGCAAGTATGCAGCTGAGCTGCATCAGAGTGATCCAAGAGCCGCATGCGGCTCCAGAGCCGCTAGTTGCCGACCCCTGATCTACAGAGATATTAAGAATTTCTATTGCAACATCCAGTAGACACATGTAGAAGAGCTGTTTCTTTCATTCAAACATTTCAGGTTTATTTGTATACTTAGCAATGCACGTGTTTCTCTTTCCTCTACAGACGCTTGTGGAAATCACACATGAATACCTTAACACAGTGGGTCTCAACATTTTTTTAGTGATGTACCCCCTGTGAACATTTTTTAATTAAAGTACCCCCTAATCAGAGCAAAGCAATTTTGGTTGAAAAAAAGAGATAAGGAAGTAAAATACAGCACTATGTCATCTGTTTCTGATTTATTAAATTGCATAACAGTGAAAAATATTGCTCATTTGTAGAGGTCTTTGTTGAACTATTTGGAAAAAAAGATATAAAAATAACTAAAAACTTGTTGAAAAATAAACAATTGATTCAATTATAAATAAAGATTTCCACACATAGAAGTAATCATCAACTTAAAGTGCCCTCTTTGGGGATTGTAACAGAGATCCATCTGGATTCATGAACTTAATTCTAAACATTTCTTCACAAAAAAAAAAAAAAAATCTTTAACATTAATATTTATGGAACATGTCCACAAAAAAATCTAGCTGTCAACACTGAATATTGCATTGTTGCATTTCTTTTCACAGTTTATGAACTTACATTCATATTTTGTTGAAGTATTATTCAATAAATATATTTATAAAGGGTTTTTTAATTCTTGATATTTTTAGAATATTTAAAAAAAATCTCACATACCCCTTGGCATACCTTCAAGTACCCCCAGTGGTACGCGTACCCCCATTTGAGAACCACTGCCTTAAGAGAAGGAAACGAGCGATTGCAGAAATTTCGGATACAACACATCTCAGACGGCAACAGAACTTTTGAATGTCGTGGTCAGCTTTGATTCTACTTACTGAAAAACTTTGTCCGTTTGTCGAAGGAGAGACAACGAGAATGCGGGCTCCCGTGAGTGTGATTAAAAAGTTAGCATGTGTTTTGTATTACCTGGCTGTCGAGGAAAACGGACAATGCATTTGGACTGGCAAAGCAGACTGTATCAGTTAACGTCTGCCATGTATGTCACCGACTCAACGTCTAGGTCCAGAGTATATAAAGGAATGGACAATGAAGGTGAAGGCAAATGAGTGAGGAGTGTCCTGACCAGATATCTAGATCCCTAGATTGATTGTTGTAAAATGTTCTGTATCACATTGTTTAATTTTACTTTCCATTAAAGATTTCCAATTGATTAATTTATGTAGTGAGTCACTACAATAGGGCCCCACAACACACTGGGTTCCAGTTAATTGAAATACCACAACACTGGATATTGTTCATATAAGTTAAATTTAATTCAAGAACTTGCACACAAAGCAACTGGAGGTGACTATGATGTGCGCATTTTCCGCGCATGCATATTAGATCGCGTTGCGCCAGTGGACAGAGGGGTGGAGGGGGTCTGAAATGACCATTGTGTGTGTAAGGACAAGGATAAGGTTAGGTGGGTGTGGAGGGACGGAGGCGACAGAGGGTTAGGACGAACGGCGATCCTACTCAAGATGGTGGCCAGGAGGCAGAGTGTGCTGCGTAGCGGAAAGTTGGGGTACGCTTGGAGCGACGCTGCAGCCATCAGAGTCAGGTGCGTAAACCACACACCTGCTCTCAATCCTTACATCTTCTCCTGCAGTTTAAAAAGGGAGAAGGAGGAGCGATCGGGGCAGAAGACGGAGAAGAAACAACAGACGACAAAGACGACGAGAGCTACCAGATGAGAAATGAGCCTCCACGGAAGACGCAGTCACCGAAAGGCTAGCGGAGACAAGCAGCAAAGGAGGTCACGCTAGAAAGTTGCGTGACCGACTGGGATTCAACACTGTAGTTGAAATAATAAACGAGTGTCAAACCTGCTACAATGGTCCATGCTACCCACACGATGACGTCTGGAAAGTTGTCACACTGGGATAACCTCAGCCGTAGACTCAAGAAAGAGCCATCAATCTGTCAATCCTTTCCGAGTCCAGGTTAGGTAAGGTTCACCGTGTTGAGTCAAATTAAGCCGCAGGCTCCATTCCTGGTGGTGCCCTTCTATCAATTCAATGTTTTTGGTTGTTGTTTTCACATGACTATTGATTTTTTCACTAGCTATGCTGTGTTAATACTCTAGAGTTATCTCATTTTGCTTCACCTGCACTTTTCACTTTGTTTTGTGTTTTAGCATGAATTAAACACTCATCTCACCTGCACGCTGCCTGTTGTCCTCAGCATCTTGGAGTCCCCTCACCGTGCCAAGACGTGACAGGTGTACAGTCTAATGCAGTTGAAAACAGGAATTTTGAACTGATTTCTCTTAATAGTCCGTTGGTATTCAGATAAAGCCACACATTTAACCATCTCGTTTCAGATGCAGCTGTGTGAACTGAATTCTGTCAGTTTGCAAAGACAAGAAATAAATAACAGCCAGGTAATATCTCTGACTTCTTGAGTGTGAGCGTTGTGGACTGCCATTTGCTTGAAATCACAATTCTGCCACTGCTGCAACTACAGATAAAAATAAATATGGGGGTAAAATAAATATGCTGTCCAAGTTAACTGAGATAAATTGTGCATCAATTTTTGCATTTTCAACTTCACTCTGCGTCTGCCTTTTCTATTCACTGACTACTCAAATGAGGACACCCTTGATAGTCCTACATTTTAACATAGTCCAAAAAATACGGTTCCTAATGCTTATTTTACATACATTTTAAGTTGTCTATTTTTACATTTATACATTGAACACATGGAAATGTTCTTGAGTTCTGTCCAGGCAAAGTAAACAGCTACTAATAGTAAATTAAGAATTGTTATTGAGGTATTAATGCTCAGGTTTAATTGATATCTCTATTTTATGCTGCCCTATTTTTTGCTGCAGCTGTTACATATACTGTAGTGCTGTACATGGTTATTCGGATTTGTTATATATTGTATATATCATATAAAAATATCATATAATATAATATATCAGTATATATTATATACTGTATGTATAATATGTAAATATTTCGTATAAGTTATACTTTATATTGTTACTATAGTACATTTTTAGTCTTACTTTAAACCCGCATTATCCTTTCCATCCTTTCCATTTCCATCCTTTGTAACTGAGCTACTGTATTGAATACTTTCTGTTTCCCTGGGGGATCAATACAGTTTGTCTAAGTCTAAGTCTAAATTGTATTGATGATATACAATACAACACAATTTAACACAAAGCCCTCAATGAGCAGTAAATCAGGGGTGTAAAAACGTATTCCAAGTGCTGCCTAATGAAAACTCAAAGCAGGGGCCATTTAGATATTTATTTTATATTATAAAAAACATGCTAAAACAAACATCCATCCATCCATTTTCTACCGCTTGTCCCTTTCGGGGTCGCGGGGGGTGCTGGAGCCTATTTCAGCTGCATATGGGCGGAAGGCGGAGTACACCCTGGACAAGTCGCCACCTCATAACAGGGCCAAGACAGATAGGCAGACAACATTCACACACACATTCACAAACTAGGGCAATGGTATCAAACTCATTTTAGCATGAAGGAAAATGTGTGCACATGCGGGCCAGACTATTAAAATCATGGCATTAAAACTAAAAAATAAAGACAACTTCAGATTGCTTTCTTTGTCTTACTTTGGCCAAAAATAGAACAAACACATTCTAAAAATATTACAATACAAATATAGAAAAAACTACCAGCAGTGGTAATGTTTAGATCCATGAAGGAAAGAAGAAAGTGAATGAATGTTTATAACTGAATACATTTACATATGCATAAAAATTAGTTTTCTTTTGTTTAATTTTTTGAATGAATTAAGTAACGTTTATGACAACCTTTTTCCAAAACACAATATAGATGGATCTCAAAAATGTATTGTGCGACTTGATTTTTATGACTTAATGGGGTCCTTGGGACACCATTCGGAAAATTCCTGACGCCAACACTGATGGAGTATTGCTGTGTGCAAAACCGCACCAGGCGGCAGTAGCCTGTGGGCCGGTTCTAATACTAATCAAATTTCATCCCGGGGCCCATATATAATTCATTCACGGGCCTGATCTGGCCCGCATGCCTTGACTTGGACAACACTACACTAGGGCCAATCTAGTGTTGCCAATCAAATTATCCCCAGGTGGGAGGAAGCCGGTAGGAGAAAAGCCGGAGTCTCTGGAGAGAGTCCACGCAGTCACGGGGAGAACATGCACAGTTCACACAGAATTATATGTATTAAAAGACAAAACTATGTGTTAGCTTTGTGTTATAGGTGACAAAGCGTATTATTTTTACGTATTAGTAATTACTGTCGGCTTCACGGTGGCAGAGGGGTTAGTGCGTCTGCCTCACAATACGAAGTTCCTGCAGTCCTGGGTTCAAATCCAGGCTCGGGATCTTTCTGTGTGGAGTTTGCATGTTCTCCCCGTGAATGCGTGGGTTCCCTCCGGGTACTCCGGCTTCCTCCCACTTCCAAAGACATGCACCTGGGGATAGGTTGTTTGGCAACACTAAATTGGCCCTAGTGTGTGAATGTGAGTGTGAATGTTGTCTGTCTATCTGTGTTGGCCCTGCGATGAGGTGGCGACTTGTCCAGGGTGTACCCTGCCTTCCGCCCGATTGTAGCTGAGATAGGCGCCAGCGCCCCCCGCGACCCCGAAAGGGAATAAGCGGTAGAAAATGGATGGATGGATAATTACAGTCATGTTTTCTCTTATTACAAAACATTGTTTTGCTTACATTTATTTTGTTATTTGTCTGTTAGATTTTTTTTAACATGACAAAACCCGAGCTCTATGCTTCAAATGGGCCATACTTAACCCGGCTGCAAATACAAAGTCCCTATTCCTTTAATTAATTTTCTGCAACCACGGTTTGCCTCAGGGCTCGTTCCCAGAGCCCTTGTTATTGTCTTAAAACGTGAGCTTAAATACCTGCCTGTAGCTTTTGCTCAGTCTTTTATGAAATTTCAAACATTGTTCATCGTCTATGTGTTGTTGATAGCCTGGTATTTAAAAATAATGTAATTGCTATTACAGCCCGGGCGCATACTAATGCACATTCATCAATGAGTCTGGCGAAGCGCACCTCTGGACACGCCCACAGTCACTCCGGCGCCAGCAAGCATCTGCAGGTAATCAGCACTCAGCGCACCTGTATTTTGATGATCGACCTGGGCTTTTTAAGCCAGTACAGACCTGCGTTCCGGGCCAGAACATAATCATCTGTTCCCGTTATAAGCATCCCATATCTGGCTTCCCTCACGCGTACTTGATCTCTCTCTGTGTCTCCCCAGTTCCTGTGACCTATGTCCCTTGTGTTTACCACAGTAATTCCTGTGTGCCCCCTGATTTTGTTGTGTGCCTTGACTTCCATCTGGACTTTGGACTGCCTCCCTCGATCCTCGACCCCCCTGCTTACACACGGACCTCGTTGCTTCTCTCCAGCCCCGACCGCTTGCTTGCCCACGGACTGCCTTCTCGCCTCGCCTCTTTGGTCTGATAAAAGGTTCGCTCAACACGCACGGTAACACGCAACAGTTAATTCCACACAAAGTCTCAAACACACATGTTTGGATTTTTGTCACACTTCATTCTCTAGTTTAGTTATATTATTGTTTGATTATTATTTATATACAAACTTTGTGTTGTGTTCATCCCTCCTTCACATCGAGAGTCGCGTGATTGAGGGACTCAAGAAGGTCACATCTCCTAAAAACTGTCCTCTGGGGCGGTTATTCGTCATTCCCGAACTCCGATCGGAGGTCTTGAACTGGGGCCATAACACCAAGATCGCCTGCCAGCCAGGTGTGCGTCCTGGCCTTTTTCCTGCCAGCCTCTGAGAGAGACTACCTTTGTTATATTTCCCATGGTGTGCACGTTTGCCCCATCTTCCTTAGTTAACATTTTGACTTATTAAATATTTTATTTTGTCACTATCGCTAACTTTGCCTCCAGTCTCTGCATCTCGGGGTCCACCCTTGAACTTTATATATATATTTAAAAATAACCATAACACTTTGTACAGTATATAGTAAATATGTAAAAAACCCGTTTCCATATGAGTTGGGACATTGTGTGAGATATAAATATAAACGGAATACAATGATTTGCAAATCCCTTTCAACACATATTCAGTTGAATACGCTACAAAGACAATATATTTGATGTTAAAACTCATAAACTTTATTTTTGTTTGCAAATAATAATTAACTTAGAATTTCATGGCTACAACACGTGCCAAAGTAGTTGGGAAAGGGCATGTTCACCACTGTGTTACATCACCTTTTTTTTAACAACACTCGATGAACATTAGGGAACTGAGGAAACTTGTTGAAGCTTTGAAAGTGGAATTCTTTCCCATTCTTGTTTTATGTAGAACTTCAGTCGTTCAACAGTCCGGTGTCTCCGCTGTCGTATTTTACGCTTCATAATGCGCCACACATTTTCAATGGGACAGCTCTGGACTACAGGCAGGCCAGGAAAGTAACCGCACTCTTTTTTTACGAAGCCACGCTGTTGTAACACGTGCTGAATGTGGCTTGGCATAGTCTTGCTGAAAAAAGCAGGGGCATCCATGAAAAAGACGATGCTTACATGGCAGCATATGTTGTTCCAAAACCTGTATGTATCTTTGAGCATTAATTGTGCCTTCACAGATAGGTAAGATACCCATGCCTTGGGCACTAATGCACCCCCATACCATCACAGATGCTGGCTTTTGAACTTTGATTCGATAAGTCTGGATGGTTCGCTTCCCCTTTGGTCTGGATGACACAATGTCGAATATTTCCAAAAACAATTTAAAATGTGGACTTGTCAGACCACAGAACACTTTTCCACTTTGCATCAGTCCATCTTAGATGATCTCGGGCCCAGAGAAGCCGGCGGCGTTTATGGATGTTATTGATAAATGGCTTTCGCTTTGCATATTAGAGCTTTAACTTGCACTTACAGATGTAGCGACCAACTGTATTTAGTGACAGTGGTTTTCTGAAAATTTTCTGAGCCCATGTGGTGATATCCTTTTGAGACTGATGTCGGTTTTTGATAAGGTGCCGTCTGAGGGATCAAAGGTCACGGTCATTCAATATTGGTTTCCGGCCAAGCCGCTTATATGGAGTGATTTCTCCAGATTCTTTGAGCCTTTTGATGATATTATGGACCATAGATGTTGAAATCCCTAAATTTTTTGCAATTGCGCTTTGAGAAATGTTGTTCTTAAACTGTTTGACTATTTGCTCACGCAGTTGTGGACAAAGGGGTGTACCTCGCCCCAACCTTTCTTCTGAAAGACTGAGCATTTTTGGGGAAGCTGTTTTTATACCCAATGATGGCACCCACCTGTTCCCAATTAGCTTACACACCTGTGGGATGTTCCAAATAAGGGTTTGATGAGCATTCCTCAACTTTATCAGTATTTATTGCCACCTTTCCCAACTTCTTTGTCACGTGTTGCTGGCATCAAATTTCAAAGTGAATGATTATTTGTAAAAAAAAAAATGTTTATCAGTTTGAACATCAAATATGTTGTCTTTGTAGCATATTCAACTGAATATGAGTTGAAAATGATTTGCAAATCCTTGTATTCCGTTTATATTTACATCTAACACAATTTCCCAACTCATATGGAAACGGGGTTTGTATAATAAATACTGGAGCTACTATGCTCCCTTGTGTCTGTGTTGTCCACTCCCTGGGCAATCACAACAATTGCAAGAATCTTACTTTCCTATGGTCGGTTTTTGGATCAAACTGAGAGCTGGTTCTAAAATTAGTCATAGCTCTTCGAGATGGGTAAAAAGTTTAAGTTGACCTCCAGATACATGGAATTTTGGCGGGTGAGTTGACTCTTAAAATTTATTTGTTTCATATTTCCAATTTAACTGTCATGTGCCGTTTAAAAGCACACCGACACTTTGGTTATGTCTCTCAATAAGACATCACTCACTCCTGCACTCTCCATCCATATAAATCTGCTTTTTTTGCCATCTGCATGTCTCCTTAGAATAAATTATTTATTCCGAAATCCATGTTGCTCCAGGCTCAAGGACGTAGTGTAGCTTCTGCTTCACCGTCCTTACCTCCTAGGTGACTCCTCAGTGTGTTGAGTCCCACCCAGCGCCACGCCACTGCCTCGATCCATCCATCTGATTGACAGCTTATGAGGCAACCCTGGCATGAATGACTCTGACACACCAGAGTTCCACACCAGCTGGGTTCAATCAATCTCACTTTAACAATTCTCCATCACGGCCATGCGCGCTAATACAGAGACAGAGGAGAGGGCAGGTCCACACTAATGTTATCAGATCTCTTCCAAGGGGTCGGCTGATCCCTCTGCTGCTGAACAAAAAGGGAAGTGGAATTATGTGAGCCGGTAAAAGGCTCTTTTGTTTGGATTGTGAAGACGGAAAATAAAGCGTCTGGTTGATAAAGATCAAAAGTGTGCAAAATGTGTTTGTTGGGGGAAAGGCTAGGTTGGACTTCATGTGATCCCGGATTGGGAAGTCAATTTGTCCACAACCCCGCTCCGTGGTGTGCAAGTAAACTTTCATTATTGCAAATTTCTGTCGACCCCCTCATATAACTTCACACGAGACAGAATGATTGATACTTTTCATCATCTCTGCCTCCGTCCCCTACCACCCTAATTCAATTCCAAATCTAGTGAAGCTATGTCACCTATTCTAAGGAACCTCTAACACTATTGATCCGCGAACAAAGAACGTGGTTAAAGGGTTAAAATAAGGCGGAAACTGATTTTGTCTCGTGAAATCTTTCAGTTGATTTAATAAAAAACAAGAATGTCACGTTTGATCAGAATCCCCAACTTATTTTTGTATCTTGGTTATCGTATGGCTAATATTTTCACATAACACATTCGTCCATTTGCTTGCTTATCATTCCGCAAAATCGAGTGCCCGAACATGGAATCCCATGGCTTGGTGACTCAATTGCTGCGGCTTTCTTATGCTTGCAAAACAATCCATCTTTGGGGCCATAAGAAGTTGCGAGAGCCAGCACTTTGGTAAAGTAGGTATGAAACACTATAGAATTTGAACAAATAAAAAATAAAGGCAAAAAAAAAAGGAAGGTGATGTCTGCATGGCTCTCTGCCAAAATGGGTTCTAAATTAAGATACAAGTGATGTAAGATGTTAATTTACTGTATCCTTTTGCTGTTTGTACTGCTGAGAAAAAGCATTGCTTTTGGCCCATTTATTTTGTCATAATTAGACATTTCAGAAGAAAATATTAGGGGATGTCACAATACAACTTTATCACCTCGAATACCATACCGATATTGGAGCCTTGACTTGAGGACCATTTACTGACTAGAGCATGACGGCATCAGCAGACACCATACATGTTTTGATCATTTTGTTCTGTGGAATATTAGAAAAGGTTTGATCAACTTAAATTAGTCAGACAACAATGGTAGGCATGAAAAACACTAACCATAAGACAGATTTTAGGTTTTGAGGTGGAGTGTTAATTTCTTTTTTGCGACACCTAGTGGTCACAATAATTAATTAGGTTAAACTCATGATGCATTCAATTAAATGATGCAGACAGATTTGTCACTGCATACTTTCTAATTAGTTTCTGACATTGAGACTTTGTATTTGTAAGTACAAAAGTAATATGCGACTGTAATTGTGTTGACAAATGTCAATCAATCAACCAATTATTCAATCAATCAATCAATCAATCAATCAATCAATCAATCAATCAATCAATCAATCAATCAATCAATCAATCAATCAATCAATCAATCAATCAAAGTTTATTTATATAGCCCTTATTCACAAGTGTCTCAAAGGGCTGCACAAGCTACAATGACATCCTTGGCTCGGATCTCACAACAGGGTAAGAAAAACCTTAACCCAATGGGCACAATTAGAAACCTCGGAGGGGACCGCAGATTCGGTGAATAATTAATAAAGTTCTCGGCGTCGGTGGTGGACAAAATGGACCAATTTTTTGCGATATAACGGAGATGAAAGAATGCTGTTTAGGGGCGGCATAGCTAGGTTGGTAGAGTGGCCGTGCCAGCAACTTGAGGGTTCCAGGTCCGATCCCCGCTTCCGCCATCCTAGTCACTGCCGTTGCGTCCTTGGGCAAGACACTTTACCCACCTGCTCCCAGTGCCACCCACACTGCTTTAAATGTAATTTACATATCGGCTTTCACTATGTAAAGCGCTTTGAGTCACGAGAGAAAAGCGTTATATGAATAAAATTCACTTCACTTCACTTTACTGTTTTAGTAGCACTCTTAATTTGTGACTCAAACAAGAGAGTTGGGTCGAAGATAATACCCACATTCTTAACCGAGTCGCTTTGTGTAATTGTTTAGTTGTCAAATGTTGAGGTGATTTTTTTAAATAGGTGCCGGTGTTTAGCAGGACCGATAATCAGCATTTTAGCGTTTACTTGCATAAAGTTTGTGGACATCCATTGTTTAATTTCATTTAGACACGCCTCTAGGTGGCTACAATCTGGGACGTTGGTCAGCTTTAGGTGCATGTAGAGTTGGGTGTCATCAGCATAACAGTGAAAGCTAACACCCTATTTGCGTATGATGTCACCTAGCGGCAGCATGTAAATGCTTAAGAGTGCAGGGCCAAGGACCAAACCCTGTGGTACTCTGCACGTTACCTTAACATACTCAGAGGTCACATTGTTATGGGAGACGCACTGCATCCTGTCAATAAGATAGGAGTTAAACCAAGACAAGGCTAAGTCTGACATACTAATACGAGTTTTGATACGTTATAATAAAATGTTTTGCCTGAAGGTATCGAAAGCAGCACTAAGATCACAATTATCCCGGTACCCAAGAAAGCTGCCACAAACAACCTCAACGACTATCACCCAGTATCACTCACACCTGTCATCATGAAGTGCTTCGAGAGGCTGGTCCTACACCACATCCAAGCTTGCCTCCCCCCACTCTAGACCCACAACAGTTTGCCTACCGGGCAAACAGATCCACAGACGACGCCATAACCCTAGCTCTCCACTCTGCACTGGGCCACCTGGAACACCGAGAGAGCTATGTCAAAATGCTTTTCAAACTGCTGGACTTAGGCCTCCCACACCCACCTGTTTTTGGATTATGGATTTCCTGACCAACCGACCCCAGACAGTGAAACACGACCCCCATCTCTCCTCCTCCCGCACACTCAGCATTGGCTCTCCACAGAGCTGTGTGCTGAGCCCTTTGCTGTATTCCCTCTACACCCATGACTGTAGTCCAGCCCACCCTGAGAACACCATCATCAAATTCGCCGATGACACGACGGTGGTTGGACCCCTTATGGGGTGATGAGTCTGCATACAGAGATGACATCTCTGACTTCAGAAAAAACACTGCAGACCCAGCCCCCCTCTACATCAACGGTGAGGAAGTGGAGAGAGTAAGCTCTTTCAAGTTCCTCGGCACCCTCATATCTGCTGACTTCTCCTGGACACCAAATACAACTGTGGTCATCCGGAAGGCCCAGCAGAGAGTCCACTTCCTGAGGGTGCTGACGAAGAACAGACTCGAGAGGCAGCTGATCTTCTATTGCTCGGCTGTCGAGAGCCTGCTGATGTACTGAGTTATAGTGTGGTACGCCAGCAGCACTGAAGCAGACAAACAGGCGATTCAGAGGGTCATAAACTCTGCACAAAAAATCATCGGCTACCCCCTCCTCTCCCTGAAGGACTTACACAACTCCCGTTGCCTCAACAGAGCAAAAAGCATCACCAAAGACAACACACCCTGGGTTCCACCTGTTCGACCTGCGACCATTGGGCAGGCGCTACAGGTGCATCAGAGCCAGAACAAACAGGCTCAGAGACAGCTTCTTTCCCACAGCTGTCACCATCCGGAACTCAAATTTATGATAAATTATTCACCCCTATACAATATCCTACTCCAATACCCTACTGTGTAACATTACCCTTCGAATACAATACGTCCGACACTCATTGTCATTACTTTATTACTCCATTACTCTTGTTTTGTTCTGTATATCGTACAGTTTGTTGTATATTGTTTTGTATATTGTACAGGATTAGTTATTTTATTTTTTTGGGATAGTATTCTGTTTATGTCAATTATTTTTTATTATCTTTATTACCTGTGATTTATGTGTATATTTGTTTCTACTACCGCATCTTAAGATAGAGTCCTTAATCTCGTTATATGCAAATATAATGATAATAAAGTCCATTGTATTCTATTCTATTCTTCTATTCTGTACATTACATGTTGTACAAGTTAGTTACATTTGTTTTACTGCATGACAATTGTTTAACCTTCTCTAGTTACGAATAAAAGGTACTATTCAGCCTGTTAAACATTCTGTACTTGCGGACTATCAATCAAAACAGGTTATAAAATGATATACAGTAGCGATGGGAACATTTTGTGTAGTGAACTGTAATTACTCGATGTGGGTTACAGAGGGCAGTGGTAGGCATGCCTGCAGTATTAAAACTAGATTTGTTGGGAGTGAAGAAGACGATGAGAAAGAGAAAGTGTTTGTGTGTGAGTGTGGCACACTCCTGCCTATTTAGTTTGACTGTGCTATTTGCAGTGATCGTGATAACTGTGTTAGTAACAACATTACTTTTACTAGTAAAAAGTAATCTAATTAATTACTTTTAGGTCCGTAACAACGTCAAGAGCTTGACGTAACGTGGTACACTACTTTTGATGTGGTTTTATGTAAAAAACAAGACAACGTCATAAGTTCAGCAAGTTAAAATATCATTTTACCTTTAAAGCAACAAGCAGCATCACACTAAGATGAACTTGATATCAAATATGGAGAGGCACCATCCCACTGTGACACAGCAGACAACAACATACACACATGTACCCGATGGGAATAATAAACAATAAATCAATGATTGAAGTGACAAACTTGCCATCAATGCAATACACCGTTTGTTGACAAGAAGATTTGACTGCTATCGAAACACATTCAATTATTTTATCAACTAGAGGTAACACAATCCGGTGAAAAGTTTGTGATGAATTGGCGTCAGAGCCGACACGAGCTAACAGCTAAAGCAAACAAACACCGCTTCTTTGAAACCCTCGATGACGTCACAAGTTACTTGGCAACTGGCCCCGCCTTTTAAAAGCACACACGTCTTTCAACTGCAATCGTCAGATACTTCAAGTTTTTTTTTAAAGTAACGTATTAATTAATTTCCCTAGTAATTAAATATATTTATTTAAGAGTAATTATATTAGTAATTCAAACACTTTTTTGGTAAAGTAACGAGTAACTATAATCAATTACTTAAAAAATATATTATTTAGAACCCTGGCTATTTGTGATATATATATACTGTAATTGTCTGTCTATCTGTGTTGGCCCTGCGATGAGTTGGCAACATGTCCAAGGTGTACGACGCCTTCCGCACGATTGTAACTGAGATAGGCACCAGTGCCCCCCGCGACCCTGAACTGAATAAGCGGTAGAAATGGATGGATGGATACTGGGCAAACAAGTATTTAGTCAGCCACCGGTTGTGCAAGTTCTCCCACTTAAAATGATGACAGAGGTCTGTAATTTTCGTCAGAGGTACACTTCAACTGTGAGAAACAGAATGTGAAAAAAAATCCAGGAATTCACATTGTAGGAATTTTAAATAATTTATTTGTAAATTATGGTGGAAAATAAGTATTTGGTCAACCATTCAAAGCTCTCACTGATGGAATAAGGTTTTTGCTCAAAATCCCACGATACATGGCCCCATTCATTCTTTCCTTAACACGGATCAATCGTCCTGTCCCCTTAGCAGAAAAACAGCCCCAAAGCATGATGTTTCCACCCCCATGCTTCACAGGAGGTATGGTGTTCTTGGGATGCAACTCAGTATTCTTCTTCCTCCAAACACGACGAGTTGAGTTTATACCAAAAAGTTCTATTTTGGTTTCATCTGACCACATGACATTCTCCCAATCCTCGGCTGTATCATCCATGTATCCATTTTGGTATAAACTCAACTCGTCGTGTTTGGAGGAAGAAGAATACTGAGTTGCATCCCAAGAACACCAAACCTACTGTGAAGCATGGGGGTGGAAACATCATGCTTTGGGAATGTTTTTCTGCTAAGGGGACAGGACGATTGATCTGTGTTAAGGAAAGAATGAATGGGGCCATGTATCGTGAGATTTTGAGCCAAAACCTCCAACCATCAGTGAGAGCTTTGAATGGTTGACCAAATACTTATTTTCCACCAAAATTTACAAATATATTCTTTAAAATTCCTACAATGTGAATTCCTGGATTTTTTTTTCACATTCTGTCTCTCACAGTTGAAGTGTACCTATGATGAAAATTACAGACCTCTGTCATCATTTTAAGTGGGAGAACTTGGCTGACTAAATACTTTTTTGCCCCACTGTATATCCATTCATTCATCCATTTTCTACTACTTGTCCCTTTTGGGGTCGTGTGGGGTGCTAGAGCCTATCTCAGCTGCATTCGGGCGGAAGGCGGAGTACAACCTGGACAAGTCGCTGTGTTGGCCCTAACAGGGCCAACACAGATAGACAGACAATTACAGTATATATATATCACAAATAGCCAATCAACCTATCCCCAAGTGCATGTCTTTGGAGGTGGGAGGAAGCCGGATGAAGTAGAGGTAGATCACTTTGACTTGATCATTTGAAAAGTAGCTGGCCTGCTGAAAAATTGTGGGCACTCCTGGTATATACAATCAACCGGCTGGGGACTGCAAGTGGAAATTAGCATTTGACTTAAAATTGACACATTTACATTTTATATGGTCATAATGTGCATTGTCCCATCTAACAAAGATATGACACATGGAAATATATTATTACTACAATTATCTCAGAAGTTCTATCTTATATCTATGAACAAGCTTATTGTTGTGTCTGGTGAGACAGTCGAAAGTTAAGTCAGAGAAAATGCGTTCGTTTATAAATTATTTATTGTTTCGTGTGGCCCGGTAGCAAATGCGTCACAGACCGGTACGGGTCCCCGGACCAGTTGTTAGGCACCACTGGCCTATAGCCTTCCATGTTTACCTTTTGTAAATGACTTGACTAAAATACAAGAAAAGACTACTCAAGTGTGCTTATTGGAGGACATGTAGATGTTAACTGACTGGCCAGCTTTGCAAAAGTAAACGTGTTGCAAGACTGCTTGTATCGGACATAATGACACACATTTTACATGCCGGCCCTGTGATGAGATGGTAACTTGTTCAGGGTGTACGCCGCCTTCCGCCCGATTGTAGCTAAAACAGGCACCAGCACCTCCCGCAACCCCAAAGGGAATATGTGGTAGAAAATGGATGGATGGATTTTCAATGCATGTTATTATTATATGATATGAGTTTATTTTTGCTGATATCAGACTGATATTTAATATCAATACTGGATCGGGACACCCCTAGAAGATTTGCAATTTACAAATGTCCACTGAGTAGTAGTTGTCTACTTCACATAGTTTTCTGCATGGAAAACTAGAATTGTCATTTGTATTACTTTACATTTGGGATCCCAACCTCTACTTCTGTGTATGTGTGTGTAATAGAGGACCTGCAGAGACAAAGACATTGAATGACTGACAAGAGGGTTCAGTCCACTTCTTACCTGCCGCTATAGATAACACAAACATTTACTGACAGATTTTTACCAAACTTTCAGGAAATATCTAAAATAGAATAAGGAAGACATTATTATATTTTAGGTGTGACACTGATCTATGTTCGGATACAGGATTTTTTTTTAAATATTGGAAAGTAGGTCCTGGCGGAAATCTATGCTTTTTGTATGTATTTTGGCGTAGTGGGACTAAAATGATTTAGATTTGTATTGCTTCTGTTGGGGGAAAAATGCTTCAGTTTTAATATAAGCCTTTTGGAAAGGGTTACTGAAAAAAACGAGAACACCTTCACTACTATTCCAAAACTTTATTAACTTTAATAAGTACAACATTGTACATCATGTTATCTATACTTCACATGATGAATTGTGTCATTGTAACAAAACAGACCCCTCCATGAGTTCTGTCCGTTCCTTGACGTTGCTCTCAGTCAGCATTTTCCTCCACTCCTGTGTAGTCATCATATTTCCAGCTACATTGGTATCATCGACCCCCACAATCAAGAAAAATGCAGAGAAGCCCATCAGCTATGGTTGGTCTGGTGTCTGTTTTTAGTAAGAGATAAGAGGGAGACACACACCCACATGCACACACTGTACGCCGGTGGTGACGGCTTGCTTGCAGACCCTCAAGTGTGTGTGTGCACTTGTGCCCGGCCGTAGATTTATCGCATCAAAGCTGCAGCCAATTGCTTCATAATTCAGTTGAGAAATAACCGCCAAGGCTGCACAAAAAGGTGAGCGGTGGGAGAACTCCTGTCTTCATTTGTAGGAGAAAGTGCAGGGTTTATTGCACAAGATTATTACCAAAGATAAGTCAATGGCCGTGTAGTTGGCAAGGTTATGCAAAAACTGCTAGAAAGCTTTGAAAATACAGAAAGAGATTATATACTTTAATCAATCAATCACAATTTGTTTATACAACCCATAAGCAAGTGCTTCAAAGGGCTTCACAAACCACAACAACATCTCTAGGTCTGGTCCAAGGAAAAACTTCAAAACCCTGCATTGGCAAAAAAAAGAAACCTTAAAAAAGAATGGCAGATGTGGGGATGACAAGTGAGTACAATTATTGGATTGTTACATTATTGGATGATGTGCAGCGCAGTCCATCGGTAAGCTGACAGAGAGTCGTCGGGGATCTTCTTCCAAGTAGACAAGTCACCAACACAGAGACGTCACCAGCTGTGCATAGAAGAGTGGTCCAACCTGGGTCACGATTTGGAACAGCTAGCGCCACTTTCCGACTGATACCTCTCTGGAAATGATCCGTAACCACCTGGTATCCTCTCAATGCAGGAAAGGGGGACAGAGCAGAAGGGCAAATGGTCTAATCATGATCTTTTCAAAAGTTCAAGAAACATATATAAATTAGTTTTAATGTGACTTAAATACTTCTACTGAGGAAGCATCTCTAATCATGGCCAGTAGGGCATGTTAGAGTACTGAAGCCCGAATAGAATTCACTTTACAGCCTGCCTGAATCTGGGCTCTGAGAATAACTAATAAGCATGCGTTCTTGGACCACAGATTTCTGGGACACATAAGGTACCATTAATCAACATCTCTGTTTTCTTGGCATTAAGATTCAATAAGTTGCCGGATATCCATTATTTAAAAACATTAAGAAACCCCTCCAGATGACTAGAATCTGGTGTGCTTTCGGGGCATGTAAAGTCACCAGCATAACCGTATTTGCTAAGTTGTCACCTAGTGGCAGCATAGAGATGTAAAGAGTACAGGGCCAAGAACTGATCCTTGTGGAACTCCGCAAGTCACCTTAACGTATACCGAGGTCACGTTGTTATAGGATACAAATGTATAATTTCAATGAGATAGGATTCATCCACAAGCGTTTTTTCCTGTCGTTCTCGCCATTTCCGGGTCCTAAATGCCTGTCAAAGTTGACCATCTAGTTGAAGTACGTCCTCAGCCATCTACTTTCCAGTTGAGATGCATTTACTATTTACAATAAACTTCCAGGGAGCTAGGAAGAAAGGAAACATCTCGCCGGTTGTTAATGTTGAAATTGTACACAAGCTTGTTATCACAACACCGCTATAAATAGTTAGCGCTTATAATAACAATATGACTAATACTTGGTTAATATTCAAATCACGAAATGTAAATGGAGTATTGTTGGCACTTTTTTGAATGGTTATTTATTGGCTTTTATGGACGGGTAAGAGGTAAGCAAACTTTTTATAATAGGCAAAATTGCAAAAAAAGTGCAGTTCTCCGTTAAGTCTCTTTGATTAAATAAATGTACATGAAATTTGCCAGACGATATTCCTTTTTTAAATTATTTGCAATTGTCATCTTGCTCTTGAAATTAGCTTAAAATGGCTGATGAGCTGCCAAGCCCAGCTTGTCTTTACGGCAGTTCTGTCCCAGTGTTTACATGCTTCAGATTGTACTCATGTGAACTATTCCTTCAGAAGGTATGCATGCTCAAGGAGACAGAATTACATTTCCATATTCCTTGTTGCACATGTGCAGGAGTTGCATGAACTCCAGGAGTGTGCATGTTTTTCCAGAACACTGGCTATGAAAAATGAACTCATTTTCTTCCATGTACTATTATCACTGAAGGGAATAAAGGAAAAAGAATGGCTAAGCATGCTGCACAAAAACACATACAGCAGGATGACACAAGAAGCTAACTGCTAAAGTGTGAATGTAAAGTAGGGCTGATTAATCCATATATACAAACGTACATCGATAGTATACTACCAGTGTAGGAGCCTAAATGCTATTTCAGTTCATTTACAATTAATGGAAGGGGCTTATGTTTATTTAGCCAAAAGGGGACTTTTTATTTGATTTGAATAATATGATAATGTATATATTGCGTGCTCAGAGTAATCATAAGGCACACTTTATTGTAATTATTACATTTGTGTGAATAATTTGATGACATATTATTTTATTCTGCTTTAATACAGTGAAGAGCATTTAACTGTTTAATGTCAGTTATGGCGGAAGGATCTGTGGGGTAATAAGGTTTGGACACACTGTAGTATGGGTAATGGTAGTCAGGTATGGTGGAATGGAGCCACACAGTTTTTTTTACTTTACTTTTTCTTACAGTCTCCTACTGTAACACACTCGCTTTTTTTTTCTATATACATGTTTTCTTTCACATTGTTATTGTTTGACATTTTTGGAATGATTAAGTTCACAAGTAAACGATACACAAAACGAAAAAGAGGAGTTTTTATTTTGTTGTTGCTGTGAGAGCAGGAGAAAGTGAAGGGGCGTCAAGCTAAGGCTTCATTAGGAAACTACAATCAGTATATAAACGATACTGAAGTACAAAACCCAAAACTAGTGAAGTTGGCACGTTGTGTAAATCGTAAATAAAAACAGAATACAATTATTTGCTGATCCTTGTCAATCCATGTTCAATTGAATAGACTGCAAAGATAAGATTGTGGAGAGACGCAGCAGACGGGCGGACAGCGGGCGGACAGAGGCGTTCTGGACCAGGGTGGAGGCCAGAAGGCGGGGCATGCGGCGGTGAGGAGAGGCGTGACGCACGCGGAGCGGCAGGAGGACGGCAATCGGAGTCAGGTGCATAGAACACACACCTGCTCACAATCTGCGCATCTGCTCCTAGACTTTAAGAGAGGCGAAGGGGGCACGATCGGGAGAGAGAGGAGGAAACCACAGCAACCCGACCACGAGCCCGACAACAGAGCACGCCAAGATGAGTCCCCGCCACAGACGCAGCAGGCGAGCACCGAAAGGTGCAGTGCGACCAGGAAGCAGGGCCGGCGCACTAGAAATGGGCGCGCCCGACTGGCCCGAAGACAGATTTGCTGAAAGAATAAAAGTGAATCAAACCTCCTACGACGCGTCGTGTGTCCAGTGTCCCCGCAACACACACGAGGACGGCTGGGAGTCCGTCACAAAGATACTTAACGTTGGAACTGGAAAACGTAAATTTTTGCAATAATTAGCTAATTTGGAATTTGATGTCTGCAACATGTTTCAAAAAAGCTGGTACAAGTGGCAAGAAAGACTGAAAAAGTTGAGGAATGTTCATCAAACACTTATTTGGAACATCCCACAAGGTGAACGGGTTACTTGGGAACAGGCGGGTGCCATGATTGGGTATAAAAGCAGCTTCCATGCAATGCTCAGTCATTCACAAACCAGGATGGGGGGAGAGTCACCACTTTGTGAACAAATGCGTGAGCAGATTGTTGAACAGTTTAAGAACACTATTTCTCAACTAGCTATTGCAAAGAATTGAGGGATTTCATCCTCTACGGTCTGTAATATCATCAAACGTTCAGAGAATCTGGATAAATTACTGCACATAAGCTGCTAAGCCCGTGACCTTCGAGCCCTCAGGCATCAAAAACCGACATCAGTGTGTCAAGGATGTCACTACATGGGCTCAGGAATACTTCAGAAAACCACTGTCATTAACTACAGTTTGTTGTTGGATCTGTAAGTGCAAGTTAAAACTCTACTACGCAAAGCCATTTAACAATAACACCCAGAAACGCCACCGGCTTCGCTGGGCCCTAACTGATCCAAGATGGACTGATGCAAAGTGTTAAAGTGTTCTGTAGTCTGACGAGTCCACATTTCAAATTGTTTTTGGAAACTGTGGACATTGTGACCACTGGAACAAAGAGGAAAATAACCATCCGAATTGTTCAAGGCGCAAAGTTGAAAAGCCAGCATCTGTGATGGTATGGGGGTGCATTAGTGCCCAAGGCATGGGTAACTTACACATCTGTGAAGGCACCATTAATGCTGAAAGGTACATACGGGTTTCAGAGCAACACTTACTGCCATTCAAGCAACGTTATCATGGACGCCCCTGCTTATTTCAGCAAGACAATGCCAAGCCACATTCTTTACATGTTACAACAGCGTGGCTTCATAGTAAAATAGTGTGGGTACTAGACTGGCCTGCCTGTAGTCCAGACCTGTCTCCCATTGAAAATGTGTGGCTTCAAAATTGAGTCTCCTCAGTTCCCAAACATTCACTGAGTGTTGTTAAAATGAAAGGCCATGTAACACAGTGGTAAAAATGCCCCTGTGCCAACTTTTTTGCAATGTGTAGCTACCCTTAAATTGCCATTATTTGCAAAAAAAACAACAACAACATGTTTTTCAGTTGGAACATTAAATATCTTGTCTTTGCAGTTTATTCAATTGAATGTAATTAGAAAAGGATTTTCAAATCATTGTAATCTTTTTTTTATTTACGAATTACACAGCGGGCCAACTTCACTGGTTTGGGGTTTTGTAATTAGATCATAATTTTTTGTTATTCTTATTCGTATTATTACAAAATATTTTTCGTGTTTTTTTTTACAAACCCATGGAGTTAGTATTGGGTACAGAAAGGCTTTGAGGGCAAAACCAAATTTCTTAAATGGAAGCCAATTGTTACATTGCGGGCGCATAGCTGCGCTGGTCGTGTTCCCTCCAATGCAGAAAACAAGCTGGTGCGGCGTGCACGTAGGATTAAGCTTTTAATTATTGCGGCAGGACAAAAATAACAAAACTGAGGAGGCTAAACAAGCGTGGAGTCAAAAAATAAATAAATGTCACCAAGCGTAAACAGCAAGGAATACTAGTGTGTAGAAAAAACACTAGAGTGATGTGAAAAACCAGGAAAACGTAAACGTGGCGTGTAGTGAGCATTGACCTAGCAACTAGTGTTGGGTGACATAAAACTATGAAAATGGACTGATTAACCAAAACACCTGGTGGGAACATTAATTGCTAAAAACCAGTAAACAGGGTGCACCCAGGAAACAGACTAAAACATAGGAAACTACTAAACATAAATCATGCCATGACCCGGGTAACAGATCATGATACCAATCATGGCCGGCTCTACGCAGGGGCAAGATGGGGCAGAGCCGACTTAAATACATGTCTTGCCCCCTCAAATCAAAATTTGAGAAAGCAAATTTAAATAAACTCACAAAATTACTACATTACAAGTTGACAAAATTATCTGCACTTGCGGAAAAATCCGCCGAAAAAGGGACACACACGATATAGTAGTGTCGGCTTCCCTCTCATCCCTCCCTCCGCTGTGCGTGTATTCAACATTCCACAGGCTGCGCAGCAGACACACACCCGCACACACACTTCAGCCCTCAGTAAACATCCAATCACTGTTGCAGTATGAAAGTAAAAGAAAAGGAAAAGTTGTCCACATTTATCATATACTTGTTAGGATGGGTGTATTTGTGTAGTCTTATCTGTCATAAACATGTTTATTATCGCAGACTTTTGGTGCTACGGAGTTCCTTTTTTTTTTTTTTTTTTTACAACTTGACGAGAGCAGTGACAGCGGAGGCTCTGAGCAGCAGTGGTTTGGAAGGCAGAGAGCCTCCACTGTCCCTGTAACAAGCTACAAGTCATTTATAATGCTGTTAATGACGGTAAAAATGAAACATAAGGTATATATCCTGCTTAGCAGTCCTCCTCTGCTGTCCTCTGTTCAGAGCGGAGTCCCTAGCAACGGCCCGTTTTACTTAGCAACGGTCTGGCAATCGACTGCTGGATTTCTTTTTCTGTTGTTTTTCTTGTAATTCTACATAGTCAACCTTTAATGTTTCAATCTACATTTTGTAATAAACAAATTATAAGTTTCATTTGATATGACCAAGCCACCTAAAAACAAAAACACTGCCGTTTTCATCAATTTACAAGCAAGTGGGCAACACACATACATTGGAGTGAATGAATTTTGTGCCCACGTCTACTGCATGTGACAAACTGAAGACAAGTGACCTGTGTCTGACAGACCCCTACATAAAGCCCCGCCCCAGGCTGTAGTCCTGTACTGTTGTTGTTTTTCTTCATGTAATCACAGCAGGTTTTTTCTGTTGTTATTCAAGCTTACTTATTTTCTGCTCCAGCTTCCAGCAGCTCACAAAGAGAAAGTTAATGCTCTGTAATGCATCCATTTTTCAGAGCATTTAAAAAGTCTAGTCCTGCTCCTGCATGTAGTAGTAGTAGCAATGATGCTACTGCTAGTACATCAGGGACAGCAGCTAGCAATACTGCACCTTTAGCACCAGCAAGCACCGTTTCTCCTGCACCAGCTACCTCCGTTCCCCCAACAAGCGCTCCCCCAAAGCAGCCTGCTCAGCTACCCAGTGACTTAAATGGCAACGCACCATCTCAGCCAATACTGGGTGGCTATCCAAAGCGTGCATTTGGTACAACATTAAGATCATTTAATCCTGCCTGGTACCGCACACGACCATGGCTAGAGTATTCTGTGGTGCGAGACACCTGCTTCTGTTACCCCTGTCAGAAATATGGCAGCGCTGTTAATGTTTCCCCCCCTGAGGGATTGCAACCTTATTGTGGTCAGGGGGTTGGCGTGCCTCAGTGACCGTAAGAGCTACACCAGCAGGAGCTTAGTCTTCAGGTGGGACACCCAAGTTGGACAGGTTTGAAGGTAGAGGCCTGACAAAGTGCAATCCACTACTCCAGGTTGGGGTTGGACACATAGCTAAAGACCCATTTCAATGAAAAAAGCATCGTTACTATAAGCACAGAAAAAAAAGTGCTGGAGCATGATGTGTACACATGATGCCCCCTTCACATTTCTGACTGTCCCCTCATATAAGCATGCCTAGAACCACCCCTGATACCAATAGTAGTTTTTGCTTTTGTTTGGCTATAGACTTAGACTTAGACAAACTTTAATGATCCACAAGGGAAAATGTTCCACACAGTAGCTCAGTTACAAAGAATGGAAAGTGTAAGGATGGAAAGGACAATGCAGGTATAAAAAAGACAAACAATTTAGCACAGTAGCAATATCAAGTATAACATACATGTAATATTTACATAATACATGTACAGTACAAGACATATACTGATATGTTATATTATATGTTTATATCATATATACAATATATAACAATTACCATGTACAATATTACAGTATATGTGACAGCTGCAGCATAAAATAGAGAGTAGATCCAGCAGAAACTAGACATTATAAACAAAGAGAAGTAGCTAACATAGAAGATGTCAGGTAATAGACATCAGCTTTGGCTGTATGGCGAGTGGTTATACAGCTGGATGGAGTGCGGAATGAAGGAGTTCTTGAATCGAACACTGTGGGAACGAAGCTGAAGGAGCCTGTTGGAGTACGAGCTCCGCTGTCCCTCAATTGTCTGCTGGAGTGGGTGGGCAGGATTGTCCATGATGGCCAGCAGTTTGTCCAGTGTCCTCCTGTCCCTCACCGACACAAACGCCTACAACTGCGTGCAAGATGGCGCCAGTATGTGCTGTGGCCTGCCGTCTCTCGCTGTCAGCTCTGTTTGTTTTTGTGCTGTTCACGTTTTTTGTTGTCCCTGTCAACTCAATGTTTGTGTATGATCGCCAAACGCTGTTGGATCTGTGTTCCTCTTACACGGACATGATCAACTTCGACGTTGGTTTTTCGACATCCTAGTCAGCATTCTCACCTGGCCGAATTCCTGCTTTCCTTTTTTGCCCACTGACTCCTCCCCCCCGGCGAAAGCGCCACCGGCGCAGCGGCAAACATGGCCGCCAGCTGGTGAGAGTTAGGGCACTACTGGCCCGGCTTTCCGTGTCTTCTCGAAGGAGGTATGGTCCAGTACCTGGTTTCTTCCTGCGCCCGCGTTCGCTGGATCCCGCCGGGTCCTGGATTGTTCCAGTCGTCGGTCTGCAGGGGGAAGCTCGCCCGCCTCGCTCCTGCTGTCCCTGCCCCTGGAGGCGCGGCGTAAATTCCCGCCACCTGCGGGCTGTGTGTCGGGCCCCACCTGGATTAGCAGCGACCTTGGACGCGCCGGCCCCCGTTAAATTCGGTCTTGTTAACGCAAGATCCTTGACAAACAAAACATTTATCCTGAAGGATTTATTCGTCTCCCGCGGACTGGACCTCCTCTGTGTGACGGAAACATGGCTGAGAGCCGGTGAGTCCGCCGCTCTTAATGAACGTTTATCACCGGAGTGCTCGTATTCTAAATCTTCGCAGTCGTCCGGCCGAAAAGGAGGATGATTAGCAGTCGTTTTTAAAAATGACTTTAAATGCTGTCAGATCCACCTGCAATCCTCCTTTTCAAGCTTCGAACTATGCATGTTTGAGCTGGGTCTTTCTGATGTCGTCCTGTGTGCTGTACTATATCGACCACCCAAGTACCACAAAGACTTTATAAATGACTTTTATGAATTTCTGGCCGAAATCCTCCCCAAATATGATCGTGTCTTAATTGTTGGTGATTTTAATATTCACACCTGCTGCCCAGATGAAACTTTATCCAGAAGCTTCCTGAATGTCATTGACTCTTTTAACTTTGTACAGTCTGTGTGTTGTTCCATCCTGATATCCATTCTGCAATGGCACCCCATGTGTTATTTATTTTTTATCATGTTCTGTTTGTGTGTTGTTTGCTCGGTCCTCGTATTATCATTTAACCTGCCCATTGTACAGCACTATGGGTACCCCTGTGGTAAATTTTAAATGTGCTTTATAAATAAAGTGGATATGATTTGATTTTAATAGTTTGGCCGGCTTTCCGGATCAGTTTGTCAATCCAGTTTAAGTCACTTTTGCTGGTGCTGCTCCCCCAACAAACAGACTGATAAAAAATCTCCAACAGCTTGCTGCAAACATTAAAGGACCTAAGCTTCCTCAGGAAAAAGAGTCTGCTCATACCCTTCTTGTAAACAGCTTTATTTATTTATTGTGCACTAGTCACTTTTACTTTACTTAAATCTGATCAGGATCTCCCAATCAGCTGATACTTGACACAGGCCTCCATATTCCCGTTTTGCTGCCCAGGATGTGCCTATACTTTGTTTATTTTTGGACCTCCAGAATGAGCATTTACTCATCCATTTGTGTCAAAAAAAAGGTTAAAGTTAAGTTAAAGTACCACTGATAGTCACACACACACTAGGTGTGGTGAAAGTACTCTCTGCATTTGACTCATCCCCTTGTTTCACCCCCTGGGAGGTGAGGGGAGCAGTGAGCAGCTGGAAATCAGCAGGTGGCCATGCTCGGGAATTATTTTGGTGATTTAACCCCCAATTCCAACCCTTAATGCTGAGTGCCAAGCAGGGAGGTAATGTGTCCCGTTTTATATAGTCTTTTGTATGACTTGGCTGGGGTTTGAACTCACAACCTACCGATGTCAGGGGGGACACTCCAACCACTAGGCACAGAGCGGGTTTCAACAAGATGAAATTAAGTTGGAAAACATGTGACAAGTTGAATTAATGTTTGTCGCCGTCCATTACGACATTTCAAACTATAAAATACGAGCCATCATAAAGACGAAGTATTTTATTTAGAAAATAAACTGGATACTACATTTTGTGTTTGTACATGATTTCCTGTTCAACACTGACAGATTTAGCTGAATTGAAAGGATTTGTTGCGAAAATAGAAACTATGTGTATATTTAGCGCTGGTATGTCGGTGGTAGTAGTCCTGGGTTTGATCCTGCGCTCGGGATCTTTCTGTGTGGAGTTTGCATGTTCTCCCCGTGACTGCGTGGGTTCCCTCCGGGTACTCCGGCTTCCTTCCACTTCCAAAGACATGCACCTGGGGATAGGTTGATTGGCAACACTAAATGGTCCCTAGTGTGTGAATGTGAGTGTGAATGTTGTCTGTCTATCTGTGTTGGCCCTGTGATGAGATGGCTACTTGTCCAGTGTGTACCCTGCCTCCCGCCCGGTTGAAGCTGAGATAGGCTCCAGCACCCCCCGCGACCCCAAAAGGGACGAGCGGTAGAAAATGGACGGATGGGTATTTTATGTACAAAGGTTTGTATTTACTCGTTTATAGTTGAATGTTTTGAATGACTGACTCTCCTAGTATGTATGTCTCAACTTCTGTGCAGCACTTTGTGAAACTTCTCTTGTTTTTTAAAATGTGCTATACAAATAAAGTGGATTGGATTGTAATGTAAAAAGAGGAGATCCAAACATTTTTATTTGAACTTTCATTTTTACTGCAGTCAAGTTTTGCCTCCCTCTTGTGTGCCGCCAAGACATTTCCCTCGTTGGATCGCACAAACGGCTCTGCTCGGCAAGCTGAGAAAACTCCAAAGACCAGCCTGAGAATACAACATCCGGCTTAGTGTCCTTATCTTCCCTTCTGTATTCACCCCGTTTTCTCCAGTTTTTGCCCTTGTGACGGTGCCTGATGTGATTGATGGTTGCCGAGTGACTTAATATCATCCGCTGGAGTCGCACATCCATGATGGGCGAAGACATAGCGTCGGAACAGATGACCTGATTAGACCAATTTAGGATTGCTTGCCTCCTCCTGCCTCGGATTACTGCGGAATATTTGCTTTATTTGAATGCGTTGCTCATCTTTTCAGGGAGATTGGATCAATGAGAAAAGAGCCTGACAGGAAGGACTGATCCTGGAATCACCTAATTCCTAACCTCGGTTTTCGTGTGCCTCAAAAACACAGAGAGGTTGAACGTGAATGAAAAATTCATCATACATTTGCAGTGCTTTACTAAGATGTGCACAGGGGAGACAAAGCAACACAATAGATCACACCTTGAATCCACTTTTCTCTTTTTTTCTATGAAGTATCTGCGACAATACCCGGAATCCTTTTTTTTCCTATCTTCCTTCCACCAAAACTAAGTTATGTTGCAGCAAGTCAAGCAAACGCCCACCTAGTGTTTTCCTTCGTTCACTTTCAAAAGATGCACTTGAGTAACAATAGGAGAGCAATGGCAGCGGCAAGGATTCACATTTAAAAAGTAGAAACTAAAGAGGGGAAAGGAAGACAAAAAAACCCCCCTTCTTCTAATATGATTTATGACTCTACGGAAGAATGGCGTGTAATGACTCAGCCAGTTGATCAAGTGTTCCAGATCTAGAAATATTGCGGTGGAACAGAGAAGAGACAGCAATGCAGATCAATTACTCCACATTGTGCACGTTTACCGTTGATACGTCCACTAAATCAATGCCAAATCACGCTGTCACTCCATTGGGAGCATTTTTGACTACAGTGAAACATATCGGTTTGGACACAAATCAGTTTGAACCGATTTCCTACAGGAAATTATTGTAGCGTATTTTCTGTACTATTAGTCGCTACTTTTCCCCCACGCTCTGCCCACTGCGGTCTATAAAACGGCGCGGCTCATGCAGTTTTGTATTGCTTAGATCAGGGATGTCAAACACATATTGGATCGGGGGCCACCTGGAGAAAAAGTCTACTCCCAAGTGGGGCGGACTGGTAAAATCACGGCACGATAACTTAAAAATAAAGACAACTTCAGATGGTTTTCGTTGTTTATAAATGGAACAAGCACATTCTGAAATCATACAAATCATAATGATGTTGTTGTTTTTTTTACACTTACATGTTGCGGTAATACTTTCTATCTTTATTATTTATATTTTCTGAATACATCATGTGATAATGTTCATCAGTCAACTCATTGGTGTTAATTTTCAATAATTTAACATAAAAATGATATCAAAATCAAATTACAGGATATTATTTATGCAGTTTGTTCATTTTCCTCGACTGATGTACCAACATTATGTGGTTTATTTTGTACATATGTAGCAACATCTACATAGATACAAATAATTGCTATTTACACATCTAGTGGACACATTTAGAACAGCAGTTTCTTTCACTCAAAAATTTATGTCAATTTTTATTCTTAGCAAACTCATCCTGTGGGCCGGATAAAACCTGTTCGCGAGCCTGATCCGGCCCTGGGGCCGTAGGTTTGACACCCCTGTCCTAGATTTGAAATGACGTTACGTCCGGCTCATGGAATACGTGTGGTATTCAATCCAGCGTCTGTTCTCAATGGCAACGAGGCGCCATTTAGCCTTTCTCAAAGAAAATTACCTTATACTTGTGCGTTGTTCTTGGCTGTACCAACCATTTAAATTGCGTAAAGGATAAATGTTTCTTCAGAGTTCCTTTAGACGTAATAAAAAAATGGGAGAAGACTGCAAGATTTTATGAAAGACGACAACAAAAGTACCACGCACTCCAGTACAATGGAGCAGAGCCAAAATATGCATGATTTAGCAGTGACCTCTCCACTAAAGGTTTGTTTGATATACTTTTAACATTTAGTGTTTCCCATTTAGGTATTATGTTGATATTAATTGCATTTCTTAAAACACATTTTTGCTACGCTTGTTCCGTAAAGCATAGTTGGATTTTTTGCTCATATCTTCTTTTTCCAGGAAAATACAGGCCCCTTGTGTACTGTTTGAATAAATATCTATGAGTTATCACACAACTCTTATGCTTAAAGGCCGTTGCTATAATTATCAGTTGTGCTGAAGTTATACTTTTCTATCTGTGCAAAGGCACAACTAGTAATCTTGCTTTGCGAGTTGTCTCGTATCAGCATTTTGTTTCCAGACCCTGCCTGCTGACAGCCGAACACAGACATTGAGTACCTCAACGCAGACAAAACAGAGACAGGACGAAATTACGAGTGTCAGCACATTTCCATTCTGAATAATCATGTATTGTGTCTACTGGGGCTGCTTGCATTACCCCTCCCTTCAGAAGCAGCCTCAGTGATGTTAACTAGGGACCTCCCGAATAAATAGAGGAGCACGTAGGACTGTACCTTAGAGCAGTGGTTCTCAACCTTTTTTCATTGATGTACCCCCTGTGAACATTTTTTTAATTCAAGTACCCCCAATCAGAGCAAAGCATTTTTGGTTGAAAAAAAATAAAGAAGAAAAATACAGCACTATGTCATCAGTTTCTGATTTATTAAATTGTATAATAATGCAAAATATTGCTCATTTGTAGTGGTCTTTTTCTAACTATTTGAAAAAAAAAACCTAAAAATAACTAAAAAACCTGTTGAAGTGATTCAATTATAAATAAAAATTTCTACACATAAAAATAATCATCAGCTAAAAGTGCCCTCTTTGAGGATTGTAATAGAGATCCATCTAGATTCATCAACTTCATTCTAAAATAAATCTTTAACATCAATATTTATGTAACATGTCCTCAAAATAATTGTAGCTGTCAACACTGAATATTGCATTGTTGCATTTCTTCTCACAGTTTATGAACTTACATTCATATTTTGTTGAAGTATTATTCAATAATATATTTATAAAGGACTTTTGAATTGTTGCTTGTAGAGAGGCAGAGCCGGCGAACGAGCAGCGGGGCCGGGCATGCTGGAGCCTTGCCCAAGATGGCGGCAATGAGGCGGAGAATGCGGTGGAGCGGAGAGGCGGGGCGTGCTAGGAGTGACGCCGCAATCTGATTCAGGTGCGTGGATCGCTTACCGGCACACGATTGACTTATCTCCTCACACTGTATAAAAAGGGGAGAAGGAGGAGAGATCGGGGCAGAAGGAGTTGGAGAGTCCACAGCAGTGGCTGGAGAGCAACAGGAAGCAAAACGCGAGAGACGAGGAGCGAGACACAGAAAGCGAGCAGCGGGAGCGGCGATGGCGCAAGAAACTGTCTTTATTGAAAAATAAACGAGAGTCAAACCTGCTAAATCAATGTCTTTCCTGGGTGGTGTATGGAATTCGAGCGGCGACAGGGAAAGTTGTCCAAATGCTATTTTTAGAATAATTTAAAAAGATCTCATGTACCCCCATTTGAGAACCACTGCCTTAGAGCATATGGTGAAACTGTAACTGGGTGTACAGCCCAATACGTCTCTCCTCATGAGCAAAATGTAACTTTGTCTCTGCATTATTCGTCTTCTTGTCTTGTGTAATAGATAGTTCGGTGTTTGAACCTGACAGTACTCAGAAAGTGCGTGCGCTGCCTGCTATCGAACAGCCTTTTTAGCTTGGTTGACCACCACTGGTTTTCACTTCAGAGAAGAAATCACAATACGTGCAATTCAACAAATAGTTTTCATAGAACACGAACAGCGACACAGAAAATGTGTGTTATTGTTTGTGCGATGGCGCCATTATTTGGACGAGTTTGCTCACTGCAGGTGCTGCGAGTTGAGAATATATAGCGTTTCTGCTTGAAAGGTTTCTTCATTTATCACTCAAAGCGACGTTAGAAGTTTTACTGTATAACTAAAACAATTCATACTTACTAAACCGTCCCATGTGTTGTCTGTCAGAATGTTTTCATGATAATTGTATGTGGTATTGTAATGTATTCAAGCTAGCGTATGCAGCATTAGCAAATATGCTAACACGTTTACAAGTGTCTTTGTTAATATTATGAAATTAGGACGGCATTCTTTTTGTAATGTTTCAGTTTCGTGAATTCACCAAAACGTCACCGTGGAGTCATTAAGTCTGTTTAACTGATTGGAAAGTTAGCCTCCTCAGCTTGTAAATCCATGATGAAGACTTCTGTTTGATCAGCCAGTTTTACTGCTGTGTGACAGGCACCGTTTGGAAAAAATTAATGTATGTACTGTAAATGAGCATTTACAAAGTCTTTCGTACCGGTTTATGTTTTTTTCAAGTAATATTTTGACATGGTTAATCGTCGGAAAAGTGTTCCACTCTGACTCCTCAGTGTTACAAAACACAAATTGAGAATCCAAACAATCACCCGCAATAAAAAAACTAATAGCAACATACTGACGGGGCTTGCGGTGGCCTTCGACGCGTAGGTTTGGGCTGGTGGGGACCCCAGGGCATAAACATTTGATGGGAAATAACATTCTGCTCTCAGTAAAATAAATAATAATTGTATTGTTATTTTTATTACTAACATTATTACTATTAATTTTTCATTTAACATAAAGGTTATATCTGTGTCTGTACTCTATTTTATCAGTCTATTTTGGGTCCATACTCAATCATGTATAACAGCCATCCCTCATTTGTCTCTGTTGATTAGTTTTCGGACATGACCGCAATAAATACATTTTCGTGATGTAGGAATCATTAAATACAAATCAAATATGTTCATAGCTGAAGCAAACAAAATCCTTTTTACCACCTGTTAAACACATTTTTCAACATTAGGAGAGCCCTCCTGACATGAAATAACACCCTCTAGTCACCTTTACCTCCTCTCTGAGCTGCAACCTTATCGTGGTAGAGGAGTTTGCGTGTCCCAATGATCCTAGGAGCTATGTTGTCCGGGGGCATAAAGCCCCCTGGTAGGGTCTCCCAAGGCAAACAGGTTCTAGGTGAGGGATCAGACAAAGAGCAGCTCGAAGACCTTTATGAAGAAGAAAAATCATGGACCCAGATTTCCCTCGCCCGGACGCGGGTCACCGGGGCCCCCCTCTGGAGCCAGGCCCGGAGGTGGGGCACGATGGCGATGGCCTGGTGGCTGGGCCTGTTCCCATGGGGCCCGGCCGGGCACAGCCCGAAGAGGCAACGTGGGTCACCCCTCCAATGGGCTCACCACCCATAGCAGGGGCCATAGAGGTCGGGTGCATTGTGAAATGGGCGACAGCCGAAGGCAGGGCACTTGGCGGTCCGATCCTCGGCTACAGAAGCTAGCTCTTGGGACGTGGAACGTCACGTCACTGGGGGGGAAGTAGCTTGAGCTAGTGCGCGAAGTCGAGAAATTCCGGCTGGATATAGTCGAACTCACTTCGACGCACAGCAAGGGCTCTGGACCCACTTCTCTCGAGAGGGATTGGACCCTCTTCCACTCTGGCGTTGCCGGCAGTGAGAGGCGACGGGCTGGGGTGGCAATTCTTGTTTCTCCCCGGCTCAAAGCCTGCACGTTGGAGTTCAACCCGGTGGACGAAAGGGTAGCCTCCCTCTGCCTTCGGGTGGGGGGTCGGGTCCTGACTGTTGTTTGTGCTTATGCACCAAACGGCAGTTCAGAGTACCCACCCTTTTTGGGAACACTCGAGGGAGTACTGGAAAGTGCTCCCCCGGGTGATTCCCTTGTCCTACTGGGAGACTTCAACGCTCATGTTGGCAACGACAGTGAAACCTGGAGAGGCGTGATTGGGAAGAATGGCCGCCCGGATCTGAACCCGAGTGGTGTTTTGTTATTGGACTTTTGTGCTCGTCACAGTTTGTCCATAACAAACACCATGTTCAAACATAAGGGTGTCCATATGTGCACTTGGCACCAGGACACCCTAGGCCGCAGTTCCATGATCGACTTTGTAGTTGTGTCATCGGATTTGCGGCCACATGTTTTGGACACTCGGGCGGAGAGAGGGGCGGAGCTTTCTACCGATCACCACCTGGTGGTGAGTTGGCTGCGATGGTGGGGGAGGATGCCGGACAGACCTGGGAGGCCCAAACGCATTGTGAGGGTCTGCTGGGAACGTCTGGCAGAGTCTCCTGTCAGACAAAGTTTCAATTCCCACCTCCGGAAGAACTTTGAACATGTCACGAGGGAGGTGCTGGACATTGAGTCCGAGTGGACCATGTTCCGCACCTCTATTGTCGAGGCGGCAGATCGGAGCTGTGGCCGCAAGGTAGTTGGTGCCTGTCGGGGCGGCAATCCTAAAACCCCTTGGTGGACACCAGCGGTGAGGGATGCCGTCAAGCTGAAGAAGGAGTCCTATCGGGTCCTTTTGGCTCATAGGACTCCGGAGGCAGTGGACAGGTACCGACAGGCCAAGCGGTGTGCAGCTTCAGCGGTCGCGGAGTTAAAAACTCGGACATGGGAAGAGTTCGGAGAAGCCATGGAAAATGACTTCCGGACGGCTTCGAAGCGATTCTGGACCACCGTCCGCCGCCTCAGGAAGGGGAAGCAGTGCACTATCAACACCGTGTATGGTGCGGATGGTGTTCTGCTGACCTCGACTGCGGATGTTGTGGATAGGTGGAAGGAATACTTCGAAGATCTCCTCAATCCCACCAACACGTCTTCCTATGAAGAAGCAGTGCCTGGGGAATCTGTGGTGGACTCTCCTATTTCTGGGGCTGAGGTCGCTGAGGTAGTTAAAAATCTCCTCGGTGGCAAGGCCCCAGGGGTGGACGAGATCCGCCCGGAGTTCCTTAAGGCTCTGGATGCTGTGGGGCTGTCTTGGTTGACAAGACTTTGCAGCATCGCGTGGACATCGGGGGCGGTACCTCTGGATTGGCAGACCGGGGTGGTGGTTCCTCTCTTTAAGAAGGGGGACCGGAGGGTGTGTTCCAACTATCGTGGGATCACACTCCTCAGCCTTCCCGGTAAGGTTTATTCAGGTGTACTGGAGAGGAGGCTACGTCGGATAGTCGAACCTCGGATTCAGGAGGAACAGTGTGGTTTTCGTCCTGGTCGTGGAACTGTGGACCAGCTCTATACTCTCGGCAGGGTTCTTGAGGGTGCATGGGAGTTTGCCCAACCAGTCTACATGTGCTTTGTGGACTTGGAGAAGGCATTCGACCGTGTCCCTCGGGAAGTCCTGTGGGGAGTGCTCAGAGAGTATGGGGTATCGGACTGTCTTATTGGGGCGGTCCGTTCCCTGTACGATCAGTGCCAGAGCTTGGTCCGCATTGCCAGCAGTAAGTCGAACACATTTCCAGTGAGGGTTGGACTCCGCCAAGGCTGTCCTTTGTCACCGATTCTGTTCATAACTTTTATGGACAGAATTTCTAGGCGCAGTCAAGGCGTTGAGGGGTTCCGGTTTGGTAACCGCAGGATTAGGTCTCTGCTTTTTGCAGATGATGTGGTCCTGATGGCTTCATCTGACCGGGATCTTCAGCTCTCGCTGGATCGGTTCGCAGCCGAGTGTGAAGCGACCGGAATAAGAATCAGCACCTCCAAGTCCGAGTCCATGGTTCTCGCCCGGAAAAGGGTGGAGTGCCATCTCCGGGTTGGGGAGGAGACCCTGCCCCAAGTGGAGGAGTTCAAGTACCTAGGAGTCTTGTTCACGAGTGAGGGAAGAGTGGATCGTGAGATCGACAGGCGGATCGGTGCGGCGTCTTCAGTAATGCGGACGTTGTACCGATCCGTTGTGGTGAAGAAGGAGCTGAGCCGGAAGGCAAAGCTCTCAATTTACCGGTCGATCTACGTTCCCATCCTCACCTATGGTCATGAGCTTTGGGTCATGACCGAAAGGATAAGATCACGGGTACAAGCGGCCGAAATGAGTTTCCTCCGCCGTGTGGCGGGGCTCTCCCTTAGAGATAGGGTGAGAAGCTCTGCCATCCGGGAGGGACTCAAAGTAAAGCCGCTGCTCCTTCACATCGAGAGGAGCCAGATGAGGTGGTTCGGGCATCTGGTCAGGATGCCACCCGAACGCCTCCCTAGGGAGGTGTTTAGGGCACGTCCAACCGGTAAGAGGCCACGGGGAAGACCCAGGACACGTTGGGAAGACTATGTCTCCCGGCTGGCCTGGGAACGGCCCGGGATCCCCCGGGAAGAGCTAGACGAAGTGGCTGGGGAGAGGGAAGTCTGGGTTTCCCTGCTTAGGCTGTTGCCCCCGCGACCCGACCTCGGATAAGCTGAAGATGATGGATGGATGGATGGATAGTCACCTTTACACTCCACTATAGCAATGAGGTCTGATGCTAATTCAGTCAGTAGCCACGATATTAAACAGTGCGTGCTGAATGGTTTGGTCTCATGCTATGGCCAATACTACTGTAATCTTGATATTTTAGGTTAATTTTGCCTTTTTATACCTGAACATGTTTCATTTGGAACCAAAACATTATAGAATATGCTTTAAATGGTAAATGGGTTGTAATTGTATAGCACTTTTCTACCTTTTTAAGGAACTCAAAGTGCTTTCACACTATTTCCACACCGACCCTTTCACACACACATTCAGGAGCTGGTTAGCTGCCATGCAAGGCGCTAACCAGGACCAATCAGGAGCAAGGGTGAAGTGTCTTGCTCAAGGACGTGACGAGGTTGGTAGAAGGTGGGGATCGAACCAGGAACCCACAGGTTGCTGGCACAGCCACTCTTCCAACTGCACCACGCTGTCCCACCTTAAGCATTTAGCACATGTGTGAACGCCTTCCTGCTGCCATCGTGTGGGTTGCATGGATCATTAACGGAGGACATCGCTTTGCACAGGTTTGACTTTATTTTTGCAAACGAAGTCGCTCGCAGTGTCAGTCAGTCGCTCTTACAGTGCCTCCTTCTCTGCTCGCGCCAGTCTCCTTTTCAGTCGCCCTTCTTCCTGTGCTGGTCTTTGTCGCTCCGTGGCTCTCATTGGTTCTCCCTCGTCTGCTCGCTCGTATGCTCTTCCGTCTGGTTGTTCGTCTCTCTCCTTCTCCTTCTGCCCCAATTGCTCCTCCTTCTCCCCTTTTATACAGCAGAAGAAGATGCACAGATTGAGAGCAGGTGTGTGAATTACGCACCTGGCTCTGATCGCTGCAGCGGCAATCCAGGCGCGCCCCACCTCTCCGTTCCGCTGCATACTCCGCCCCCTGGCCGCCATTTTGGGTAGGACCATGATTTGTCCTATCCCGCTGTCGGCCCGTCGGCTCTGCCTCTCCACAACATTTTTTTAAGATATATATTGGGACTAAAAATAAATCGGAATCAGTTTTGGTCCATTACGCCAGCCCAACCTCCTTATGTGGCTCAAATTTTATGCAAAAAGATCAGATTCGAAGCACTTTGGAATGTTTTAACAGGCAAAAAAAAAATCAGATTTGGTGTGCAATGTAAACTGGGTCAATGTTACAGAAATGAGCTGCTGCCTGCTCTTCTGTACGTAATATGTATGTCTTTGTCAATTTACACAAAATGTGGATGTTTGGCAGAGATATGTTTTTTTTGTCATTATCATGTCCATCTCTCTCTGTTGTGTTGTTATTTGATTGAATCACAGAACATACAAACGCACAGTGCTCCTTTATTGAGTCTATGCAGGCTGCAAGTGCTGGGGACGGACGCTTGTTGTGCGATCGCTGCAATAGAGAAAACAACAAGACGGGTGGAAGTGAGAAGAAAACAAGAAATGCCGGGAGGGGTATGTCTAATTTGGTTAGGAAATCTACTTACCATATTGTCCAAGATATAAGGCGGAAATAAAATCATTTTTTTTTTCCTCAAAACTTGACAGTGTGCGTTGTAAACCGGCGGGCCTAATGTAAGGAATAAGTTTGGTTGAGCTCACCCACCTCGAAGCTATTTTATTTGGTACTTGGTATGATAAGTGTCACCAGTAGATGGGAGTCAAACAAGAGATTCGTCTGGACTGCACTATGATGGGTCTCAAGTAAACAACCCCAACATTTTAAATGTATACCATTGAAAATATAGAACATTACACATGGTGCTCAAAAATCTATCAAAATGTTTAAGTACGACTTTGGTAAGCTATGAAGCCGCACCGCTTGAAGGATTGTCGGCGCATTTAACATACGAGTATTATTATGGTGGGTGTATAAGGTAAGACATATTATCCAGTGTTTTGTTTCGCAATACTATGCAAATGCAACTTTTCTTACTTTCTGGTACCTGCTGATGTGTATTTGGGATCCATGTAAAGCCTGAAAAATTGTGCCAACGCTGTAGTCGATACATTTCTTCTTTTTCTCTATCTTCTTGTTATGGGACAATTATCTTCCGCTGTTGCCATTTCTAATATAAAGTAGTCTAAAGTTGTTACTTATATCTGTCAGTAAACACACAATGAAACCAATAAAACAAACCAGTGTTGTGAGTTTACATTTTTTACTCAAGGAATTTTAGTTATTAGAGTTCTGGTTGGATATTTTTTCACGGGACACATTTCCTGCGTGTTTTTTTTTTTTGTACGGATGAGGAGATGCTGCTCTGTTATGGATTTAAGTGAAGTGAAGTGAAATATATTTTTATAGCGCTTTTTCTTTAGTGTTTAAAGCGTTTTACATAGCGAAACCCAATATTTGAGCAACATTTAAACCAGTGTGGGTGGCATTGGAAGCAGGTGGGTAAAGTGTCTTAGCAAAGGACACAACGGTAGTGACAAGGATGGCAGAAGCGGGAATCGAACCTGGAACCCTCAGGTTGCTGGCACGGCCGCTCTACCAACAGAGCTGTATTGTCTGAAAGTAAAGTCTGAATGTCATCAAAACAGTTAGCTCAATCTTTTGACATTTCTTCCAACCTCATCCTTGCACGCTACACCGCTACAACAAAGATGAAAGGGAGACGATGCTGTCAAAGGTGAGCCACATGAATAAGACCACCCACAAAACAGAGCATCCGGAAGTGACTGTCAGATCTGTAAAACATAATCTATATAACATTTTGACCAAAGAACCACCAATATATGTTATGTAGACTCAAAGGAAGTGTTTTTAATATAGAGAACAATAATAATAAAATGACTTCTTTAATTCACCTTATAATCCGGTGCGCCTAGTATATTAAAAAAAAGATATAAAAATAGACCATTCATCGGCAGCGCACCTTATAATCTGGTGTGCCCTATAGTCCGAAAAATATGGTAACTCTTATTACATGAGGCCTTAGGTCAAACAAAGATGGAGAAGACGTATTGGAAGGGATCAGTGTTGCCGACTCCCCCATATAAAATACAAAAGCATTCACAAGTGGCTCCGTCTTGTTTGTGATGATATAAAAAAGAGAAAAAAGAAATAACAGAATACGTTTGTTAGTAAGGCTACATGTTGTTTAGAGGGTCTTCTCCAAGATGAAGGTTGTTCCAACCTTGGTCACATTTCAATATGGCCGCACAATTCATCGGGCTTGGCCAGCAGGAAGAAACGTAAATAATTAAGTAGCGACTTGGTCACAAGGCATTGTAGCTACAAAATGAGCAATTACTTTCTTCCCCCTGGGACAGGGTGGGTTGGGGGGAGCATTTATGGCCAAGGGTCAAAGGGAAAGACAGGCTCTGCGGTGGTAAACGAGCACTGAATCCCCTCCATTACTGATTTATCATACCCATCCTGAGATGATATGAGCCTTGTGTTGCTATTACCTCCAACCATGTGCGTCCATCACAGGACGAGAGACAACTCCACCGACAAGCTAATGTTCTCCATGACATATCCAAGTATTGTCTGCTGGTTATGACCTCCAATATTTAGTCATCTTTCATTCTCCGAGGGCATTAGTTTTTTTAAGAAGGGAGAAGAGAACCTTCCTCACCTTCCTCACCTTCTTCCTGTGCTGATACACGCATGAAGCGTCCATCTTCATGCAATGTGACTGTGGGTCTTCTGGGTATTGAGGGACGGTGGACAAACACCCTGACCTGGCAATGGTCAATAGTTAAAGATTAATTTGAGACAGGGAAGTAATGCGTGGGGAGGGCCCGGGAGGACATGTCCCCTGCATTTCTTTTCAAAAGGCGGGGCTTTAATTGGACAATAATTTTAGGATAATTAAAATGATACTATATCATAATTTTCCATACAAAGCCATTATAGACACATGGAATGAGGGGCGATACCAATACCCCCCAGGTCAGTTAAAGGGGAACATTATCACCAAACCTATGTAAGCGTCAATATATACCTTGATGGTGCAGAAAAAAGACCATATATTTTTTTAACCGATTTCCGAACTCTAAATGGGTGAATTTTGGCGAATTAAACGCCTTTCTGTTTATCGCGCTGGAGGCGATGACGTCAGAATGTGACGTTGCCGAGGTAACACAGCCGCCATTCTCATTTTCAACACATTACAAACACCGGGTGTCAGCTCTGTTATTTTCCATTTTTTTGACTATTTTTTGGAACCTTGGAGACATCATGCCTCAACGGTGTGTTGTCGGAGGGTGTAACAACACTAACAGGGAGGGATTCAAGTTGCACCACTGGCCCGAAGATGCGAAAGTGTCTGCCGCCAGACCCCCATTGAATGTACCGGAGTGTCTGCACATTTTACCGGCGATGCTAAGGCAGACATGGCACAGAGATGTATGGATAACCTGCAGATGCATTTGCAACGATAGTCAACGAAATCACAAAGGTGAGTTTTGTTGATGTTGACTGCCAGCTAATCGATGCTAACATGCTATTTACCGGCGGTGCTAAAGCAGACATGGTACAGAGATGTAGGGATAACCTGCAGATGCATTTGCAACTATATTACGTTTCCTTCCACCCACATTTAATGCGAAAAAAACACTTATCGACGTTTTTAAGTTGCTCCAGTGTCAAAAGATGCGAAAATCCTGATCGTTTGGTCCGCACATTTTACCGGCGATGCTAACGCAGCTATTCGGCCATGCTATGGCTATGAATAGCGTCAATAGCTATTTGCTCAATAGCTTCAGTTTCTTCTTCAGTACTTTCATACTCCAACCATCTGTTTCAATAGATGCGTAATCTGTTGACTTGCTTAAGTCGCTGAAATCCGAGTTTGAATCCGAGCTAATGTCACTATATCTTGCTGTGGTATTCCCATTGTTTGTTTACATTGGCAGCATTGTGTGACGTCACAGGGAAATGGATAGTGGTTTCGAAGATAGCGCAAATAAGGCACTTTAAAGCTTTATTTAGAGATATTCCGAGACTGGTCAAATTTTGAAAAAAAATTCCAAAAATACAACAAGCCACTGGGAACTGATTTTTATTGTTTTTAACCCTTTTGAAATTGTGATAATGTTCCCCTTTAAGAAATTGGGAGCCAAACATTTTTGCTGAAAAACACTAGCCTGCTCTGTTGTATAGAGGAACTTGTTACGTATGGTGGGGGAAGGAGACTACACAACGGCAGGGATCAGTTCGATAGATTTATTGAAACTGATGATGATGATGTTTTGGGGTGTGCATGCTACTATACATGATTGGTGTAAGACGATGTGTGGAATTAACAATGCAAATGTTACCAGAATTTGTTGTAAGTGCGTGTTGGATGAATCCTTCGTCAGATCAGAGGGGCAAGGCGAGAAGTCCGTGGGCATGCGAGAGATCGGGGGCCAGAGAGAGGCAATGAGGTCCGTGTCCTAGCAAGGGTTGAGGATCGAGGGAGCCAGTCCAGAATCCAGTGAGATGTCGAGGCACACAGCTCAATCCCGGGAAACAGAGGGAACACTGTGGGGGACACAGAGGACATAAGACACGGGCACCGGGGAAGCACAGAGAGAGCAAGTACGCGGAGGGAAACCAGAGACGGGGTGCTTACTACAGAGAGTGAACTATGTTCCGGCACTGGATCTTCGGGTATGCTGGTCTTTATGCCGTCTGCCCTCATCACACCTTGGTGTGCTGATTGCAGATTTTTTGCGGCTGTGTAGGCGCGTGGCCACAATGCGTGAAGAGAGAGCAGGGGTGTGTCCCGGTGAGCATCTAACAGGGATGCCGACTGCCCTTGCAGCAGATGACATGAAGGGATTACGCATGCGCCGTGACAGAACCTGGACCATTGGAAACACATTGTCAGATCCCAGAGGTGTGCACTCGAGTCACATGACTTGGACTCGAGTCAGACTCGAGTCATGAATTTGATGACTTTAGACTCGACTTGAGGAAAAACTCGACTTAGACTTTAACATCAAGAAATGGGTTGTACTTGTATAGCGCTTTTCTACCTTCAAGGTACTCAAAGCGCTTTGACACTACTTCCACATTTACCCATTCCCACACACATTCGCACACTGATGGAGGGAGCTGCCATGCAAGGCGCTAGCCAGCACCCATCAGGAGCAAGAGTGAAGTGTCTTGCTCAGGACACAACGGACGTGACGAGGTTGGTACTAGGTGGGAATTGAACCAAGGGCCCTCGGGTTGCGCACGGCCACTCTTCCACTGCGCCACGCCGTCCCACATCAATGACTTGTGACTTCACTTGGACTTGAGCCTTTTGACTTGACAAGACTTGCTACTTTCCCCAAAACCCAAAGATTAAAACGTTATTCAGGAGCGCTCCGTATCTTTCATTTTGGGCATGTGTGCTGCCTCTCAGTACAACATCCAATCAAATTACATCCACGCTGTTTTCATCCCAGAGCATTCATCCAATTAAATTGCAGGACAACCAACAAAGTAAGCTGAAGTTTATTGGCTGAGTAACGTGACTTTTATTTGCTGTGTAGTTAAATGAGTGAGGCTGTAAACTCACTGCTAATGTTAGAACTATAAACATCTTAAAAGTAGACACAGCATCGACCGCTACTGCCTACTGGCGCTGACGTGACGCGGGGCCGCCATCTTGGAGTGGTGATCCGCTCCACTCAGTGCAATACATTTGGCAGGAGCAATGAACTGTCAGCACATTTAATTCATTTTACCTCACTAAATACCCACTGATTTTCACGTGCTTTTTTGTCATACGTGTAACTATGATAAAGGACACATGTTTTGGTGTTTTTTATTATTCATAGTTTGCTTAACAGTAATATAATATTTCTATATGCTATAAATGACCAGACGTCCGAGATAAAAAATGGGAATATAATCTCAGAGAAGGGGCAAAAAACGGTCAGCTATTTTTAAGTTGAAGAAACAATATGATTAGGTTATATATACATGTGTATATCCTACATAAACAATATATGAATACATTATATATATATATATATATATATATATATATATATATATATATATATATATATATATATCTTATAGACTGTATCTCTGTTGCTGCAGCATCAGAGAGTTATTCTGTCTTGACACTTTGTATTGATATTTTGTATTACATTCTTCCCTTAAATGATAATGTTTACAGTGATTGTTTTATGTGTATTATTTATGTATGTCGCTTTGGATAAAAGCGTCTGTCAAATACTTAAACATATATAAACACCTGAAAGTCTTTATATCAGCTAATACCACCAATCTGTTTCACTGGATTCAGAATAAAACCAAATTATGTTTTACCCATCAATGTTAGTATTTGAATATTGTTACTTAAACACTTATTCCTGGTTAAATTTATACTGTAAGGAAAGTATTGTCTAATACCTAAAATGAGAATGCATCACAATCAGTGGCGGCTGGTGAATTTTGTTTTAGGCGAGGCTCAAAGTTTGTAAACCAAACCCCTGTAGGGGCGTCATCCTCCCCCAGAAGATTTCTTTGTAATTTTCACATACAAACTTTGAAGATCTTTGCTCCTTCTCAACTCTGTGATAATATTCTTTTCACAAAATGCTACCTACAGTACGTTAATGTTAAATCTTACTTGTGAAAAGTAATCCCCTGATTCCTATTTTCAACAGTCCGCTTATTAGAGCAGGAAAACGCTGAACACCATCTTTGTTTTCTACCTGTCAAATGTCAGTTTAGGCTGCTTGCCGGCTCCCCATCACCACTTAAAAATGGCGTCCAAATTTCTCACGCCAAAGCAGCCAATGCTGCGTCTACTTATAAGATCTTTATGGTTATAATGTTTTGCAAACACAGCAATCTGTTGCGTCCACTACAGTTCACTACCTTATTCATACTTTTTGTCAAGTGACTTTTTTCAAGCAGGGTTGCATGAGGTACCTACACATACCTTTACGTTAGTCAATGTATCACACACAGTAACAGAACGTTAGACGGCGGTCAGCAGCACCGCATATTTTAGCCACCTACAAAAAGACAAACAAACATAGTCAAATAAAGGTCAGTTGAAATGTATACTATATAAAGAATATGTGTACATATTGCATAGGGCTCTGACATCTAAAAAATACAACTCTGTTCAGTGTTATGTTCATGTATTTGTCATGTTTTTCATGTGTACGCACACATAAACACACATACAGTATGAGATGAGATCAATGAGATAAGGTAAGAACAGGATAGAAACTGCGGTGGAACTAGTTACAGTGCAATAGGCCATGGAAATACAATGTTAACACTTGTGTGCAAATAAGTACAGTCACACTTGTTTTTTCAAATGTGTTTACTCTGTAAAGGAATGTGTTAAAGGGACGGCGTGGCGCAGTGGGAGAGTGGCCGTGCGCAACCCGAGGGTCACTGGTTCAAATCCCACCTAGAACCAACCTCGTCACGTCCGTTGTGTCCTGAGCAAGACACTTCACCCTTGCTCCTGATGGGTGCTGGTTGGCGCCTTGCATGGCAGCTCCCTCCATCAGTGTGTGAATGTGTGTGTGAATGGGTAAATGTGGAAGTAGTGTCAAAGCGCTTTGAGTACCTTGAAGGTAGAAAAGCGCTATACAAGTACAACCCATTTATTTATTTATTTAAAATGACTGGTTAACAGTGCTATTATGAAACAAAATGTTAGCACTATTTTCTTTTCCTGCAATTTCAAATGCACTTGTTTTAAAAATTAAATATAGCATTTTAAAAGCATACACAATCTGTGTAAATATATTAGTCTGTGGTTAAAATGACTTGAAATGACTCTAAACTCAAAATGCAGGATCTGGGACTTGACTTGAGACTTTTCAGTCTTGACTTTGAACTTGACTCGAGACTTGCCAGTCTTGACTCTGGACTTAACTCTGGACTTGACTCTGGACTTGACTCTGGACTTGACTCGGGACTTGACTCGGGACTTGAGGGGAAAGACTTGAGACTTACTTGTGACTTGCAAAACAATGACTTGGTCCCACATCTGTCAGATCTGTGCATTGACATCTTATCCTTGCTTGCAAACATAACACTAGGGTCCCAACTGGTCATTTACATAACTGAGGCATTCCTCAAAGCACCCCTTTAAAGGAGAACTGCACTTTTTTGCCTATCTTTCACAATCCTTATGGGAGACAAGAACACCCATGTTTTTTTTTTAGGATTCTGAAGATGTTAAGAAATACTTGAAAATAATTGGTAATCGGAGTCACCATTTGGCCTGTTCCCACCAAAAGTTGGTTCCTTGATGAATAGGTTCCCGCAGCAGTGTATGGTTTGTTTTCACCGTGTTTCACAGTTCAGGGTAGGAAGGAGAAACACGGGCATATCTGAATGATTCGCCTGTCCTGTATATTTCCAGTGGTTAGCTCCGAGTTACGAAACCGCTATTATTATGAAGCTGGCTGTGGTGCGTTCTTTCTGATGTCACTTTTTGGTAACATTTCCTTTTTGAACTCAGTTTGTAAACGATCAATGAGTTCATACAAAGCTAAGAGCCGGAGATTCAAGAAATAAACAGCACATGTAAAACATTTTCCAAAGGGGAAACCTTAAACGATGGTTTTGTCTGGCCAAAACAGGGGTTTGGCTAAATAATTATTTGTTTATTGAGTTATCCAGCTTAATGTAGACAGAGATTTACTGTAGGGAGAAGTCAGGAACCGGTCCTGAGAGTTCTGGAAATGTGGCCCCCAAAACAAATTAAATATCCCTGCAATACAGTATGCAGTCAACTCAGAATTACAAATACTTTATTAATCCCCAAGGGGTTAATAAAGTATTTCTAATTCTGCCAAAGACATGCACCTGGGGATAGGTTGATTGGCAACACTAAAGTGGCCCTAGTGTGTAAATGTGAGTGTGAATGTTGTCTGTCTATCTGTGTTGGCCCTGTGATGAGGTGATGACTTGTCCGGGGTGTACCCCACCTTCCACCCGATTGTAGCTGAGAAAGGCACCAGCGCCCCCCGCAACACCAAAGGGAATAAGCGGTAGAAAATGGATGGATGGATAGAATCCCCAAGGGGAAATTAAGACTTTCAGCAAAATCCCATTCAAGATCAGACAAACATTACAGGGAGACAGAAAAGGTTCCCTGACGGGTCTGCCAACTTCCGGCGCCCCTTACTAAAAATGTGAGAAACAGGTAAACACTGGGGAGGGCCCAGGCCCTGGAAAGGGGGTCCAGACTGAGCCCAAGGGGGAAAAAAAACTGATAGCCACAGCACACATAAGCATGTGTGTAAGAGGGAAACATTAAACATCAAAGAACACAAAGGACATTAAGACATTAAAATAGCAGAGCTAATGCGGCCAGTCATTTCTATATACAGCTAGGACAACAACAAAGAAACATATACACTGTGGTGGACTCTGCGATGTTCCACGCCATCGTCTGCTGGGGTGGGGGGAGCATGGCCAAAGACAGGAGCAGACCCAACAAAGCAACCTCGACCGCCCACTAACACCAACTCTCAGCCAGGGTCCAGTCTGCATGGATGAGCGAGGATAAGTCTAAGGAGAACGAAGTGTCCGCTACCTGATACACTGTGAAGCTTGTCCGTCCCGGCGCTCAGTGCTAGGTCCGCAGCCCTGTCCGTCTCTTCATCCACATCTCCTCCAGTCTCTCCAAATGGACTCTGGTGTGGCAGAGACCCAGCAGCTGGTCTCCATGGCTGGAGACAGGTCCAGAAGTTTACAAAAAAGCACCGCAGAAGTCACAAAAGTGCCACTCCTTGTCAAACAGTCCCAAAGGGTCCTCAACCATGAGGCAAAAAATTAAAAATAATAAATGGGACTGAGGATGAGTCAAAACCTCCGAATGGCTCATTACAATATGTTTGCTTTTACAGCATTTCAGCAAACATATCATTCTCCAAATGCACACACAGCCAGAATACTCCATGAATGTTCTAATGAATTCTGCTGGTGAAAAGGGTAAAGGTTTTTGTTGCATACGGTGCCATTTAATCCGTGTTGTTCTAGTAGGTCTTGTAAAATCTGGCATATTTATTTTAAGAGGCTTAAGGAGGAGAGAAAACTTTGCCCCGCAATGACACCCTCCCTCCAACTAACCTCAGGTGTTTTGCACGAGAAGCGACAACGATCTGCTCCCTTAATCGAGGGCAAATCTCGTTCTTGATAATTAGCTGACAAAAGGAGAGAACAGCTCATTTTCCTCCTGCAAAAAAAGAAGAAAATCAATAGAGCGGACGTGTAACAGCGTAATGGCGTTCAGGGGGATGTTAATGCCAAATTAAAATGGTGTCAGGTCAATTTGACATTCTTTTAATCCATATGTCTGTTAGGATGCTGGCGAATAAACAAGAGAATACTTTCTCCTCTTTGCTATTATTTGGCTTCACTTTCTTGCTCAACTGATTTCATTGAAGTCCACATTAGGCGAAGATGAAGGTGCTGAGAGCAGATAAGGCTCTCATGATAACAGAAACCCCACGGATTTGGTGTGTGACACGTCCCTATTAATGCAGGTGTGAGGGGTGTATCAGACCCGCGGTCGACATCCGGCGGCAGTGATAAAGAACTCATTAAAGATGGTAAAAAGAGGAATATGATTTTTAGGCGGGGATTTGTCAGTAATTGGACACATAAAAGATATACCTGGCAGGGTGTAGGCGCTGTATGTGTGAAAGTGGATGTATTGATTGAAGGGGTGGTGATGCCACGTCCTGTGTCCCTCACTGGTCTATTGCAGTGGTATCAAACGTACGGCCCGTGGGATGAGTTTGCTAAGTCATGGACGCCCCTGCTGGCCCCACTAAGGACTGGACTCTCACTATTATGTTAGATCCATTATGGACTGGACTTTCACACTATTATGTTAGATCCACTATGGACTGGACTCTCACTATCATGTTAGAGCCACTATAGACTGGACTTTGACAATATTATGTCAGACCCACTCAACGTCCATTGCTTTCGGTCTCCCCTGGGGTGGGGTTGCCCACATATGCGGTCCTCTCCAAGGTTTCTCATAGTTATTCACATCGATGTCCCACAGGGGTGTGTTTTTCCTTGCCCTTATGTGGGCTTTGTTATTTAGGACTATATAAATAAACATTGATTGATTGATATTTTTAAACAAAGAAAAAAATATGAAGTTGTCATTATTTTTAAGTTATCATGTCGTGATTTTACCAGTACAGGCCCACTTGGGAGTAAATTTTTCTCCATGTGGCCCTCGATCCAAAATTAGTTTTACACCCCTGGTCAATTGCCAGGATGACATTATTTTGTATCTGCAAGACAAACTATAATTTGTTACAGTAGCAACCACAAATATACAACAACAGTGAGTAGAAGCCATTGTAAAAAACAAACAAACAAAGGTTACATGTTACAAAGGCTTCTCCTTTTGCAGAGGGCGTATACTGTAAAGCTATTAAAACGTTGATGCACATTTAAAAAAAGTATTGCAACATTTTCCAATCAAATTTTACAAGTTTTTGTGAACTTACAGGTTTTTATTTTGTTGAAACCTTGTATAATTAAGTTGGTGATAAGATGAAGATGCAACAAAATTAGGTTTCATAAACTTGAAAAAGGGTAGTTAATTACACCACACTTAATTAAATGTATTTTATAGGTTGGTAAAACGTAGTGTAATCAAGATGGTGATATGTTGAAGATTGAACAACATTAAGTAAAATTTTGCGATCCATTCAAATCCGTTGATCTAAAACACACCCATAAAGAATGTATGAATAAATAACTGTTATGTATGTAACTGTTAAGATAATGGTTATAATAACAATCATTCAAATACATGATATTGCCAAAACTATTTGGCCACCTGCCTGGACTCACACATGAACTTGAAGTGCCATACCATTCCTAACCCATTGGGTTCAGTATGATGTCCACCTTTTGCAGCTATTACAGCTTCAACTCTTCTGGGAAAGCTGTCCACAAGGTTGCAAGGTGGGTTTATAGGAATTTTCAACCATTCTTCCAAAAGCGCATTGGTGAGGTCACACACTGATGTTGGTCGAGAAGGCCTGGCTCTCAGACTCTGTTCTAATTCATCCCAAATGTGTTCTATCGGGTTCAGGTCAGGACTCTGTCTAGGCCAGTCAAGTTCATCCACACCAGACTCTGTCATCCCTGTCCTTATGGACCTTGATATGTGCACTGGTGCACAGTCATGTTGGAAGAGGAAGGGGCCCGCTCCAAACTGTTCCCACAAGGTTGGGAGCATGGAATTGTCCAAAATATTTTGGTATCCTGGATCATTCAAAGTTCCTTTCACTGGAACTAAGGGGCTAAGGCCAACTCCTAAAAAACCAACTCCACACAATTTTTCCTTCTCAACCAAATTTCACACTCGACACAATGCAGTCCGAAATGTAGCATTCTCCTGGTAACCTCCAAACCAAGACTGGTCCATCAGATTGCCAGATGGAAAAACGTGACTCATCACTGCCGAGAACGCATCTCCACTGCTCGAGAGTCCAGTGGTGACATGCTTTATACCACTGCATCTGACGCTCTGAATTGGACTTGTTGATGTATGGCTTAGGCACACTGCACCGGCCATGGAAACCCATTCCATGAAGCTGTCTGCATACTGTACATTGGTTAATTGGAAGGTCACAAGAAGTTTGGAGCTCTGTAGCAACCGACTGTGCAGAAAGTCTTTGCACTATGCGCTTCAGCATCTACTGACCCTACTCTGTCAGTTTACGTGTTCTACCACTTGTTGGTTGAGTTGCTGTTGTTCCCAAACTCTTCTATTTTCTTATAATAAACCGACAGATGACTTTGGAATATTTAGGAGCGTTGAAATTTCACGACTGGATTTGTTGCACAGGTGGCATCCTATGACAGTTCCACACTGGAAATCACTGAACTCCTAAGTGCTACCCATTCTTTCACAAATGTTTGTGTAAACATTCTCCATGCCTAAGTGCTTGATCTTATACACCTGTGGCCGGGCCAAGTGATTAGGACACCTGATTCTGATCATTTGGACGGGTGGCCAAGTACTTTTGGCAATGTATTGTACATCCATGCTAAATGCATACAGACAAGCATGAGAATGTAATGACATTTGAAAATGACAAGCTTGTTTTTGTGTGAACAGTAAAAGTTGTTGTGGAGGTTGCTCTCCAGTGGGTTCCTCTGACCACCAAACACTAATAAGGGTTACAAAACTGTTTTCTTTTTCCTCACGAGGTGCGAGTGTTCTGCTTTCCAGCAAAATATTTTTCTCAGTTTGTGTCTCTCTCTCTCTCTCTCAATCTCTCTCCAGCTTCAACAAAGTGTTTCAACCCGGGTGCTGCTAATAAAGGCGACAGGTGATTAGATAGCAAGGCCCACCTGGGCTATCTACGCTTCTGTCGCTGTCTTCGAGGCCCCGGCATGGCACACCCCATTCCGCGACAGGCCCACAAGCCATACCCCCCTCAACAGTTGTATTTAGCTTAAAAAATTGACATACATATCCTTACTCTCTGCCTATCGAATGTATGTGATTGATTAAATCCACATATTTTGAACTAACTTTGTTTTTGTATAATTAAATGACCAGCTAGCACCCTGACTAGCTGGTGAACTCCAAATAAACATGAACATACATTATTGGGTGCTAAGAACTTTTTTTTTTTTTTAATACAAGCCGAGAACAAATTAAACGTTTTAAACGATGCGCTGTTTTTATTAGAAAAAATAATGGCAAACTAGCGACATGCTATGTTAACCTAAATTTACCAACAAGCCCAATGTGAATGTAGTATTTTTTCTGCTAATACAGGAACAAAACTCAGACAGTGCCAATTGAATATTTAAGATAACAAACATTTTATAATTTTCCTCGTAGTTTCCTCTAGGCTATATTTCTTAGATCCTCTATGGGAAAAAATAACAATGAACAACAATGATATTTTTCAAATGGTTTATTCTGAATTCCTGTTCTCATGCCATTGTGGTACTAAGTTGAAAAATGCTGCCCAAAGGAGTTGGATATACGGTAGCTCAACGTCCTACAGATAGTAAAACGTACTTAACAGCAGACTTAACACCTTTTTCACCAACATAGCCACAACTCTCGTTAACAAGCTATCTCAACATTCTGGTCGCTTTGGTGTAGAACACATTAAAGACTTCTACAGAAAACTAGGAGTAGTCAACAACAATTTCAAATTAGAAATGGTCTCAGCTAATGAGGTGCTTAATAAATTGAGCGCGCTCCACCCAAACAAGGCCACCGGCCTTGACAATATCCTCTCCAGATTCCTCATGGACTCTGCCACCACCATTGCCCCAATAATCACTCATATAATAAACCTCTCAATCAAACAAGGCCAAGTACCCAAGGATTTCAAGATAGCAAGAGTAACCCCCCTTTATAAAAAAGGAAGCAAATTAGAACCTGGTAACTACCGACCTGTTTCTATTCTCAGTTCCATTTCGAAAGTAATGGAGAAAATAGTTTATGAAGAGGTTGATAGATACCTTGCTACTAATAAACTAATGTACAAATTCCAATCCGGCTTCAGAACTAACCACTCCCCTGACACATGCCTTCTCTATCTGAGCGACCACATCAAACATGAGGTGGACGCGGGCAAATACTGCGGCATGGTCATGCTGGACATTCAGAAGGCCTTTGACACCGTTAACTACGCTATACTGTTGGATAAGCTCCGAGCAATCGGATTCGATGAAACCTCATCGAGCTGGATGCAATCTTACTTGGAGGGGAGGAAACAGGCACCATGTCCCCTCCCCTCTCAGTAAGCTGTTCGAGTCCCCCAAGGCAGTACACTAGGACCTTTACTGTTCCTAATATACGTACATGACATGCCATCAGCAAGCCACTGTGAATTGTTCCTGTTTGCGGATGACTCGGCCCTGCTGGTATCCGGCAAGGACAAGTCAGAGGTGGAACAAATCCTCAGTACTGAACTCCTAAATATTTGCACATGGGTCGCTGACAACAAGCTATCCATACACTTAGGTAAAACGGAATCCATCCTATTTGGGTCCCATATCAAACTTAAGAAATTCAGTGACTTCACTATAAAAGTGGGTGACATTGTTATCACCAGGAAAGATGAGATCACCTACCTAGGTTCCATTCTAGAGGCTAATCTTTCCTGTGATAAAATGGCAACCAAGGTAATAAAAAAGGTTAACCAAAGAACGACATTCCTCTACAGAATCTCCTCTCTGGTCAACAAAAGCACCTTGAGGATTCTAGCGGGAACTCTCATTCAACCCTTCTTCGATTACGCTTGCACCTCCTGGTACCCCAGCACCTCCAAAACCCTCAAATCTAGACTCCAAACATCCCAGAATAAGCTAGTCTGGTTACTTTTAGACCTCCCCCCCAGATTACACCTCAATCCAACCCACTTCTCCAAAGTGGGCTGGCTCAGGGTGGAGGACAGAGTAAAACAACTTGCAATGAGCCTAGTCTATAAAATCCGCTACACCTCCTTGATACCGAACTACATGTCAAACTACTTCCTTAACGTAAATGACCGCCATAACCACAACACCAGGGGGAGCTCCACAAACCACGTTAAACCCAGATTCCAATCTAACAAAGGTCTTAACTCATTCTCTTTCTATGCCACATCAATGTGGAATGCACTCCCAACAGGTGTAAAAGTAAGTGCATCTCTATATTCCTTCAAAACCGCTCTAAAACAACACCTCCAGGCAACTTCAACACTTTACCAATACCCTCCTCCATTCACATCCCATCTCCCCAGATTATAAACAACCTAATGTAAATAATCAAATGTACTTCTAATGTATATACTTGTTCTTATGCTATCTGAACTCACTATGTTCTCTGCTCGCTGTACATATCTTACTAAATAAGACCTACACTGTTTCAATGTCCACATTTCTCTGTTGATGCAATTGTTGATGACTGAAGTACTGATACCAACCAAAGCTCCTCATCCCACCCCCTGGATTGTAAATGATGTAAATAATTCAATGTACATACTATGATGATTAACCTGTGTGATGACTGCATTATGTTGATAGTATATATTTGTACCATGAATTGATTAACGTGGACCCCGACTTAAACAAGTTGAAAAACTTATTCGGGTGTTACCATTTAGTGGTCAATTGTACGGAATATGTACTGAACTGTGCAATCTACTAATAAAAGTATCAATCAATCAATCAATCAATAACAGCGCCTCTGATGTTTGAAGCCAATAACTGTGCTTTATTTTTGTCTCGACAGCTTCAAAATGTTATTAGTCAACAATCAACTCCGTCGACTAATCAATTATAAGTCCAGAAATCTTGGTTCGAATACGCTAAAATGTAGAGAAACAGCAACTCACACTTTTAAAGTCTGTTTTATTCATCTCATTATGTCAATCAGAATCTGTAATATAATAGATGAAAACTTTATTTGATGATTTGTCTATTATTTTTCTGTCTGTGTTAGACATTGAGCACAGGAAGTGAACAAACAAATAAGTTGAGAAGCTCTGCTTCTTTCAACTCTTTTTCAGACATGTTGAGTTTGTGTTTATTTGAAACATGCTTGCATACAACATGATATATCACAATTTACAGTTTCTCTATTCAACATGTTCGAAAAAGGAGTAGGAAGAAGCAGACCTTATTTAATCCTACTCCTTTTCCTTTACATAGCAGTTGCTAAAACTTTTGATCACTTCTTGTTCTAAATTTATTCACAATATATTCCATAAGTAATACGATTTAAGCTAAATAAATAATAATTAGTGAAGTAAGCCCGATTGTAGCTGAGATAGGCACCAGCGCCCCCCGCGACCCCGAAAGGGAATAAGCGGTAGAAAATGGATGGATGGATGGATAGTGAAGTAAGTGATATTTCATATGGTGAGATAAAAAAGATTATCTAGAAAATTAATGGATAGATGAAATAATGTCAGAATGTTTATCATGGTTTTCTTATTTGTACTTTGTAAACACCATTTAAGTTTGAAGAGTTTCTTGAAGTGGACAATGTTTGATTGCTTTGCTTAATCCATTCTATAACTTATTTCCACATACTGATATACTGAAGGTCTTAAGTGTTGTACGTGTGTACAAATGTTTTAAGTTATATTTTTCACCAAGATTATATTTCTCCTCTTTTGTTGAGAATAATTGTTGTATATTCTTGGGTAGCAGATCTTAGTTTGCTTTGTGTATAATTTTAGCTTTTTGCAAATTCACTGTGTCATGGAATTTCAGTAATCAATAAATCAAGGGTTTGAATGTTCTCTACATCCAACATTATGTATTATTCTAACTGATCTTTTTTGTAACACAGTTGATAAATAAAGTGTAATTGTGTGGTTATTTCCCCATATTTCTACACAGTAACTCAGATATGGTAACACTAGCGAGCAGTAGAGAATATGAGGTGATTTTTGGTCTAGAACATGTTTTGCTTTATTCATTATTTATTTACTTGTTTCTTGCTACTTCATATTGTATATTTTTTACATGAGATTTCCAGTTCAATTTATCATCAATCAATACACCTACAAATTTGGTTTCATTTACTCTTTATATTTCTATTCCGCCTTTTTGTATTTGTGTTTGACTTTCTCTTCTACTGTTACCAATAGCATTATTTTTGTTTGACTGAGGTTTAAGGAAAGTCTGTTTTTGTCAAACCATCTTTTTAATTTGTTCGTTTCCTCTGTTATTATTTGCATTATCTTCTGTGTGTTCTCTCCTGGACAAAATGCTGTTGTATCATCCGCGAATAATCCTAACTTTAAATCTTTTGTACCTTCACAAATGTCATCCATATAGAGATTGAACAATTTTGGTCCTAGTGATGAGCCTTAAGGTACACCACAGGATATATTTAGTGTTGTAGATGTGTGTTCACTTAGATTAAAGTATGTGATGTAATGAGAACCTGTAAATCCGTAAGGTATCAAATTCTAACTGTAAGCATGTTCGAAATAAACTATTAGTATAACCATTTTATTTTTTGGAGATAATTCCTGAGCTGAAGTAAATAATAATTTAAATAAACTATATAAAAAGGTTTTTTTTAATTAATCAAATACTTTGAAATTTACAATGAGTGAATTGATATTGAAATTAACAATACGTCATAAGAATGTATTAATTTATGATAATTACTAAGACAATTCATAATAAATTAATACAATAATCAAATCCAAATAGCCTAAATAGACATTGCAGTTTGACTTCCATTTTAGTGAATTCTCTTTGGCTGTGTAATATGAATGCAGGTAACACATACTGTATTCATTGTTACTAGCCAATGAGATATACTAATATTTCCGCATGAATTTTGGAATGTGTTTGTTATAACTATTGCTCACAAAAAGGTGGCCATTTTGCGATGCATATGCACCACATTGTGTGGCCTGTGCTGTTATTTTGTATTAAAATTAATCCACATGGTGGCGTTCTTACTAAACCCTTAAAGGGGAACATTATCACCAGACCTATGTAAGCATCAATATATACCTTGATGTTGCAGAAAAAAGACCATATATTTTTTTAGCCGATTTCCGAACTCTAAATGGGTGAATATTGGCGAATTAAAGGCCTTTCTGTTTATCCCTCTCTGAGCAACGACGTCTGAACGTGACGTCACCTCTGTACTCAACGCCATTTTTCCCTACCACAACACACGCATCGACTCAAATCAGCTCTGTTATTTTCCGTTTTTTAGACTATTTTCCGATACCTTGGAGACATCATGCCTCGTCGGTGTGTTGTCGGAGGGTGTAAAAACACGATCAGGGACGGATTCAAGTTGATTTACGTAGAATGTGCATCGATTAGCATGGCATGCTAATCGATGCTAACATGCTATTTAGGCTAGCTGTGTGTACATATTGCAGCATTATGCCTCATTTGTAGCTATATTTGCATCCAGGTTTTCCCTCCATCCACATTTAATGCCAAACAAACAAATACCAGTCAATGGATTTAAGTTGCTCCAGTGTCAAGAGATGCGGAAGTCCCTTATTTGGTTTTTACCGGCGATGCTACGACAGAGATGGCAAGAATGTCTGGATATCCTGCGACACTCAAAGCAGATGCATTCCCAACGATAAAGTCAACAAAATCACAAAGGTGAGTTTTGTTGATGTTATTGACTTATGTGCTAATCAGACATATTTGGTAGTGGCATGACTGCCAGCTAATCGATGCTAACATGCTATTTAGGCTACCTGTATGTACATTTGAAACTATATTTACATCCAGCGTTTCCCTCCACCCACATTTAATGCAAAACAAACACTTACCAATTGACGGATTTAAGTTGATCCAGTGTCAATGCGAAAGTCCTGACCGTTTGGTCCGCACATTTTACCAGCGATGCTAAGACAGACATGCATGGCCAAATAGCGTCAATAGCTATTCGCTCAATAGCTTCAGTTTCTTCTTCAATTTCGTTTTCGCTATCTGCCTCCATACTCCAACCATCTGTTTCAATACATGCGTAATTTGTTGAATCGCTTAAGCCGCTGAAATCCAAGTCTGAATCCGAGGTAATCCGAGCTATATATTGCTGTGCTATTCGCCATTGTTTGTATTGGAATCGCTATGTGACGTCACAAGGAAATGGACAGTGGCTTAGGCAAATAGCGAAAATCAAGCACTAAAGCTTTTTTTAGGGATATTCCGGGACGGGTAAAATTTTGAAAAAAAATTCAAAAAATAAAATAAGCCACTGTGAACTGATTTTTATTGGTTTTAACCCTTCTGAAATTGTGATCATGTTCCCCTTTAAGTTTGACCTACAAGTGGGATTGACTTGAAATGTATCAGACTGCTCTGCCAAACACTCACTGTTCAGGGTGGTTGAAAAGCATGGCGACACCGTTATCAACCATCTTTCAATTGGGACTTAGCCGTTAATTGGTCCTATTTCTCTAACTGTAATATCACTTAGATTATATTTTTATTACATGTATGCAAGCAGGTTTTCTAAAGTATTTTAAGCATTTACAGTCAGACTGCATGCACATGAATTTTAGCTGTTTATTTTCCCACTTCATCAAAAAAGCAGCAGGAGCAGAAGATGATTAAAATTCAGCGTCTGATACAAGAGTTCATTCATCGCCTTAGTCAAAGTCATGTTATTTTTTTCATAAAATGAATAAAGTCGGGTTCTTTACAGAAATATAAAAGAGGAGCACACTTTACATCCAAATTTACAAACCTCAATCGGTTTAAAAAATCGATTAATTAGTAAAAATGGATGAAAGCAGCCTTGGTTTTAATGTGAAAGTCTAGTTATTTAAGGGAAATTTTTATCTAAATGAATTGTGGATAAATTCTAAATACAGTGCTGCTTTCGCCTTAATTGAAGTTTGGACTATTACAGCTAATGGCAGCTTTTATGTGCTTCTTTTATGGCTTTTTCAAATGTCCTCCAGTCTTATTACCTTTTTTTTTTTAAGTGCTACCTTTCCCTACCTCCACCTTTTAGTGTATTTTAATTCCTCACAGAAGTTTACAAAGTACCAAAGGATTAATTTATTGTTTAATTGCTCCCTCAGGAGACAGGTGTCAGCCTGGATGGTATCGGCTCTTGCATAATGAGTAAGAATGACGGAGCTGGGCTGCATGTGGCGAAAAGGTCACACTATCTCACCTTTTTACACAAACAAATGGAATTAATGAAAGCAGTTTATCTGCTGTGTCCTCCCCCTCGTTTAGACGCTCATTATTGTCTCCTCGTCACACTGTATCACTTCACCTGGTTATCATAATATGCATTCAAATGTTAGCACCAAACACAGCATTACGGTTCACAAAGTTATCTCAATAGCAACATAACAGAGGAATAGGAAGGGGATTAATGGGGTTTATCCAGTGGCGTGCCGTCAGGGCCAGCAAGGCCTTCTCTGCTGGCCTAACGTTACCACAAATCATGATCATAATTAGAGATAAAAGTAATTTTTAATTTACTTTCCCTAAATATCTAAAATGATTCATATTATCTTCATGTCATATTATGCTCCCTCCAGGGCTGTTGTCTTTAGTTTTAGTTTTTATCCAATCAGAATTCAGCAAACTTATGTTGCCATGCTGTACCAAATCTGCCTGGGGCCTTCAGAATCAACAAGTTGATAGATAATTGCGGTAGCAAATCAGATCACGAGTTGTTGTCAGTAAGGCCTTCTAAACTTGACATTTACGCGTCCTGTGATTGGATTCTCACTGGTTTGAGCCGGGACAGCACGGTGGTACAGGGGTTAGTGCATATGCCTCACAATACGAAGGTCCTGAGTTCAATCCCGGGCTCGGGATCTTTCTGTGTGGAGTTTGCATGGTCTCCCCGTGACTGCGTGGGTTCCCTCCAGGTACTCCGGCTTCCACCCACTTCCAAAGACATGCACCTGGGGATAGGTTGATTGGCAACACTAAATGGTCCCTAGTGTGTGAATGTGAGTGTGAATGTTGTCTGTCTATCTGTGTTGTCCAGGATGCAGAAGAGCACCCCACTTGACCCCAATAGTGAAAAAGCGGTAGGATATGGATGGATGGATGGTTTGAGCCGTGGCGGTCCTATGCATATCTACAGAGCCACAGCGGATGAATTTGAGAACACATATAGTTGATAGACAGTTGCGCTAGTCAATCAGATCACAAGTTGTTGACAGTAGCCTAAATAGCCTGATGTTAACGAGACTGATTGGATACTCACTTGTCATTCCACACTGAGTAACCAATCACAATTTGTAATTTCAATTTACTAGAGCAAGAATAGTTGCGCTGTAGCCATACCAGGCTACAATGAAGCAGAGAAATCACTGCTTCTCACTTTTTTTTAACCTACAAAGAAGGAGAACAAAACGTTGATTAGGTGGCAGATATATTTTGGCAAGGCCATTTTCAAGAAGGATATTTAAAGAGAAGCTACATCTTGTGAGACGACGTTGGCCAACCTCGTAAGCTAGCTCAGCTGTCCCAACGTTGAAATTGGGAAATTTCCGCTACTTGAATCAACTGACTACGAGTGGTACCACTGGCTTGTACGGGGTCGGATGGGTGCTACAAATTGTGAGTTCAAATATTTAATTTCTTTGTTTTTTCACATTTAATATGTTTTAGCAATTTTAATTTTGACAGTACCACATAAGATATGTTTTAATTGCTAATGTGGGTTTATTGATTCCTAAATGAGCAAGAAAATAACCTGTTTTGTACACTGTTGAGGTGATTCAATTTCCAGTAGTGCGTAAATGTGCTCCTGTATGGTATTTCTCCAGAAATGGTCATCTGGTGACATCAATGATGGTATTTTTGTCACAGCGCTGATTCGAACCCACGTCTCCTCGGTGGCTGGAGCTGCGTGCGCCTGTACGGACAGTGCGCCAAAAGTCGCCTCTGCTGACAGCACTCTCAGACACGCCCTCACTCGTGCTGAGTGCAGCACGCCCACACAGCAACAAGCCTGCAGCCTGTTATCAATCTGCTCACCTGGTACTGATGAGGGCAAGCCCAATAAAGGACCAGTGGACCCAAAGATCGGCGCGGGAACTTAGTTCTCAGATGGTGAAACTACCCCTCCTTGCCACGCCACCCCACAGGTAACGGCATAACAAAGCAAATACAATGTAGTTATCACAATGTAGCTAGCACACCATAGCCTACTCAACGTAGCTTGCACAATCCGATAGCATAGCGTAGCCATTACCATAGATATCAGATATCAGATGTCATTTCAGCGTGTTAGCTATGTAGTAATGTAAATACTGTAGAAGAAGAGACTGCTACATTCTAATAAACTAGTGACTTTCAAGCTACGGATCTAACAGCTAAGTACAAATTTGTTATTTGCTATTGTTGATAATGTTTTAATGTGCTTAAATGACACTTGCGGTTAGTAGGATCATCGGCGACATACATAAATATTGCTTTTTCAGTCAACTGTCTTGGTGTCTGATTACCATTTGTCATGTGATATAATTATAGTGTCTTTAGGAACATTCTGACACTTTAAAAAAAATAGTTGTCTATTGTACCACATGCTTTAGAATAATGACCTATTTCAGCTACTATATCTGTACTTTGTGTTTGTTTGGCGTAAACAGTCCCTCACCACCAGGTTGTTATTCACCTGGTAGAATGTCAGGCTGCGTTTGTTTGGCGGAATGGAGTGAAGCGTCCCTTCTGTTTCAGTTGGTTTAGTTAAAATTGTCATGCGACTGCCAGGCTCTGTTTGAATGGTGAAATGGAATCAAATTTCACTAATGCTTACATTGGATTGGTGAAACAGTCATGTGACAGTGACTGCCGGAACGAGGCTCGCTGACAAATGAATACGTCATTGCAAGCCTTGACTAATAGATTATAAATAATTGTAATATGAATAAATGTAATGATCTAAATGAAACCTAAGGTAACAACAGAGGAAAAGTAGCATTTCTTAATCACAAAAATACTTAACCTTCGTCTTGTGTTAGGGTCGGCACCGACCCGTTTTAGTTTTTAAATGCATGAAACCACCACATACATTTATTTTTTTGCATCAACGCTTTTTGACTTTGTCAGGAACCTCTTTGTCAACAAAATAAAACATTTTAATTTTTTTCACTAAATTATAAAATGCTCTGGTAGAAAATATGCCCCTTAGTAATAGTTAGGTAACACAACAACCTTTTTTTATTCATATGATTCTCTTGAGGTTCGTTTTACCATTTTTAAAAATTGAAATCGACGGGTATACTGACAAAATAAGGCCCAATAGCCCAAACCAAAAATATTAAAACCAATATTTTCAATGATAAGGAAGCCTAACAAGGTAACCAAGAGATGAGAAACAAATTGGATGATAGATAATTGTTTTTAGTGTATTTTACAGCTGATTTAAAACATGGGTCAAAACAGACCCGTTAACATAAGAGATGGTAACAGAAAGCTAACACAAGAGGAAGGTTAAAGGAACCATATGTATGAATTTCATGTCACATTATCATTAAATGGCACTAAATGTCAAAAGGCATTAACAAATCATGTTCTTTTCAAATACCTCTATAACTCATAACAGTAGTTCAGCCGGGATATGGTCATTTCAAAATTAGATTTACAGCCCCAAAATCTTGTTACTGTTCAAATTTAGATGTCCTGCCCATTTCGAAAGTCCGTGACTGAGTCACATCCAGGTTGCCAGTTACGCACCGCCATATTCGTTTAGCTACTACCACTGGTAAAGTTACGAAACATGTCAGACCTTAGTAAATCTAAAAGAAGTCGTTACAATTCTGAACTTATTCATGACACAACCAGAAACGGATGCCTTTGAAATATGGAGATGACTGAAGGCGGAAAATATTTTTTCAATTGACGCCAAAGATGATAATTTTTTTCATGATAGGTAAGTAAGGCATTTTTGTTTTCTTATTACTTGTTACAAATGGAAATGGATATTTCATACTAACTATATTTTCCAATACAGTCTATGATCTTGTCTAACAAAGCTAGTATGTTAGCGCAATGAATGCTTAGCATGCTAGCCCGGTCAATGGAAGCAAACGTATGCATAACCTAGTTCGATGACATATATAGCTTGTATGTCGATGTGTCATCAAACTGACATGGCAAAATACATTTTCAACAAATAAAACTGTCATGATCCGTGGCCCGGATCATGTTTTGTTATTTTCTGTTAGTTTTGGACTCCCTTAGTTCCTGTTTGTGCACCTCTGGGTTTGTTTTAGTTTCCATGGGGATTCATTGGGTTCACCTGCCTCTGGTTAGTGGTCGGCATGTATTTTTTGTTTCCTAGTCTATGCTGCCTGTGTTAAGTGGTAGCCTTAGCTTACTGTGCGATCGGCACGTTGTTTCTTCTGCTTGTTTTCTGTTTCTGGTAAGTGTTCTGATTTTGAAGATGAAATCATGTTCCTACCTGCATGCCTTGTTCGGAGTGGTCCATCTGCATCCCGGGGGAACGAACCCCGCAGTAAGCTGCAACGTCCCCGGTTTTGACAAAAACCTATGTGGATATGGGTAGTGTCCAGTGACGTGCAGTCAACTAAACACCAGGTGAGTCATGCATACTTTTTTTTCTTCTTTTTTTTTTTTTTAACTGAAATTCATATGTACAGCTCTAGTCATTGTTAATTTAGGATGAACATTAGAGTAACAGGGATTAAAAGGGAGTTATTCGCTTTCATAAAAACGTTATCATAATGATGTTATGTTATGATAAATGGTTCTAAAAAGTATTTAATAAAGTTGTTATTAAATACTTTTGGTCCCATTTGCTTTTAACAAAATAAATCAAGTATTGTGAGTGTATATTACCTTTCTGCATTTGTATCTGAAGCAGCAATAGCTATCCTCCATGAAAACATACTTTGTATGATAGCATTTATTTTGTCTTAAAGTCCAGTTTAGAGAACTATTTAATCTTGGATACAGTATATAATCCTCCATATTGGCAGACACATTGATTTAATTTACTTTCATTCCAAAAAAATTTAACCGTATTTTTGCATCCAACAAAAAACACCCACAAACGCTGGCTTACTCAAATAAAAATGCCATGTTTGTTATAAATACAGTTAAAAAATAAAGAAAAGAAAAAAGGCTGGCTTCTGCTGGAAAGACCTGTGTCTGCTAGCTTGAGCACCCCCACTTCTAGCTAAACTAGCTAAACATGCCTCACTACACACCGTAGGAGGATACAATAGCTCACAGGCGTCATAGCATGCCTGAATGTAAACAAATGCAATGGGTGGATCTACAGCTGACATCCACTGTAATGATACCAAGTACAATAACGTATCTAGTCGATACTACAATGATTACACCTGTATTTTTTTAATTGTCATAAAATCTTTTTTCCTTTTTTTTAAATTCATATTATGAACTCAGTAACTATGACCCTGCACACATGAAGACTTTGAATATGACCAATGTATGATCCTGTTACTACTAGGTATCGGATCGATACCTTAATTTGTTGCATCAATCACAACTAATGTAATGTATCAAACAAGAGAAGAATAAGTGATTATTAAATTTTAACAGAAGTGTAGATAGAACATGTTGAAACGGGAAATAAGCAGATACTAACAGTAAATGAACAAATAGAAGAATCATCAAGTTTTACAGCTTGTCCTTCATAATTTTGACAAAATAATGGGTAGATAAATGACACAATATGTTACTGCGTACGCAGCATACTAATTAGGAGCCTTTTTTTGTTTACTTACTACCAGAGGTGGGGCCAAGTCATTGTTTTGCAAGTCACAAGTAAGTCTCAAGTCTTTTCCCTCAAGTCTCGGGTCAAGTCCCGAGTCAAGACAGTCAAGACAGGCAAGTCCCGAGTCAAGTCCAAAGTCAAGACTAGAAAGTCTCAGGTCAAGTCCCAAGTCCTGCATTTTTAGTTTTGAGTCCTTTCAAGTCCTTTCAAGTCCTTTCAACCACAGACTAATATATTGACACAGATTGTGTATGTTTTTAAAATGCAGTATTTATTTATTAAAACAACTGTATTTGAAATTGCAGGAAAAAAAAATAGTGCTGTGATTGCAATTCGTAATAGCACTGTTAACCAGTCATTTTAAACATTTAACTCATTCCTTTACAGAATAAACACATTTGGAAAAACAAGTGCAACTGTACTTATTTGCGCAAAAGTGTTAACATTGTATTTCCATGGCATATTGCAGTGTAACTAGTTCCACCGCAGTTTCTATCCTGTTCTCACCTTATCTCATTGATCTCATATCATACTGTTTGTGTGTTAAAGTGTGCGTACACATGAAAAAAATAACAAATACATGAACATAACAATGAACAGAGTCGTCCTTTTTAGATGTCAGGGCCCTACGGAATATGTACACATATTCTTTATGTTGTATACATTTTAACTGACCTTTATTTGACTATGTTTGTTTGTCTTTTTGTAGGTGGCTAAAATATGCGGTGCTGCTGACCGCCGTATAATGTTACGTTGATGTGTGTGATACATTGACAAACGTAACGTTATGTGTCGGTAACTCATGCAACCCTGCTTAAAAAAAAAAAAATCACTTGACGAAAAGTTTGAATAAGGTAGCAAACTGCAGTGGACGCAACAGATTGCCGTGTTTGCAATTATGTTATAACCATAGACATCTTATAAGTAGACGCCGCACTGGCCTCTGTGACACGAGCAATTTGGCCGCCATCTTAAAGTGTTGTTGAGGAGCCGGCGAGCAGCCTAAACTGACACTTGACAGGTAGAAAACAAAGATGCCGGGCTGGTGCTCAAATGAGCAGACTGTTGAAAATAGGAATTGGGGGATTACTTTTCACCGGTAAGATTTAACATTAATGTACTATTGCCTTCCGCCTGATTGTAGCTGAGATAGGCACCCCGTGACCCCAAAGGGAATTTGCGGTAGAAAATGGATGGATGGATTGTTGTATTTTGTGAAAAGAATATGACCACAGAGTTGTGATGGAGCAACTATATTCAATATTTGTAAGTGAAAATCCCAAAGAAATCTTCTGGGGGAGGATGACGCCCCTACATGTATTTGGTTTACAAACTTTCAGCTCAACCTAAAACAAAATTCACCAGCCGCCACTGATTATGATAAATTCTCATTTTAGGCAAAACATAAGACAATACTCTCTTAACAGTATGAATGTAACCAGGAATAAGTCTTCAAGTAACAATATTCAAATACTAACATTGTTTGGTAAGACAGAATTTGGTTTTATTCTGAATCCAGTCAGATTGGGGGTTTTAGCTGATATAAAGACTTACAGGTTAAAGTTAAAGTACCAATGATTGTCACACACAATTGTCCTCTGCATTTGACCCATCCCTTTGTTCACCCCCTAGGGTGTGAGGGGAGCAGTGGGCGCCCGGGAATCATTTTTGGTGATTTAACCCCCAATTCCAACCCTTGATGCTGAGTGCCAAGCAGGGAGGTAATGGTACCCATTTTTTATAGTATTTGGTATGACTCGGCGTGTTTCCATCCATTCATTTTCTACCGCTTATTCCCTTTGGAATAAGCGCTATCACTTAGCATGGACTTGAGACAAGTAATACTCACAAAGACAAGGTTACCACTTAGCATTGGCTAGGACACAAGCAAAACTTTCGCAGACAGCTTGCGTACAGCAAACAATGAGGCCAGACTGAGTGTGGCGAGCAAGGTGAATAAATACCTCTCTGATTAGTGGCTGAGTGTGGGACCACTAACCCTAGGCAGGTGATCCCAATTAATTCACATGGTGACCAAAATAAACCCAGGAGTGCCCAAAACAGGAACTAAGGGAGTCCAACACTAACAGAACATAACAAAAACATGATCCGGACCACGGATCATGACAATATTTATATAGCGGGGTGCAGCCTGAGTCAGTTTTTGCCATGCACATCTATTTTCTTCATCACTTTCTTCCTGACATGACCACTTCCTTTATTTATTAAAGCCTGTGTTCATTTTTAGGAGACCCTGCAATGACGCACCATCAAAAGAAGCGCCTCCTACTGACTTGCGATTGGTCAAACCGTGCCAAACTCAAGCACATGGTTACTTTTAATATGATATGTGTATTTGTAAGGGGGCGTGGTCTGCGCGTGCCAAATGATCAATTTTATTGTCACAATGTAAAATAGGAATGTGCTTGTCTTTGTGAGTGCGCACACTCAAATACAGTGGCGTCAAACGTACAGCCCGCGGGCCTGATCTGGTTTTATCCGGCCTGCGGAATGAGTTTGCGAAGTATGAACATGAGCCAACATTTTTTGAATGAAAGAAACCGCTGTTTTTAAATGTATCCACTAGATGTTGCAATAGCAATTCTTTGCATCTTTGTAGATTATGCTGCATATGCATAAAAACAACAAAAAACACATGATGTTAGTACACCAGTCGAGGAAAATGATCAAACTACATATAACATACCGTAATTTGAATTTGATATTATTTTCATATCATAATAGATTGAAAATTAACACCAATGAGTTGACTGATGAACATTATCAATCAATCAATCAATGTTTACTCATATAGCCCTAAATCACTAGTGTCTCAAAGGGCTGCACATTATCACATTCTTTATTAAGTATTAATAACGACATATACTAATAACCGCAACATGTAAGTTTAACCATCAATCAATCAATGTTTATTTATATAGCCCTAAATCACAAGTGTCTCAAAGGGCTGCACAAGCCACAAAGACCTCCTCGGTTCAGATGCCACATAAGGGCAAGGAAAACCTCACAACCCAATGGGATGTCAATGTGAATGACTATGAGAAACCTTGGAGAGGACCGCAGATGTGGGTGACCCCCTGATGCAATGGACGTCAAGTGGGTCTGACATAATATTGTGAAAGTCCAGTCCATAGTGGATCTAACATAATATTGTGAAAGTCCAGTCCATAGTGGATCCAACATAATATTGTGGAAGTCCAGTCCATAGTGGATCTAACATAATAGTGACAGTCCAGTCCATAGTGGGGCCAGCGGAGACAGGTCAGCAGCGCATAGATGTCCCCAACCGACACTGAAAAAAATAACTCATAAGATTTACTTGAAAAAATTATTGTAAGTATTTGCACGCAAATGATTTAAGTAAAATTTGATGCTGCAATATCAAGTAACACTCACTTGATATTGTAAGCAAATTCTACTTACCATATAACATAACAGTTGTGAAGATATAAAGTAACTGTTACTTAATTACATCCAGGTTTTAAGTTATATTTATTTAAACAAATTAAGTAAAGTCCACTTGTTTTTCATTGGCAGGAACATCGTTTTACTAAAAATTTTAAGTACATTTTATATACCGTATTTCCTTGAATAGCCGTCAGGGCGCTAATTATTTTGTAACCTCTTCTCACTCCTGCTCTTATCAATGGCGTGCAGTAAAAAATTGAGTTTGCTAATAAAAATTTTAACAATTTATTATTCTGCGGCCTGGGTTCGGTGGTTGGGGACTACTGCTCTTCAGCATGTCATTGCGCCCACTTTTACACCATGCTGTCTACATGCCGGAACGTTGCATGCGGTTCGCTGCTTCTAACATGAGGATGCAATGCATACTTGCTCAACAGCCATACCTTTTATACTGACGGTTGTAATATAAACAACTTTAACATTCTTACTAATATGCGCCACACTCTGTGAACCCACACCAAATACATTTCTGGAGAACATCGACTCTGTAACACATTATAAACGAAAGAAAATAATTACCCATAATGCCACCTTGCAGTGCTCTGTAAAGTGATCCTAACGGCCGGAGTAGAGCCAGTCGGCCAGAGCCTGTTGTGCTGTGCGCATGCGTTGTCCTGCATGCGTTTCAAAACACTAGATTTTCAGAGTAAAGTTTATGTAATAATTTTAGGTTTATGTATGTGCAACTATTAAACATTTAAATAATATGAGGAAAAATAAGTAAAACTTACTCTTCCCCCATAATTAATGTATTACGTTAATAAAATGTTTTATTTTACTTAAGAAACTCTAGTTCTTACTGAATGTTAAAAATATTAGGTATAACTTATGACAGTTACTCTAATAGAGTTTACAGCACCAAAAAGTCACTTTTTTCAGTGGAGGAACATGCGAGCGGTCCACCCCGGTCCCGACTCTGGACAGCCAGCACTTCATCCATGGTAACAAAAAACCAACAAAATTATGATTTTTACATTTTCAGCATGCGCTTGTTCTATATTTAAACAACGAAAACGATCTGAATTTGTGTTTATTTTTAAGTTATCGTGCTGTGATCTTACCAATTTTTATTACCGTATTTTTCAGACTATAAGTCGCAATTTTTTTCATAGTTTGCCTGGGGTGCGACATATACTCACGAGCGACTTATGTGTGAAATTATTAACACATTACTGTAAACTATCAAATAATATTATTTAGCTCCTTCACGTAAGAGACATCGGATTTAGCAATTAGGAGTGACAGATTGTTTGGTAAACGTATAGCATGTTCTATATGTTATAGTTATTTGAATGACTCTTACCATAATATGTTACGTTAACATACCAGGCACCTTCTCAGTTGGTTATTTATGCGTCATATAACGTACACTTATTCAGCCTGTTGTTCACTATTCTTTATTTATTTTAAGTTGCCTTTCAAATGTCTACTCTTGGTGTTGGGTTTTATCAAATAAATTTCCCCCAAAAATGCGACTTATATTCCACTGCGACTTATACATGTTTTTTTCCTTCTTTATTATGCATTTTTGGCAGGTGCGACTTATACTCCGGAGCGACTTATACTCCGAAAAATACGGTAATTGTTCTCAATGTGGCCCCCAATCTAAAATGAGTTTGACACCCCTGCTCTAAAAAATCTGAAGTTTTATCTGCGTAGTTTCAGGATTTGAACGTTTGTCTATTTTTAGCTGGAAAGCCACACAACTCTTAATACATGAGGCCCCTGGTACTTTTCTGACACACCTAGCATGTTGGCAGAAATTGGTCTTAGTCCTCATAACCTAGTACTGACATTATCCCGTTAACTAACACACAGCGATGCAAAACATAATAGCCTTGGTGGAGGTAAAAGTGTTCCGCCTCGAGTCCAAGCTACCTTCACACTGTTTTTTGGGGGTTTTGTGAATGGTGACTTTGTGCTGTCAGAATGAGCATGACTTCATCTGATGAAGGAAGATCTGACTGAAGTGTTCATAAAAGATACGTGAAATAGACAAAGAGAACAGAGAACACTTCTAAAGAGGAGACTCATACCCGTCGATATTCTGGGATTTCACCTGGGGGGTCCTCCGTTGTTGTTGTTCACGACTGATTCTTAGTGTGGGCGTGTGTGTGTGTGTGTGTGTGTGTGTGTGTGTGTGTGTGTGTACCGCTGCTAAGTTTAGACTCGTCTGTGTTTTCCCCACAAACCCACCCAGCTCATAATTGAGCGAAGATGAAATATTGACAATGTTTGTGTGCCCGCAAATGTGTTTAGTGTGTTTATGTGTCACCGTGCGTGTGTTTCATCTTAGTGTGCTATCAGAGAGACATGAGACATTTCCACCTATGTCGTCAATCCAAATGTCTCTGTGCTCCAAATAACAGACAAAAAAAATGTTTTTCTCTGCACTGCGAAATCTCTAATTAACGACTTGATGTAGATAACTTTTGCAACTTCTTCTCAACACTTTTATTATTTATATATTCAAGATGAAGTGTATGATCATGAAGATTATTACCTTATTTAAAGGCGGGATTGTGTAGTGGATCTCATTAGATTGTCTACATAAAGTCTGGCATACTGTACCAAAATAGCACCCAAGTGTAGGCAGCCCAAAAAGTCGGTTATACTCATCCCGATGACCACTTTAACAGCAAACATTTGGTAGGATTTCCTACAAAAAAGTATTTTTTGCTGTACTTTTAGCCTCATGTGTCTGCAAAAACATTCCCTTGTTGATTTTGTTAAGTGTTCCCCCGAGCACCTGTGTCCCTTCCCTGATGCCTGACCCACCTGTCTCGTTAGCTCAGAGTGCAAAGAGACTTTCTTCGAGGCTTTGTTGCATTCTTGTTCTCGACCCGATTTCAAGCTATTTTTGTGGATGTGGTCTGGTTGTTACTCCAAATCACAACATTATTAACAAGTGGCTATATATTGGGTTAGGGTTAGTTAAGACAAGCGCTGTCAGTTAATGCTTACAACATTAATATAACATGTTAAAAACACAGATTAATTACAATTTATTTCGACCCCACTTGCTCCTTCACCTTTTAGGTGCCCTCTAATGCTGACAACATTGGTACTTATTTTATAGTTCTGTACCTAAAAATCCCTCCAAAAATAGACACAGCCGTGATTTTAAGATTGTTTTCTAACATGTTTCAGTCTGCTAGGATCACCTACGGTGGAGTGGAGGCAATTTAAAAGTCTTCATCCTAAATTTGAAGGAACGATCTAATATGTCTGCCAGAAGCATTGTTGTGGGTTGTAGCAATACAACTGAAGAAGGGGTCAGCCTGCATACATTTCCAAATGTTGAAAATATGAGGAAAGTATGGACCTCTCCGGTCAAAAGGGGACAGACCAAGCGAGAGGAATACAAAACCAGTGAAGTTGGCATGTTGTGTAAATGGTAAATAAAAAGAGAATACAATGATTTGAAAACCATTTATCACTTATATTCTGTTATGTACGTGAGGGTTGGAAGGAGACGACACCACGAAGGACTTAAGGTTACCAGGTTTATCGTAACCTTTGATGATTGTGAGGGATGTTTATGCTACTCTAAGTGTTGGGCTGCAGCATTAAGTGTGAAGTTAACCTTGTAAATGATTCAAAAGGATTTTGTACGTGCATGAGGGACGGAATCTTTGTCTGACCAAGGGGGTAGGCACAAGGGGGGACAGGCAGAAGGTCGAGGGCAGGTGGCAAGCAACAATGTCCGAGGCCAGGCGAGTGATCGAGGATCGAGGGAGGCAGTCCAGTTTCCGGGTAGAGGTCGAGATACAGCGCTCGAACACACGGAACATGGCAGTCACTACAAGGAGGACAAGGGACATACCGTATTTCCTTGAAATGCCGCAGGGCATACATTATGCGCCTGCCTTGAATTACTGCCAAGTCAAACTCGCTTCCCAAAATAATTACGCATGCTTAGTATTACCGCCTGGTCAAACTCGTGACGTCACGAGTGACACTTGACCTGTCATCATTTTCAAAATGGAGGAGGCTGATTTCAATACCAGTAATTTGAAATCGCATAAAGGCAAGAAGATTAAGAGCTGTTCAGTAGGATTTAAGGTCCAAGCTTACATCATACTCAAATTTTTACTGCATACCTTTGGTAAGTGCCGGAGTGAGAAGAGGTTTTAAAATAATTAGTGCATGCTTACTTTTACCGCATGCTTTTGGTAAGCTCAGGAGTGAGAAGAGGTTTTAAATTAATTAGCGCCCCGGCGGCAATTCAAGGAAATACGGTAAGTCAACTGTCAGAGTTATTTGATGTCGAACCCCAGGATGCAGAGATGGAGGCAGGCATTGAGTGAGCAAACATGGTTTTAATATAAATACTAAGACAAAACCAAACAAAGGGTTCAAACCAAAAGCGCGCATGTGGGCGGATAAAAAACAAAAGGCCTTTAGCATAGAAGCTAACAAGAAACAAAAAGGAACTTTAGCATGGAAGCTAGAGGATAACAAACAGAAAAACTGGAAATAGCTATGGCTAACAAAAACAGCTTACCGCTACGACGACCAGGACAAGATGTAGCACGACAGGTAATAGCTGAAATCAAAACGACACGACAAGAGCGACATGTGGCAACGACAATACAAATGATGATCCAGCCACTGACACAAGACGGAGAGGGTAGAAATAGGAGCGGGCTGATTGGCAACGGGTGTGACCAGGTGCCAATCAGCCGCAGCTGAGGAGGAACACAGCACTCAGGGAACAAGACAGGAAGCTGACAAAATAAGAGCACTAGACAGGAACTAAAGACAGGAGATACTAAACACAGAGGAAACAGACAAATGCAGAGGAAAACTAAAACATAGACAAACTGTCAGGGGAAAGCCTGACAGTAGCCCCCCCCTCCCATAACGGATACCAGACGTTTTACGAACCCTCCCCCCCTAGAAAAAAAACAGTCCAAAGTCAAGGGAGAGTGGAGGGAGGACAAGGTGGTGGGCCACCAGGCCAAGTGTCCCCGCAGCCAGCGGGGAAGAGTCAGGTGGCGACGGCGAATGGAACGCCGCTGCCATTTGCGAGGCGATCGCCCATAAAATGACCACCTCTTGTGGCCGACAGGTGTATGGTGGAGCCCTCTGCTGGCCCACCGGAGAGGATGGTGGTGGCGCCCCCTGCTGCTGGCCCATCGGAGTGCGTGGTGGTGGCGCCCCCTGCTGCTGGCCCACCGGAGTGCGTGGTGGTGGTGCCCCCTGCTGCTGGCCCACCGGAGTGCGTGGTGGTGGCGCCCCCCGCTGCTGGCCCACCGGAGTGCGTGGTGGTGGCGCCCCCCGCTGCTGGCCCACCTGAGTCCGTGGTGGTGGCGCCCCCTGCTGCTGGCCCACTGGAGTGCATGGTGGAGTCTGCTGGCCCACAGGAGTGCGTGGAGGAGTCTGCTGGCCCACAGGAGTGCGTGGTGGCGCCATAAGTTGCAGACCCACAGGAGATGATGGCGCCGTAGGTTGCAGACCCACCGGAGGTGATGGCGCCGTAGGTTGCAGACCCACCGGAGGTGATGGCGCCGTAGGTTGCAGACCCACCGGAGGTGATGGTGGCGTCTGCCGGCCCACCGGAGATGACGGTGGCATCTGCCAGCCCACCGAAGAGGGCACCGTCTGTTGCAGACCAACTGGAGATGATAACGTTGTAGTTTGCAGACCCACTGGAGGTGATGGCGTCTGCCAGCCCACCGGAGATGATGGCGCTGTCTGTTGCAGACCAACTGAAGATGATGGCGCCGTCTGTTGCAGACCCACCGGAGGTGATGGCGCCGTAGGTTGCAGACCCACCGGAGGTGATGGTGGCATCTGCCGGCCCTCCGGAGATGATGGTGGCGTCTGTTGCAGACTAACTGGGATGAGTAGTAGCTGTGCATCCCCATCTGCACAGCTACTGATAGCCCCCCCCCCTCAAGGGACGGCTCCAAGACGTCCCCAGATAGGCCCACAGTCAACAGGGGTGGGTGGGAGAGGGCTTGAAACGCGGCCGAACTTCTCTTTAATTTAGCCATTAGCTCTAGCGCTAAATTAAGCCTCTCCGCCATGGACAACTCTGCGGGGTTCGTATTTGGCTGGATCATTCTGTCAGGGTTGTTTGATGTCAAACCCTAGGATGCAGAGATGGAGGCAGGCATTGAGTGAGCAAACATGATTTTAATATAAATACTAAGACAAAACCAAACAAATGGTTCAAACCAAAAGCGCGCATGTGGGCGGATAAAAAACAAAAGGCCTTTAGCATAGAAGCTAACAAGAAACAAAAAGGAACTTTAGCATGGAAGCTAGAGGATAACAAACAGAAAAACTGGAAATAGCTATGGCTAACAAAAACAGCTTACCGCTATGACGACCAGGACAAGATGTAGCACGACAGGTAATAGCTGAAATCAAAACGACACGACAAGAGCGACATGTGGCAACGACAATACAAATGACAATACAATACAATGATCCAGCCACTGACACGAGACGAAGAGGGTACAAATAGGAGCGGGCTGATTGGCAACGGGTGTGACCAGGTGCCAATCAGCCGCAGCTGAGGAGGAACACAGCACTCAGGGAACAAGACAGGAAGCTGACAAAATAAGAGCACTAGACAGAAACTAAAGACAGGAGATACTAAACACAGAGGAAACAGACAAATGCAGAGGAAAACTAAAACATAGACAAACTGTCAGGGGAAAACCTGACATCAACGAGACAAAAAGGGCAAAAGACAAAAGAGGCGAGGACAACGAGAGGGAAGCCAGAGACGTGAATGCTTACTACGAGAGTTAACGACGTTCCGGCGTAGGAACCAAGGAGTGACTGGATCTTATGCTGTCCCCTTGATTGCTGCCTGGTGCTCTGATGAGAGGCAGCCTGCAGCTGCGGCGAAGCGTGGGCGTGGTGCGCTAGGCGCGTGTGGGGTCTTGTACTGACATGCTGCCAGAAATAGTGTGGGAACCTGCTGCGGAAGAATCTTGGGTTCGCATCCACACCGTGACAATATTCACTTTGAATATACTGCAAAAACAAGATACTTAACGTTCGAACTGGTAAACTGTGTTATTTTTTGCACATATTAACTCCTTGGGAATTAGATGCCTGCAACATGTTTTAAAAAAGCTGGAAAAAGTGGCAAAAAAAGATTGAGAAAGTTGAGGAATGTTCATCAAACATTTACTTGGAACATACCACAGGTGAAAAAGCTAATTGAGAACAGATGGGTGCTGTGATTGGGTATAAAAATAACTTATATGAAATGCTCAGTCATTCACAAACAAGGATGGGGCGAGGGTCACCACTTTGTGAACAAATGTGTGAGCAAATTGTCGAACAGTTTAAGAACAACATTTTTCAACGAGCTGTTGCAAGGAATTTAGGGATTTCACCATCTCCAGTCCATAATATCATCAAAAGGTTCAGAGAACCTGGAGAAATCACTGCACGTAAGCGTCAATGCCCGTCACCTTTGATCCCTCAAGGGGTACTGCATCAAAAACCGACATATGTGTGTAAAGAATATCACCACATGGGCTCAGGAACACTTCAGAAAACCACTGTCAGTAACTACAGTTTGTCGCTACATCTGTATGTGCAAGTTAAAACTCTACTATGCAAATTTATCAACAAAACCCAGAAACGCTGCCTGCTTCCATGGGCCAGAGCTCATCCAAGATGGAGTGATGCAAAGTGGAAAAGTGTTCTGTGGTCTGACAAGCCCACATTTCAAATTGCTTTTGGAAACTGTAGACGTCGTGTCCTCCGGAACAAAGAGGAAAAGAACCATCCAGATTGTTCTAGGCGCAAAGTTTAACATACAGCATCTGTGATGGAATGGGGGTGTATTAGTGCCCAAAGCATGGGTAACTTACACATCTGTTAAGGCACCATTAATGCTGAAAGGTCCATACAGGTTTTGGAGCAACATTTGTTGCCATCCAAGCAACGTTATCATGGACGCTCCTGCTTATTTCAGCAAGACAATGCCAAGCCACATTCTGCAATTGTTACGGCAGCGGGACTTTGTATTAAATGAGTGCGGTACTAGACTGGCCTGCCTGTAGTCCAGACCTGTCTCCCATTGAAAATGTGTGGCGCATTATGAAGTGTAAAATACTACAAGGGAAGCCCCGGACTGTTGAACAACTTAAGCTGTCCATCAAGCAAGAATGGGAAAGAATTCCACCTGAAAAGCTTCAAAAATGTGTCTCCTCAGTTCCCAAACGTTTACTGAGCGTTGTTAAATGGAAAGGCCATGTGACACACAGGTAAAACTGCCAATGTGCCAACTTTTTTGCAATGTGTTGCTGCAATTAAATTTTAAGTCAATGATTATTTGCCAAAAAAAAAAAAAAAAAGTTTCTCAGTTTGAACATTAAACATCTTGTCTTTGCAGTCTATTTAATTGAATATAAGTTGAAAAGGATTTGCATATCTTTGTATAAATTTTTATATTTACCATTCAACTTCACTGGTTTTGGGTTTTGTAATTTGCAGCGATAATTTTAATGATTCTGACGTTTAAGGCCTAAGTTTTTGGTCAGAGTTTGGATGGAAAACATGAAGGAGGGTAACCAGGGTTTCCCCAAGATTGCCAAGATACCTGTGGCAGTAAGTGCGTAGTTGGAGGCTTTTGGTCACCATGAAGTAATCACATAATTTACACCATCTGCTATAACGGCACAGTTTTCTTTAAAAAGGCTCTACAAATGTAAAGATACATTATTTTTTTAAATCCGTCATTCATCAATTAATAGTACATCTTTTTCTGATGTTATTATAAAATGTACTGGTATTTAGAGACTGCTGCTCCAGTTGGACTTTGTCATCTTAAAGATGAACTGCACTTTTTTTTAAATGTTGCCTATCGTTCACAATCATTATGAGAGACAAGTTGTAGCTGAGATAGGCGCCAGCGCCCCCCAAGACCCCAAAAGGGAATGAGCGGTAGAAAATGGATGGATGGAAGAAGACAAATTTTTTTTTTTTCTTTACGCTTTCTAATGTTTAAAATTGTCTCGTTCTAAGTGGCTAGCAATGCAGCTAATAAAAGCAATCAATACTCCCTCTAAATCCCTCAAACAGTCAACAATACTTAATTTACATTCTATAACCCATATAATAACCAAGCTATTGTTATTGTAAGAGCGAACACTGAGGAACTTTTTTTATTGCATATTAACACATCGCCTTAAGAGCTAACTACGGCGAGACATAAGCTAGTTTCTACATCAACAAGAAACGTGTTTGAGTTTGTAATGCATAACACTGCGAGACGACACCAAATTGTACTTACTGAAAAACATGAACAATCATATTACAGTATCTGTAAAGTATTAGCCCACATTTCATCTTTTGTTTGTACATAGCTGAGCTAGCCAGACATCATATGCACTGTAGCTGTAATAACACGCATGACGTGCTGCATGTGTCATGATTAATAATAAATCGACTCACTCGATGGACAGTTGTTAGTCTGATCCAGCTAGCCAGGCACATTTCCTGTTGATTTTGGGTAAGCACTCCATTTATGTCGAAACTTGGCTCCAAGTTCCATATTTATAGCGACAAAATTCCTTTCATCCCCTTCTACCGTCATCCATGTACTCCAACATCTCACTCTTACTTCGTATTCACTTCTATAGTAAGAGGTTGTAAATCCTCATTTGTCCAAAAATAGTCGTCTTCGTTGTCTTTTACCAAGTCTGCCATGATTAGCAAACACACAGGTGTTTGATTCCCGAAGCAGAGACACGAGTTGTTGCCAGAGTTGTTGCTGTGGAAACAGAAATTAATGAATATAAATACACAATAGATTATACATTTCAAAGTTATTGTTAACTAGTTATATTGCTTTGTAATTATTAACAACACAAAATATTAAGTAAGAAAGGGTTCAACTCTGAATGGAAAATAATCAACTTAGTGGGTGTAATGCTTTTTTTTGGGCTATATTGTCATTTTTGCAGCATTATTTAAAAATAAACAAAAAGCGTTTGGACCACAGGCAGTTGAAATTATTGAAAACCGTAAGTCTCAAGTTTACTAACTGACAGTTGTTAACTTCTATTTGCACTTGCGTGATAGTTAATAATAATAATAATATTAATAATGTGACAATGTTCTATGGTAACAATTACTTCAAAAATATGGCAATCAAATATGAAGAAACTTCAAGAACTGTTAGTTACTATATAGATCAATCAATCCATTTTCTACCGCATGTCCCTTTTGGGGTAGCGGGGGGTGCTGGAGCCTATCTCAGCTGCATTTCAATATCAGCCAAGATTCTTTCTGCTGTATAGTGTACATAAACTACATAAGCAAATATATAAAAAAAAAAATTTATTTCCATTTTTTAAATAAAAAGACTTACGATGAGATTTGACATTACAGGTTCTATACGCACCCACATTGCGAATTGCTTTCAAATCTTTCATTTATAATGCTAATATATTTAATCAACTAATCAACATGTGGAAGTGTGGATTATTACCAGGAATAAAAAGAAATGAGAGCTACCTGTGACGTTCCAGATGATTGTGCAGATTTTGAGCTTACCTTTGCTAAACACCAATGTGTTGGCTAATGATGATGTTGACCTAATAACCTCTGTTAATTTGTAAGCCAGATGGCCGATCGGGTTGCCCTTTAAGACGATGCTCCAGCGTGTGTGTGTGTGTGTTTGTGTGTGTATTTGCATGTGCACTAAGTAACACAAAGATAAATGTGTCTACTGTATAAATATGTTTTTCACAATTCTCTCGTGGCAAACTCACTCATTATACATTGTTATAATATTTATATCACTCTGCTTTATTTGGTATAGGTTGATTGTCAACACTAAATGGTCCCTAGTGTGTGAATGTGAGTGTGAATGTTTTCTGTCTATCTGAATTGGCCCTGTGATGGGTGACTTGTCCAGGGTGTACACCGCCTTCCGCCCGAATGCACCTGATATAGGCTCTGGCAATATATATATATATATATATATATATATATATATATATATATATATATATATATATATATATATATATATATATATATATAGTGGTGTCTCACTCAAGCACCGCCTGACAGGTAAGCCCACAGGGGAGGAGCCAGGGCATGGAGGCAGAGTGGAACATGGAAGACAACGCACCAGCCTTGGCCGCATCATCGAGGGGCGGTACATGCCCCTGTACCTTCTCAATCAGCCTGAAGTGCTACCAGCTGTGCGGCCAGGTGGGGCGCAGCGACAAACCTTTTTTAACTCTGCCTCATTCAGTTCTGGCTCTCCTCTGTGTCAAGGCAGGTATATCAGGCGGTAAGTTGAGACATCCACTATTTTACCATTATGGACAATACTAGTGAAATAATTTACTTATGTTGTGTCTCTATTGTTTTATAGGCAATTACCTATGACATTTAAAGACGTGTGCTGTGTGAATGACTGAGAGCCCCGGACGGGAGATATTTATGTTTGGTCACTTTAAGTTTGATTCTTCCACACCCCGCCCTTCCTAAAAAGACTTGTATGATAAATACCCTTTTTGGCTTGCTGCAAAACCAATCCTGTGTCTTGGTGAGAATCAGGGTACCACAATATATAATAATAATAATAATTGGCACTATAACACCACTAAAAAGTACCAGTTCTGCTTTTTTTAAATTGTTTTTATTAACAGACGTAGTCAACGATGTGACATTGCAGGTGTTACGAGCAGAGGAGCATGTGCGGCAGCGCACAATCACGGAACACTTAAATGCAAACACAGTGTGTGGACAGAAAAGGGAGAACGGAAGCATTTTGGCAAAAAAACTAATGTTAAAAGTGAAGCTATAACACTGAAACACAGCTGTCAGCACACCTGTGTGTGTAAGAGCTGTGCTGACAGCAGTCACCTTATTCTCACTGTTAAGTTACCGGATCATTCAAATACTCTCATAACTTGCAGTAAATTGAAAAATGCACGGAACATCACATTGCTCAGTTTCAAGATTACTTAAACATTTTTTGGAGATGTCCGGCGGGCCGGAATGAAAAGCTTAATGTCAGAATAAGAGTTTCCTGATTACACTGCGGGAGTTGTGACAATTTTGTCACATTTCAGTTGCAGTTCTCAGCACTGCACTCATAGTAAGAGGTGTGTTGACAAACGTCACCATCCTTCAGTGGCCTTGTGGTTAGAGAGTCCGCCCTGAGATTGGTATTATGAAATAGAGCTCCTGCTTTGGTTAAGCTACTTGTCGGCAGTTAGGTAGACATTTTGTTCACAAACAACTTGGCTTTAAAAAAAATAAATAAAACTTGTCTGAAAAAGGGGCGGGCATTATTGGTGACCGGAACCTGAATATAACCTCTCTCATACACACTGGTAAGATGCACTCATACACATAACTGAAATCCTTGTACACTTACTACTGAAATTGTTGTCTCTCACATACACGTGGTGTGTGTGTGTGCGTGAGAGAAAAACATTGTCGTTGTTTATGAGAGCATATTAGTTATTTATGTGAGAGCATTTCAGTAGTGTATGTGAGAGCATTTCAGTAGAGTATGTAAGAGCATTGCAGTAGTGTATGTGAGAGCATTTCAGTAGTGTATGTGAGAGCATTTCAGTAGTGTATGTGAGAGCATTGCAGTAGTGTATGTGAGAGCATTGCAGTGGTGTATATGAGAGCATTTCAGTAGTGTATGCCAGAGCATTTCAGTAGTGTGTATAAGAGTGTTTCAGCAGTGTGTATAAGAGTATTTCAGTAGTGTGTGTGAGAGAAAAACATTTCATAAGTTTATGTGAGAGCATTTCAGTAGTGTATGCAACAGTATTTCAGTAGTGTGTATAAGAGTGTTTCAGCAGTGTGTATAAGAGTGTTTCAGTAGTATAATTATTGTGTCATCTGAAAGCATGAATTGAGTCATTGATATATATTGGCATGTACAGTATTTTGTTTGTTAGCTGACATTGCTTTTTTTGTATTACAGTGTACAGTGGAAACCTCGATTTACAAAATTCTTTGGTATTTGAACAGGGTTTGTTAATCGAGAAATTCGTAGAGTGAAGCAAATTATTTCATAAGAAACAATGTAAGCATGAATAATGGGTTCCAGCCTTGACAAAAGTCTATATTTTAGTGAATGTTCGTACACTTTCAAGACTATAAAAAAAGTGCTTAAGTATCAAACAAACACATCATGGTGAGTAATGCATCATTGTTATCCTTATTTACAAGCCAAAACAACAACAACAACAACAACAAGCTGCTGTCATCTGTATGCGCTGCTCTGCCAACACGCGTACACACACAAACGTCCCTTTGGTGCCCTCACACAGAAGTCCCTTTGGTGCCCTCACAAAAAATCAGAAACCACAAAAATCCTCAACTTTAGCAACAATAATTTTCCCAAAAATTGGAACCAATTAACATTGGCACGGAGCAGACCGAGGGGAGGATTGAAGAGCGGACCGTGTGTGTGTTCGGCACGTTCTTCCAGATAAGTTCGGTCTCATCACAAATAAAACTTGCTGTGGTACGATTCTTCCATACCATTAATGTACTCCTTCTTTCCAAGTTGTTCTGTTGTCTTTTTGGGACTCATATTGAGTTAGCAAAATGGCCAAAACGTGTCAAATAGTGGCAAAACAGAGTAAAGGCACACACGCTGAAGCGCTGAAAAGGGACTTGTGGTGTATTGCACAGCAAGTGACTGGGAGAACTCCGTCTCCCGAAAAATGCTGCGCCCTTCTTTTTTCCTGGACAGAAAATTAATGAATGAATGAAGCATTCATACACAGAGAAATAGTTTGCACATGAATTTGGTTTGACCTTAAAGTTCATAAATCAAAAGGGGTTTGTAAATCAAAGTTGCACTGTATATATATCACAATTATATTAGTACTGTATTTCCTTGAATAGCCGCCGGGGCGCTAATTATTTTAAAACCTCTTCTCACCCCTGCGCTTACCAATTGCATGCAGTTAAAAAATAAATAAATACAATAATAATAATAATAATAATAAATTCTTCTGCTGCCCGGTATCGGGGCCGCGGCCGGGAGGTCGGGGACCACTGCTCTACAACATGTCATCGCGCCCACCTTTATACCATGCTATCTGCATACCGGCCAGACGCATGCATTTCACTGCCCCTCGTACGAGATTGCAAGGCATACTTACTCTACAGCCATACCGGTTACACCGAAGGTTGTGATATAAACAACTTTAACACTCTTGCTAATATGCGCCACACTGTGAACCCTAACCAAACAAGAATAACAAACACATTTCTGGAGAACATCGGCTCTGTAACACATTATAAACACAACATAACAAATACCCAGAATGCCATGCATCCATGACTCTTGGCTATATTACACACGCGCCCCCAACCCCGCCCACCTCGACCGACGCACGGAGGGGTGGTGGTGGTGGTGGGGGGGGGGGGGGGGGTTGGTGCTAGCGGGGTGTATAATATAGCCAAGAGTCATGGATGCATGGCATTCTGGGTAAGTGTTATGTTGCGTTTATAAGGTGTTACAGAGCCGATGTTCTCCCGAAATGTGTTCGTCATTCTTGTTTGGTGTGGGTTCACAGAGTGTGGTGCATATTAATAAGAGTGTTAAAGTTATTTTATATAGCAGCCTTCAGTGTGATCTGTATGGCTGTTGAACAAGAACCCTGGTTTACACATAGTACAAGCAAAAAAAAAACTGCTCTGCCATTTTGAAAATGACGATAGGGGAAGCGTCACTCATGACGTCACAAATTTGACCCGGCGGTAATAGTAAGCATGCGCTAATAATTTTGGGGAGCGAGTTTGACCCGCCAGTAATATTACATGCCCGGCGGCTATTCAAGGAAATACGGTAATTTAAATAATTTGGGGTTCAACCTGGTTGTTCTAAAATAAAATAATAATAAATTTCTGCCCGATTGTAGCTGAGATAGGCGCCAGCACCCCCCCTTCTGCCCGATTGTAGCTGAGATAGGCGCCAGCACCCCCCGCGACCCCCAAAAGGGAATAAGCGGTAGAAAATGGATGGATGGATGATGCTTCACAAAAAAGCTAGAAATTGCAGTATGTCTTGACTGACGTAAAGGAATTCCCCGCTAATATCACCCTGAAAAAAATAGCATACGCCGTTAAAGTACAGTTTTGAAAGGCTTCTTGTCTGAGTGATCCAGGTTGGTCGGAGAGTCAGAGTGTGGGAGGGAGGTTGCATGAGCTGGCTACTGGCATTTTCTCTGCAATCTGTTTCAAGAGTGAGTTTACATTTTGATTTAATAAGGCCCAAAGGCATGGCCCCAAACAAGAATCAATCATGGTGGGCTCTGGCTAGCGTCAAGTCTCAATAGAACCTGATGACTTGCTGGGATCAGTACAGCCAGAATTGCTCACTGACTCACTCTCTCTTCACACACACACACACACACACACACACACACACACACACACACACACCTATTGCAGCGATACAGTTGTGTTAGGCCATATATGTCGTAAAAGAGACACTGTTCATCTATCCAAGAATCAAAGACTTTGTCTAGCCATGTTATTGTTCACGGAAACTGTCTCACCTAAATAAAATATAGCCCTTTGTGCCACGTGAACGGATGCAAATGTATTTAAAGCGCTGCCTGGAGACATCACAGCCTGCAGGGCCGTACTTCCTTTCTCTGCGTTCTCCTTCTCATTACCTAGCTCCCTTGATATGGCCCCAAAGCCTCTTGATGGAACATTCATAATTGATTCCAAATCCAGTCCCTCATTACCAACAAGTGACTCTCTATCGGAGAGGGTGTGTGTGTGTGTATGTGTGTGCACATTCAGTTCCACGGGGCAGAGTCCTTTGGAGTGTGAGTTTTAGCTTTTCTTCTTTCACCCTTGTCTGACTCCCTCTGTGGGTGTGAGTGCCTCATGGACACACACACACACACACACACACACACACACACACACACACACACACACACACACACACACCCATACCAACAGGAGCAGCAGCTGTTTTGCAGAAGAACGCAAAATGATAATGATATCAAAAACTGCAATTTTTAACTTCAACACAAAAATAATTTAAAGGCTTGAACAAAAGTGCAAAGAATTTCATTAATCTTCCAATCAACGGCACTATTGAGTTAACCGGCGCTTTAAGTCGTTTTTCATGGCGTCTCTGAACTATTACCATGAATTGATTAACGTGGACCCCGACTTAAACAAGTTGAAAAACTTATTCGGGTGTTACCATTTAGTGGTCAATTGTACGGAATATGTACTGTACTGTGCAAACTACTAATAAAAGTATCAATCAATCAATCAAACTCCTCCCATGTCCGAATTTTTGCCTCCGCGTCCACCGAAGCCGCACACCGCTTGACCTGTCGGTAGCTGTCCGCGGCCTCTGGAGTACCATGAGCCAAAAGATAGGACTCTTTCTTCAGCTTGACAGCATCCCTGTCAGCTGGTGTCCACCAGCGAGCTCTGGAATTACCGCCACGACAGGCACCAACCACCTTGCGGCCATGGCCCAAATCGGCCTGTTCGACGATAGAGGTACGGGAAATGGTCCATTCGGGCTCAATGTCCAGCGTCTCCCACGTGACATGTTCAAAGTTCTTGCTTAGGTGGGAATTGAAACTCACAGACTCTGCAAGACGCTCCCAGCAGACCCTCACAATGCGTTTGGGCCTACCAGGTCTGTCCATCATCCTTCCCCACCATTGCAGCCAACTCACCACCAGGTGGTGATCGGTAGAAAGCTGCATCCTCTCTATATAGAATGTATAAATTAAATGTATGCCTTTTGGTGTCATTTACATTTTTTTAATGACTTTTGTTTATTTCACATATGATACACTGTATGTTTTCAAAATATTTGTCATACAAAAATAACTTCTCTAAGTGTTCATTTTTTGTGTGTCTTGAGCCGGAGTAAGTGCAGCCTCTCACCAATGAGCGCACCTTTGGCGGGGGAAAAAGAAAAATAATAACAAGTGATGTAGATGCACTGCACGGCTGCTTCTAAAATGCCCATACAAATTGGTAGATGTCTTCTTCTTTTTTTAAAAACGTAGCAAAATGCGACAGGTAAGAAGAGCATGATGACATGAATATGACATCATACGCAAATACGGTGTTAGCTTTCACTGTTATGGTGACGACACCCAACTCTTCATGCCCCTAAAGCTAACCAACACGCCGGATTGTTGTCAGCTGGAGGTGTGTCTTAATGAAATTAAACAATGGATGTCCGCTAACTTTTTGAAACTCAACGCCAAAAAAACGGAAATGCTGATTATCGGTACTTCTAGACACCGAACTCTATTTAATAATACAACTTTAACATTTGACAACCAAACAGTTAAACAAGGCGACTCGGTAAAAAATCTGGGTATTATCTTCGACACAACTCTCTCCTTTGAGTCACACATTAAAAGCGTTACTAAAACGGCCTTCTTTCATCTCCGTAATATCGCTAAAATTCGCTCCATTTTGTCCACTAAAGACGCTGAGATCATTATCAATGCGTTTGTTACGTCTCGCCTCGATTATTGTAACGTATTATTTTCGGGTCTCCCTATGTCTAGCATTAAAAAATTACAGTTGATACAAAATGCAGCTGCTAGACTTTTGACAAGAACAAGAAAGTTTGATCATATTACGCCTATACTGGCTCACCTGCACTGGCTTCCTGTGCACTTAAGATGTGACTTTAAGGTTTTACTACTTACGTATAAAATACTACACGGTCTAGCTCCAGCCTATCTTACTGATTGTATTGTACCATATGTCCCGGCAAGAAATCTGCGTTAAAAAGGACTCCGGTTTATTAGTCATTCCCAAAGCCCAAAAAAAGTCTGCGGCCTATAGAGCGTTTTCCGTTCGGGCTCCAGTACTCTGGAATGCCCTCGCGGTAACAGTTCGAGATGCCACCTCAGTAGAAGCATTTAAGTCTCACCTTAAAACTCATTTGTATACTCTAGCTTTTAAATAGGCTCCCTTTTTAGAACAGTTGATCTGCCGTTTTTTTTCTTTTTCTCCTATGTCCTACTCTCCCTTGTGGAGGGGTCCGGTCCGATGGCCATGGTGGGTTCGCAATTTACTGCTAGGATTGTTCTTCCGGGATGCTATTGGACTTATCCGGACAAAGGTAGCAGGTAGGAATATATTTATTATTAATCTAACTACACAAGACAACAGACAGGAACTAAAACAAAAGGAACGCGTGCCTACTGAACGAGAGGTCAAGGAACATAAAACTTAACGCAGGAAACGTACGCTAAAACTTAAAAACCCTGTTTCCATATGAGTTGGAAAATTGTGTTAGATGTAAATATATGCGGAATACAATGATTTGCAAATCATTTTCAACCCATATTCAGTTAAATATGCTACAAAGACAACGTATTTGATGTTTAAACTGATAAACATTTTTTTTTTTTGCAAATAATCATTAACTTTAGAATTTGATGCCAGCAACACGTGACAAAGAAGTTGGGAAAGGTGGCAATAAATACTGATAAACACTTATTTGGAACATCCCACAGGTGTGCATGTTAATTGGGAACAGCTGGGTGTCATTATTGGGTATAAAAACAGTTTCCCAAAAAATGCTCAGTCTTTCACAAGAAAGGATTGGACGAGGTACACCCCTTTGTCCACAACTGCGTGAGCAAATAGTCAAACAGTTTACGAACAACGTTACTCAAAGTACAATTACAAGAAATTTACCACTTTCAATAAATACAGTTTTTCGGTACATCTGTAAGTGCCAGTTAAAGCTCTACTGTGCAAAGCGAAAGCCATTTATCAACAACATCCAGAAACGGCGCCGGCTTCTCTGGGCCCGAGATCATCTAAGATGGACTGATGCAAAGTGGAAAAGTGTTCTATGGTCTGACGAGTCCACATTTCAAATTGTTTTTGGAAATATTCGACATCGTGTCATCCGGACCAAAGGGGAAGCAAACCATACAGACTGTTATCAACGTAAAGTTCAAAAGCCAGCATCTGTAATGGTTCCAAAGCATGGATAACTTACACATCTGTGAAGGCACCATTAATGCTGAAAGGTACAAACAGGTTTTGGGACAACATATGCTGCCATCTAAGTGCTGTCTTTTTCATGGACGCTCCTGCTTATTTCAGCAAGACAATGCCAAGCCACATTCAGCACTTGTTACAACAGCGTGGCTTCGTAAAAAAAGAGTGCGGGTACTTTCCTGGCCCGCCTGTAGTCCAGACCCGTCTCCCATCAAAAATGTGTGGCGCATTATGAAGCGTAAAATACGACAGCGGAGACCTCAGACTGTTGAACGACTGAAGCTCTACATAAAACAAGAATGGGAAATAATTCTACTTTCAAAGCTTAAACAATTAGTTTCCTCAGTTCCCAAATGTTTATTGAGTGTTGTTAAAAGAAAAGGTGATGTAACACAGTGGTGAACATGCCCTTTCTCAACTACTTTGGCACGTGTTGCAGCCATGAAATTCTAAGTTAATTATTATTTGCAAAAAAAAAAAAAATTTTATCAGTTTGAACATCAAATATTTTGTCTTTGTAGCATTTTCAACTGAATACGGGTTGAAAATGATTTGAAAATCATTGTATTCCATTTATATTTACATCTAACACAATTTCCAAACTCATATGGAAACGGGGTTTGTAGACTGAACTATGGTTATAGAAATGTGACGATACAAAGGGAGAAGAAGACGGCAGAGGAACGATGACGTCGTTAGCTGTCAGCGTATTTAATGACAGTTTAGTGTGTGAGTGAGATGTGTATTTAACCAAAGAGATGTAGTGTGACGAAGTGTGAGACTTATCTGAGTATGGTTGCCAGAGGGTGTTGAGGATGCGTGTTGGGATCCAGGCGGAAGTCCAGCAAGGAGCAAGGCGGAATCGAACGTCGGGGAGCAGGCAGATGTTCAAGGGCAGGAGCTTGGTTTCGTGGTCGTTAGGCAGGAATGAGGTCGATGTCCAGGAAGGCAAGGGAAAATCCACGGGAGGTCCAAGGTGATGAGACAAACAACTCGACGACAAGGAAGGATGGCGGGAGGCTGGAAGACGGACACAGGAGACAATGAGCACAACAGGGAAGGAGCACAGGGAGATAGTTTGCACATGCAGAGGAGCTAGATACGTGTGGGCTTACTGTACTGGGTACGTGAAGCTACGTTCTCGCGTCGGATCTCAGGCTGCGTCTGCTCTTGAAGGCAGCTCGCTCATCACAGGCAGGTGTGTAGTTTGGTGAGTGTTTGCAGGTGCGAGGAGGCACGCCCGCAGCGGCGAGAGAGCACATGTAGGAGTGGCCCGTGGTGTGCTTGTCCGGACGCCCAGCAGGAGGAGACATTGCAGGAAGAGAGGAAGCAGGAGTGTGACCCATAACAAGAAAACAATTAAACAAACTACGGCATCAAACAAACAAGACTTACTGCAGCACGAATGAAGCAATGGCATGAAACAAGCATGAAAAGAGCAGGTGCGTGTCCCAAACACATTAGGCAGGTGAAATTACTAAGTCGCCATGGTACCTAAACAAACAAGGGAGTGCAAACAAGAACTAAAAGAGTCCAAAACAAACAGAAAAAAACATAATCCAGACCACAGATCATGACAAAAAGTAGCATATAGTTCTTACTTGTATTTGTTGATACGGAAGTATATTTATAATCAAGATATGAGCTAAAACAAAAATTACCCTACAGACCAAATGTTTCAGAAAAATTGAACGTGTGTAAAATCTGCAAAGTCCATATTTTCTAATGGACGTACTTTTGATCGCCCTTATGCTTTGAGGTCGTCCAAGCGATGACGTAATGAGCCTCGCCTCCCTGACCTTGTTTAATGGCACCAATTTACCAAATGGTAGTTGTAACGATCACCATGGTTGCAAAAGAGACCGATGGATGGACAACAAAGCAATCACTTCCACAAGTGCTCGTCTTGACCACGACACACTCGTCACGCAGGGCAAACAACCTTGTTTCACTCTATCGGGGCGAGGTCAAAATCACCACTTTCAGAGGTATAGGGTCTTTTTTAAACAATGGGTAGAACCTCCATCCATCCATCTTCTATCGCTTGTCCCTTTTGAGGTCGTAGTTGGATGCTGGAGCCTATGTCAGCTGCATTCGGGCGGTAGGCGTGGTACACCCTTTTTTTCCCTCGCCTGTGAACATGTCATTGAGGTCTTCTGTGTTTGAGGCAGTGAGGCTTTCAAATATGTGCAGGAGGTTGGCCATGGTGGTAATGGCTCGCGGTCTTGTCAGCCTTGGTAATACGAAGCAAGACACTGCAGGTATAAATACCTCCGTGACAAATAAATGTGTCGGCGAAAGGGGCATTCATCGCGGGCCGTGTGAGACGTGTGTCCTTATGACGAAGGAGAGGGACATTCGTCAGTTTGTTCCACAGATGGTCCCACTGAGCCTGTGATGTATGGCCTCTCCGCTGATGTAATTGACTGCAGAGACCACAACAGCGGCCGCACGAAAAAACACCTATCGTCCGATAAAAAGAGCTTCGAAAGGAAGAACTTAAGAGCTTTTCTTTTTTTTTGGGGCTTCATTTGTGAAACCACTATCGGAGAGCAACAACAATGAGCTTAGGCCCCTTTTGACCAAAAGTTCCGGAAAGTTTTAGTTCCTGTGACCTCTAGTTCCTAGTATCTTGTAGAAATGTGTTGATGTTTGTGTTTCAACCGCATTTCACAGTTAAGGGTGGTTTATACAAATCAGGCTGATGACGTATGGAGGAGTGGTTAAGTATATTTCTACACTTATACCATGTATATAGACAAACAATAATAGGTTAGTTATTTTACTAAAAAGTAAGTAAATGAATAAAAAAGCCCCAACAACACCATTTGACTGTAACGATAGCAATAATATACAAAACGATAAGATTTAAAAAATAAAGTGTACGGAATTGTTCATAAAAGGTCAAGCTTTTGTCCACAGTCAGAAAGTCGTTCTCTCGGTCAATGATGAATTAATGAGGGTCAGGTGATTCCTTTTGGTCCATTTCAGCTGTAAACAACAATATAGAAGTAATACATGTCTACTATGTCTAAGTAATACAGTGTTTACTGCACGCTGACAACATGAACACATTTGCTTTAGCGTTAGCTTTTTAGCATTAGCATTCTGTTCTCTCCGGTTGAGACTAATTCAAATTACCGTCACATTTCATTCAACATAACTCCATGTTGCATCCAATCTGACACACTGCATTCTCTTTTTATGTACACACATCACCATCTTTCAGTGCAGAGTGCAATTCTATGAGCCAACTCACTTTATGCAAAAAACACGTTACGTATAAATCATATAGCTTACTACCATGTCAATACACAAAGTAGAAAATCATCACATGTAATGCATTACATTGTGACGAACAAATACCACCCCATATGTGTTTGATGCACACCCAGTACCAGAAACCGCAATGAGCCGTGGTAATGTTGTAACACATTTCCTCAGCATATCCGCATATTGAGAACAAAATAGGCACTGACACTACCCATATCCACGTAGGTTTTATTTGTCGAAAATATATTTTGCCCTGTCAGTTAGATGACACATCGACATACAGGCTAACGGGCATATATTTCCCTCGCCTTTATATCCATGTGTCTTTGACCGGGCTAGCATGCTAAGCACAAACATATTAGCTTTTTTAGACAAGATTATAGACTGTAATGGACAATATATAATATACGAAATGTCCATTTCCATTTATTACAAGTAATAAAAAAAAAAATGCCTTACTTACCTATCAAGGAGGAAATTAGCAAGTTTGGCGTCAGATGAACACATCTTCTCCACCTTCAATCGTCTCCATCTTTCAAAGGCATCCCAAATACAAATCTTCGTTTCGTTCCTGGCTTTAGCATGAATAAGTTGAGAATCATAACAACGCCTTTTAGGCTGACTACAGTCTGACATGTTTAATAACTTTACCAGTAGCAGTAGCTGGACAAAGAGGGTGGTGCGTAACTGGCAACCCGGATGTGACACACTCACAGACTTTTAATTGGTCAAACGGTGGAAGGCGGAGCAGGGAAATGAAAGCAATATCAATATTTCGGGGCTGTAAATTAAATTTTGAAATGAGCATATTCTGGCCGTTATCAGTTATAGAGGTTTTCAAAAAAACATGTTTTATTATTGCCTTTTAACATATCAGGGCCATTTAATTATCACTTGACATGAAATGATTACATGCGGCACCTTCAAGCAAGTATTAGTAATATTGTTATTATAAGCGCTAACGCAGACTAACTATAGCGGTGCCGTGATCACAAGCTTCTGTGCCAATGTTGACATGATCGACTGATCAGCAGCGTCCTCTTTTCCTTGCTCGTCAAACTTCATTCTAGATCATAAATCATGTCTCTCACCTGAATAGTAGAAAGATAAAGACATATTCTGAAAAGTTGTTACATTTTGACAGCCAATTTAGACCCAGACATGGCGAGAACAACACGAAAAGACACTTGGTTCCAATCCTCTCTTCTTAGCCAGGATTATGAGCTATTTTTCGTGAATATATGAACATAGTAGCAGTCGGCATTCTAATGACAGCAGACGTTACACAGTAGGTTTTGTCATGTTGGCTTTAATAAAGTCTGAACTAGACCTAATACTGTACTGGGGCACACCTGGGGCACAAATAATTCATGTGAGCGTGCAAAGCGCGCATGCAAAAACATTTTTAGCACTTATTTATCATAAAAAATACATAAATAGTGCTTTAAACTATGAAATCATATCAGATTATGTTGTATGGATCTTTGATTAACCACCTGAAATTAACTAATGCATTTGACCTACTTGTGCACTTTTTTACTCCAGACTTCTAAACTGCTACTGGTAAAAGCAAAAAAGAAGCGCAATGAATATTTTTGAAATATATATTGCAGTAATCATCTGCAAATTTAACATGTGCAAAAGTAAAACAAAAAATAAAGCACCCCTACATCTCTGGGTTATTTTATATTTAATTTCCATTTATGGCAATGTGGCTAATCCTATTTCAGATAGACAAAACAATAAAATATACACAAAACAATAAAGCCGCAGTAGTACAATAAATGACTGTTGTGTGTCTGTTCAGGGAATCATTTTCTGAGAAGTAAACTGTAACGTCTCGTTTTCATTTTTGCAAAGTGGTCAATCACAGACATGGAAATATTACAGTAACTGTTATTCAGTTGACCAGTGGTTCCCAACTGGTGGGTCGTGACATAAAAGTGGATTGTGTGTCATTTTCAGTGAGTCGCAGTCAGATGTGTGCATGAAAAAAAAAAAGTTTAGGGAGAAAAAAATCTAATTGTGGCAACAAAACCAGATATTTATTGCTATTTTTCTAGTGACTATTAGTGAGTATTTTAGCAAAAGACAAACCGACTAACAAGTTGGAGGAGGACTCAGGACAGACATGGAAATATATATATATATTTAATCTAAATGGGGCAACAAAACCTGATATTTTCAGCCATCTTTCTGAAAACAAAACAGAAATGTTACTATTTTTCTGGAAACAAAACCAGATGCTTTAGCTGTAGCCATTTTTCTGGTGACAAAACAAAATTATTTTAGTCAAAGTCACTCCGATTAACAAGACAAGTCTACTGTGCTATTTTACGGTCAAATAAACTTGAATGATTTAAAAATTGGCTCACGACTTGATGATATGGAAAAATGTTTTTCTTCCTGAAGATAAACCATTTGAGAAGCACTCAACTCACACATGCTTACTCCAAATCATCATTGATGCAGAACCAGCAGACAATAACCAACATTATGTTTCATGTCCATTGGAAATTCCCCCGACAGCTCGTACAGCAAATGAATATGTCTGTCTTGATACAAGGAATAACGTTAGCTAACTTAGCATCAATTTAAGACAATGATGTTGCCTAGCTAGCTAGGACTTCACTTACACATCTCATTCCTGCTGCTTCTTCTCTGCTGCGGGCGAATAACTTTATGATATCCATCTAGGAGTTACAGTTTGAGTCAAATCAAAATCAAAATAATGTAATCAACAAATTGTTGTTGGCTAACGTTACCTACCTCGCGCAGTGATTCTCATCCTCTCTCTCTCTCTCTCTCTCTCTCTCTCTCTCTCTCTCTTTCTCTCAACTGAAGTCTCGATCCACACGTGAATAAATTACCATATTATTTAGCCATGTGCTCATTGTTAGTGGAGTGAATACAGTAGCAATCAATTACTATACTAAGTAATATGTGCGCTGTTGTCTATGTTATATAGACTTAAAACTCTGAAGCGTTTTTTTTTTATTGGTGAAATTTTTACTAGGGCACTGCAGATCAACCGTGGGGCACGTGCCCCAGTGAAATATGTCTGGCGACGCCCCTGGTCTGAACTAAGCAGTGATCAGTGATGTTAAAAAAAAAACAACCAAATGTCTTCATGCGTTTTTGAAATCGTTTTGCTGTGTATGCTTAAAATAATCAAAATACATAAATCCATCCATCCGTCCATTTTTTCCCGCTTATTCCCTTTGGGGTCGCTGGGGCGCTGGTGCCTATCTCAGCTACAATCGGGCAGAAGGCGGCGTACAGGGTGTACAAGTCACCACCTCATCGCAGAAATACATAAATATTCAATGTTATTATAAATGTGCCTGTTACTATATTACATATATACTTAGATCATGTATATAAATACTTAACAGGGGTGTTTGGAGTTTTTTTAAGGGCTTTATAGGCACAAAAGAGCGTCTCTCATAGGCTCTATTGTAAGCAGACCTTTGATCGCATTTATTTACTATTTAGAATGCATTAAAACAAGTAAATCTGTCATCATGTCTTTCATAATGATTGTGAAAAATAGGCAACATTCCCAAAAAAGTGCAGTTCTCCTTCAAATCGAAACGTTTGTACTTGTAAAAGGAGGTTTAATTGCACTACTGATCCATCTATCCATTTTGAAGCATTTCTCCCTTTTGGGATCAAGGGGGAGTTGGAGCCTATTCCAGCTGTACTCAGGGGGTATGGCAGCGTCCATCCTGGACATGTCACCACCTCATCGCAAGGCCAATATCGATAGACATCATTCACACTCACATTCACACACTTGGGCCAATTTAGTGTCGCCAGTCAGCCTATCCCCAGGTGCATGTCTTTGTCTCAACACAAACAACCAAAAAGCACTCTCTTCATCATGGGACAATATATTATAACAACTATATACCACCACTAGACTACCTTAAGGTTAAAGTTAAAGTTAAATTACCACACACTAGGGGTGGTGAAATTACCCTCTGCATTTGACCCATCCCCTTGTTCCCCCCCCTGGAAGGTGGGGAGAGCAGTGAGCAGCAGTGGTGGCCTGTCTGTAATTTTTTGGCCATTTAACCTAGATTAAGTCATACACCCTAACACAAACTCAACTTTTTAGATGAATCTGACCCATAATCACTGATATATAAGACCCGGTCTTCCCTAAATGACCATGCAGTCCAGCATGGATGTGATCAACTAGCCGTTAACTCTTGTGCCAATGTATTGATGCTGCAGCTCTTGAGTCCCCTACTACTGTTTTAATGACTTTCCCCAACACTTCATGTTTTATTTTTACGTCTCCAGTGCTCACCGCAAACGGCAAAGGACACCCTGCGAGCTAAAAAGATCAATTATGCATGCCATGAAATATGTATATCTTTTGTTTATTCGATGGGACTACTCTGATATTTTTTTCTCTTCTCCACCCAGTGATTTGCCGAGAATGACACGGAAGGCATTTGTTTGATTTTGAGCAGACAATGTTGATCTTGCACAGCTGTGGCGAGCATGACCCATGGATGACTTCCTGAGCGACATCACTGTGAGTTTTTTTGGCACCTAAAAAACCATCGGGCAAATCCTTTTACAGTTTAAAGCTTTTGGCACATCCCGTGTTACACATCGAGCTGGGAGAGAATACACGAACACTGGTATGTGATATTGCTGCAGGTTGCAGGGATTAAAGTGCGAAAGAGACTTCAGAGCAAGGGAGAACTGTTGTAGCTCAATTCAAACACCGCCTGGGGCCTGTGTGCTCCTCCTCCCAACAGGTAATGGAACAACGAGTCTTATATTTTTTTTATTTGATTGTAGGGGGCTTCTATCCTCCTTTTAAAAGGCCTAGTTTGTGGCAAATTTTCTTTTAGTGCCAAAGGTTCAATATATTTCTAAAAATAAATATTCTAAACTAGACCTTTATAGGATTGTTGAGAATTATATGGAAATATTCATACTTAACTGAAACACAATGCATTTGAAGTTAGGAGTATCCCTGGCAAATATTAATATCAGACATTGATGTAATATAGAGCTGTGAATGTTTTGGCACCACACATTTCGATTTGCTCCTCTCTGAGCTGCCTGTTGTCCGGGGGCTTCCATTCCCCCTGGTAGGGTCTCCAAAGACAAACAGGTCCTAGGTGAGGGATCAGACAAAGAGCAGCTTGAAGACTTTTGTGGAAATACAACAGCCGAGACTCAGTTTTCCCTCACCTAGACACTGGTCACCGGGGCCCCCTCTGGAGCCAGGCCTGGAGTTGGGGCACAATGGCAAGCCCGGCCTGTCCCCATGGGGCCAGGGCGGGCACAGCCCAAAGAGGCAATGTGGGTCCCCCCTCCAATGGGCTCACCACTCATTGGAGGGGCCATAAAGGTTGGGTGCAATGTGAGCTGGGCGGAAGCCGAAGGCAGGGCACTTGGCGGTCCGATCCTCGGCTACATAAGCTCTTGGGTTGTGGCCCCCTCTGGAGCCAGGCCTGGAGTTGGGGCACAATGGCGAGCCCGGCCTGGCCCCATGGGGACAGCCCAAAGAGGCAATGTGGGTCCCCCCTCCAATGGGCTCACCACTCATTGGAGGGGCCATAAAGGTTGGGTGCAATGTGAGCTGGGCGGAAGCCGAAGGCAGGGCACTTGGCGGTCCGATCTTCGGCTACATAAGTTAGCTCTTGGGTTGTGGAATGTCACCTCGCTGGGGGGGAAGAAGCCTGAGCTAGTGCGCGAGGTGGAGAAGTTCTGGCTGGATATAGTCCGACTCACTTCGACGCGCAGCAAGGGCTCTGGAACCAGTTCTCTTGACAGGGGATTGACTCTCTTCCACTCTGGCGTTGCACGCAGTGTGAGGCAACAGGCTGGGGTAAAATGTTTTGTTTCCCCCCGGGTAGCTTCCCTCCGCCTTCGGGTGGGGTGGTGATTCCTGACTATTGTTTGTGCTTTTATACCAAACAGCAATACAGACTACCCGCCCTTTTTGGATACACATGAGGGAGTACTGGAAAGTGCTCCCCCAGGTGGTTACCTTGTCCTACTGGGGGACTTCAAAGGCGTGATTGGGAAAAATGGCCACCGGAATCTGTACCCGAGTGGTGTTTTGTTTTTGGACTTTTGTGCTCATCAATCAATCAATCAATCAATGTTTACTTATATAGCCCTAAATCACTAGTGTCTCAAAGGGCTGCACAAACCACCACGACATCCTCGGTAGGCCCACATAAGGGCAAGGAAAACTCACACCCAGTGGGACATCGGTGACAATAATGACCCAGTGGGACGTCGGTGACAATGATGACTATGAGAACCTTAGAGAGGAGGAAAGCAATGGATGTCGAGCGGGTCTAACATGATACTGTAAAAGTTCAATCCACAATGGATCCAACACAGTCGCGAGAGTCCAGTCCAAAGCGGATCCAACACAGCAGCGAGAGTCCCGTTCACAGCGGAGCCAGCAGGAAACCATCCCAAGCGGAGGCGGATCAGCAGCACAGAGATGTCCCCAACCGATACACAGGCGAGCAGTACATGGCCACCGGATCGGACCGGACCCCCTCCACAAGGGAGAGTGGGACATGGAAGAAAAAGAAAAGAAACGGCAGATCAACTGGTCTAAAAAGGGAGTCTATTTAAAGGCTAGAGTATACAAATGAGTTTTAAGGTGAGACTTAAATGCTTCTACTGAGGTGGCATCGCGAACTGTTACCGGGAGGGTATTCCAGAGTACTGGAGCCCGAACGGAAAACGCTCTATAGGCCGCAGACTTTTTTTGGGCTTTGGGAATCACTAATAAGCCGGAGTCCTTTGAACGCAGATTTCTTGCCGGGACATATGGTACAATACAATCGGCAAGATAGGATGGAGCTAGACCGTGTAGTATTTTATACGTAAGTAGTAAAACCTTAAAGTCACATCTTAAGTGCACAGGAAGCCAGTGCAGGTGAGCCAGTACAGGCGTAATGTGATCAAACTTTCTTGTTCTTGTCAAAAGTCTAGCAGCCGCATTTTGTACCAACTGTAATCTTTTAATGCTAGACATGGGGAGACCCGAAAATAATACGTTACAGTAGTCGAGGCGAGACGTAACAAACGCATGGATAATGATCTCAGCGTCTTTAGTGGACAGAATGGAGCGAATTTTAGCGATGTTACGGAGATGAAAGAAGACCGTTTTAGTAACGCTTTTAATGTGTGCCTCAAAGGAGAGAGTTGGGTCGAAGATAATACCCAGATTCTTTACCGTGTCGCCTTGTTTAATTGTTTGGTTGTCAAATGTTAGAGTTGTATTATTAAATAGAGTTCGGTGTCTAGCAGGACCGATAATCAGCATTTCCGTTTTTTTGGCGTTGAGTTGCAAAAAGTTAGCGGACATCCATTGTTTAATTTCATTAAGACACGCCTCCAGCTGACTACAATCCGGCGTGTTGGTCAGCTTTAGGGGCATGTAGAGTTGGGTGTCATCAGCATAACAGTGATAGCTAATACCGTATTTGCGTATGATGTCACCTAGCGGCAGCATGTAGATGCTGAAGAGTGCAGGGCCAAGGACCGAACCCTGGGGAACTCCACACGTTACCTTAACGTAGTCCGAGGTCACATTGTTATGGGAGACACACTGCATCCTATCAGTAAGATAAGAGTTAAACCAAGACAGGGCTAAGTCTGACATACCAATTCGTGTTTTGATACGTTGTAATAAAATATTATGATCGACGGTATCGAAAGCAGCGCTAAGATCGAGGAGCAGCAACATAGATGACGCATCAGAATCCATCGTTAGCAATAGATCATTAGTCATTTTTGCGAGGGCTGTCTCCGTGGAGTGATTTGCCCTGAAACTGGATTGAAAGGTTTCACATAGATTGTTAGACGCTAAGTGTTCATTTAACTGCTCCGCAACAATTTTTTCAAGGATTTTTGAAATAAAGGGAAGGTGAGACACCGGTCGGTAGTTTACCATGAGGACAGGATCGAGGTTAGGTCTTTTAAGAAGAGGATGAATAACCGCTTTTTTGAATGCTAGGGGAACAGTGCCCGAGGAGAGTGATAAGTTTATAATATTTAGCACTGATGGACCTAATAATACAAATAGCTCCTTGATCAGTTTCCCAGGAAGAGGGTCAAGTAAACATGTTGTCTGTTTTATTCCATTTACACGTTGTAGCAATTCCTCTAATGTTATTTCCTCAAAACGAGAGAAACTATTTTGGAGGGCATTATCCGCCGTATATACAATCGTGTCAGTGTTAATAGAACCCCGTTGTAGCTGGGACGCATTGTCTTTAATCTCCTTTCTAATGACTTCAATTTTCTTACTAAAGAATTGCATAAAGTCATCAGCTGAGTGGGTTGAGCTACTGGAAGGGGTCCCTTGTTGGGTTAGCGATGCTACCCTACTAAACAAAAATTTAGGATCGTTTTTATTACGGTGGATGAGATTTGAGTAATATTTAGCTTTAGCTAAGGTAAGCATGCGTTTATAAGTTATTAAACCATCACTCCATGCTTGATGGTGCACCTCAAGTTTAGTCGTGCGCCATTTGCGTTCCAGCTTTCCACATAATAATTTCTGAGCTCTAGTTTCTTCTGTAAACCACGGGGTGCGCTTTTTTGGAGCCTTTTTTAACTTTAGCGGTGCTATGTTATCAATGGTTTCGCGCAGGGCGTCGTTAAAGTTGTTAGTGAGGTTATCAATAGAGCCCATATACTTTGGGAATGGTGCCATTACCGAGGGCAGTAGGTCAGCAAGAGTTGTCGTTGTGGCTGTATTAATGTTGCGGCTGCTATAGCAGTTATTATTATTATTAGTTTGACGAACATGCGTCTGAACCTCGAATTTTATAAGGTAATGATCGGACAATACTTTAGTATACGGGAGTATCGTAACTTTGGAAACGGTGATACCCCTGACAAGCACTAGGTCTATCGTATTACCGTTGCGATGCGTGGGTTCATTTATTATTTGTGTGAGACCACAGCTATCAATTACAGTCTGGAGCGCTACGCACGGTGGGTCCGATGGGGTATTCATATGGATATTAAAATCCCCCATTATGATTATATTATCGGCGTGGTCACTAGATCAGCAATGAACTCTGAGAATTCATTGATAAAGTCCGAATAGGGCCTTGGGGGGCGGTAGATAACAGCCAGTTGTAGAGGCAGTGGTGTGACAGACCTCATAGTAAGCACCTCAAACGATTTATATTTATTAATTATGTTAGGACTAAGGTTAAAGTTTTCGTTGTATATTAGTGCGACCCCCCCACCCCTTTTAAGCGGACGGGCAATATGCGCATGTGTAAAGTTAGGAGGACATGCCTCATTTAGCGCAAAAAAGTTGTTTGGTTTAAGCCAGGTTTCGCTGAGACCGATGACGTTAAGATTGTTGTCTCTGATAATATCATTAACTAACAACGTTTTAGGAGACAATGATCTTATGTTTAAAAAACCTATATTACAGGTAGTGGGCTGTTTTAGGGAATGTTTGATCAAATTATCCGTAGTAGCAATATTAATAATGTTGTGTTTATTATGCCCAGTGCATTTAGTAAAGTTACGACCATATCTAGGAAATGATACGACAGGAATTTTCCGATTGTTTGATTGTTGCTTTGATAAACTGCACGCATCATGGTTAGCCACCTCAGTAACGGGAATTTTCCGATTGTTTGTTTGTTGCTTTGATAAACTGCACGCATCATGGTTAGCCACCTCAGTAACGGGAATTTTCCGATATTTTGTTTGTTGCTTTGATAAACTGCACGCATCATAGTTAGCCACCTCAGTAAAACACATGTCCAACTCTGAAACACTCAAAGCAGAAAAAACTTGTTCTAATTTAACTGACTCCTTACCCAGACCAGTAGTCTCGCATTTTCCATTTAAATCCGTCTTCAGGATGGAGGGAAGTGGTGTTCTGTGGGGATTAGCCTTCTGCTTTGTTTTTAGCCCCGCTCGGCATCCGCGTTTCCGATCACACCGCTGGCGTCTGCTCCGTAGACGGCCCCCGCTGCTACTAGACTCCCCTGCTTCACAGGCCGCTGGATGTAGCCGCCGACGTATTCCCATGCTAGTTAGCACGTTTAGCACGCACGCATCTATCAGTCCAAAATGGCCCGATATGTCCACATCCAGAAGTGTCTGGCGGTCGTACGTGATCACGGAGTGACCACAATGTGAGCCAGCCATAAAGTTTGTGGAATTGTCCGGTATTTCTGCCAAATGTTCCATCTTTAGCAAGAGCACCTCGAGGACGCAGCCCGTCCGGGCGCCGCCATCTTGATTATCCATAAAAAAACACCATGGGTGTTCATATGTGCAATTGGCACAAGGACACCCTAGGCCGCAGTTCCATGTTTGACTTTGTAGTTGTGTCATCGGATTTGCGGCCTCATGTTTTGGACACTCGGGTGAAGAGAGGGCCGCAGCTTTCTACCGATCACCACCTGGTGGTGAGTTGGCTGCAATAGTGGGGGCGGATGCCGGACAGACCTGGCAGGCCCTAACGCATTGTGAGGATCTGCTGAGGACGTCTAGCAGAGTGTCCTGTCAGAGAAAGTTTCAATTCCCACCTCCGGAAGAATTTTGAGCATGTCACAAGGGAGGTGCTGGACATTGAGTCCGAGTGGACCATGTCCTGCACCTCTATTGTCGAGGCGGGTGATTGGAGCTGTGGCTGCAAGGTAGTTGGTGCCTGTCGCGGCAGTAATCCCAGAACCCGCTGGTGGACACCAGTAATGAGGGATGCCGTCAAGCTGAAGAAAGAGTCCTATCAGGATCTTTTGGCTCATGGGACTCCGGAGGAAGCGGACAGGTACCGAGTGCGGCTTCAGATGCCAGAGAGGCAAAAACATCGACATCGGAGCAGTTTCGGGAAGCCATTGAAAACGACTTCCGGATAGCTTCGAAGCGATTCTGGACCACCATCCGCCACCTCAGGAAGGGGAAACAGTGCACTGTCAAAACCGTGTATGGTGAGGATGGTGTTCTGCTGACCTGGACTGCGGATGTTGTGGATTGGTGGAGGTAATACTTCAAAGATCTCCTTTATCCAACTAACACGTCTTCCTATGAGGAAGCAGTGCCTGGGGTATCTGTGGTGGGCTTTCCTATTTCTGGGGCTGAGGTTGCTGAGGTAGTTAAAAAGCTCCTCGGTGGCAGGGCCCAATGGTGGATGAGATTCGCCCGGAGTTCCTTAAGGCTCTGGATGCTGTGGGGCTCTCTTGGTTGACAAGACTCTGCAACATCGCGTGGACATCGGGGGAAGTACCTCTGGTTTACGAGACCAGGGTGGTGGTTCCTTTCTTTAAGAAGGGGAACCGCAGGGTGTGTTCCAACTGTTGTGGGGTCACACTCCTCAGCCTTCCCGAAAAGGTCTATTCAGGTGTACTGGAGAGGAGGCAACGCCTGATAGTCGAGCCTCGGTTTCAGGAGCAACAGTGCGTTTTTTGTCCTGGTCGTGGAACTGTGGACCAGCTCTATACTCTCGGCAGGGTCCTTGAGGGTGCACGGGAGTTTTGCGCAGCCATTCGACCGCGTCCCTTGGAAAGTCCTGTGGGGAGTGCTCAGAGAGTATGGAGTATCAGACTGTCTGATTGGGCGGTCCGCTCTCTGTACAATCAGTGTCAGAGCTTGGTCAGCATTGCCGGCAGTAAGTCGGACACGTTTCTAGTGAGGGTTGGACTCCGCCAGGGCTGCTGTTTGTCACCGATTCTGTTCATACTTTTATAGACAGAATTTCTAGGCTCAGTCTGGGTGTTGAGGGTATCTGGTTTGGTGGCTGCAAGATTAGGTCTCTGCTTTTTGCAGATGATGTGACCCTGATAGTTTCATCTGGCCAGGATCTTCAGCTCTCACTGGATCGGTTTGCAGCCGAGTGTGAAGCGACTAGGATGAAAATCAGCACTTCCAAGTCCGAATCCATGGTTCTCGCCCAGGAAAGGGTGGAGTGCCATCTGCGGGTTGAGGAGGAGACTCTGCCCCAACCGGAGGAGTTCAAGTACCTCGGAGTCTTGTTCACGAGTGAGAGAAGAGTGGATCGTGAGATTGACAGGCAGATCGGTGCGGGGTCTTTAGTAATACGGACGCTATATCGATCCGTCGGCGAAAACAAATGGTGTTCTTGGGCGGGGACTGTCAAAAGGTTCATATTCCTTTTGAATATACGCCACCTTAACCGGAAGGCAAAGCTCTCAATTTACTGGTCGACCTACAAAACCCGTTTCCATATGAATTGGGAAATTGTGTTAAATGTAAATATAAACGGAATACAATGATTTGAAAATCCTTTCCAACCCATATTCAATTGAATGCACTACAAAGACAAGATATTTGATGTTCAAACTCATAAACTTAATTTTTTTTTTTTTGCAAATAATAATTAACTTCGAATTTCATGGCTGCAACACGTGCCAGAGTAATTGGGAAAGGGCATGTTCACCACTGTGTTACGTCACCTTTTCTTTAAACAACACTCAATAAGCGTTTGGGAACTGAGGAAACTAATTGCTGAAGCTTTGAAAGTGGAATTCTTTCTCATTCTTGTTTTATGTAGAGCTTCAGTCGTTCAACAGTCCGGGGTCTCCGCTGTTGTATTTTACGCTTCATAATGCGCCACACATGTTCGATGGGAGACTGGTCTGGACTGCAGGCAGGCCAGAAAAGTATCCGCACTCTTTTTTTACGAAGCCACGCTGTTGTAACACGTGCTGAATGTGGCTTGGCATTGTCTTGCTGAAATAAGCAGGGGTGTCCATGAAAAATACGCCGCTTAGATGGCACATATGTTGTTCCAAAACCTGTTTGTACCTTTCAGCTTTAATGGTGCCTTCACAGATGTGTAAGTTACCCATGCATTGGGCACTAATGCACCCCCATACCATCACAGATGCTGGCTTTTGAACAGTCTGGATAGTTTGCTTCCCCTTTGGTCCGGATGACACAATGTCGAATATTTCCAAAAACAATTTGAAATGTGGACTTGTCAGACCACAGAACACTTTTCCACTTTGCGTCAGTCCATCTTAGATGAGAAGCTGGCGGCGTTTCTGGATGTTGTTGATAAATGCCTTTAGCTTTGCATAATAGAAGTTTAATTTGCACTTACAGATGTAGCAACGAACATATGGTGATATCCTTTAGAGATCGATGTTGGTTTTTGATACAGTGCCGTCTGAGGGATCAAAGGTCACGGTTATTCAATGTTGGTTTCCGGCCATGCCGCTTACGTGGAGAGATTTCTCCAGATTCTCTGAACCTTTTGATAATATTATGGACCGTGGATGTTGAAATCCCTAAATTTCTTGCAATTGCACTTTGAGAAACGTTGTTCTTAAACTGTTTGACTCTTTACTCACGCAGTTGTGGACAAAGGGGTGTACCTTGTCCCATCCTTTCTTGTGAAAGACTGAGCATTTTTTGGGAAGCTGTTTTTATACGCAATCATGGCACCCACCTGTTCCCAATTAGCCTTCACACCTGTGGGATGTTCCAAATAAGTGTTTGATGAGCATTTCTCAACTTTCTCAGTTTTTATTGCCACCTTTCCCAACTTCTTTGTCACGTGTTGCTGGCATCAAATTCTAAAGTTAATGATTATTTAAAAAATAAATAAATAACTAAATATATATATGTATATATATATATATCCATCCATCCATTTTCTACCGCTTATTCCCTTTTGGGGTCGCGGGGGGCGCTGGCGCCTATCTCAGCTACAATCGGGCAGAAGGCGGGGTACACCCTGGACAAGTCGCCACCTCATCGCAGTATATATATATAAATATATATATATATATATATATATATATATATATATATATATATATATATATATATATATATATACATATATATATATAAATATATATATATATATATATATATATATATATATATATATATATATATATATACATATATATATATATGTTTATCAGTTTGGACATCAAATATGTTGTCTTTGTAGCATATTCAACTGAATATGGGTTGAAATGGATTTGCAAATCATTGTATTCTGTTTTTTTTTTTTACATCTAACACAATTTCCCAACTCATAAGGAAACGAGGTTTGTACGATCCCATCCTCACCTTTGGTCATGAGCTTTGGGTTATGACCAAAAGGATAAGATCACGGGCACAAGCGGCCGAAATGAGTTTCCTCCGCCGGGGGGTGGGGCTCTTCCTTAGAGATAGGGTGAGAAACTCTGCCATCCGGGGGGAGCTCAAAGTAAAGCCGCTGCTCCTCCACATCGAGAGAAGCCAGATGAGGTGGTTCAGGAATCTGGTCAGGATGACATCCAAACGCCTCCCTAGGAAGGTGTTTAGGGCACGTCCAATCGGTAGGAGGCCACGGGGAAGACCCAGGACAAGTTGGGAAGACTATGTCTCCTGGCTGGCCTGGGAACCCCTCGGGATCTCCCGGGAAGAGCTAGACGAAGAGGCTGGGGAGAGGGCAGTCTGGGCTTCCCTGCTTAGGCTGCTGCCCCCGCGACACGACTTCGGATAAGCGGAAGAGGATGGATGGATGGATGGATGGACATTTCGATTCCATTTGATTTTTGGGGGTAATGATTTGATTCATAATCGATTCGGGATTAAAAATCTCTACTTTTCAAAAAAACATTGGATGCCAGTTTTTATTAATCCACATTCCTCCGTAAAATAGTTAAAAAGCTCTGATCAAGTTCTATATTACTTAAAAGAAAAATGGTTTTGTTTAGCTCCCAAACATTTGATAAAATCAAATACAAAAAGGCAACAAGAGAAGTATCCAACACGTGTCTTTTGTAAAATAAATCTGTACAGTATTTATGGGCACCGATATCAACAATATGATTTGTGTGAGTGGCTGGACAGGACAACATTGAAAAAAAAGATGTAAAGCCCTTTGAGACACTTGTGATTATAGGCTATATAAATATACTTTGATTGATAAAATCATCAATTTAGGATTTGCCTATAATTGGAACTTCTTTTTTTTTACACCCCTAATGTGATCTATAAAAAACATGTATCATGTATTATATAATATCAGGCAAAATACGGCCCGTGGGCCATATTTGGCCCGTTAAGATTTTCAAACAAGGCCGTCGGATGTTTCCATATAATTTATTTAGACCTTTAACATCTGAACTGTAGCTGCCATTTTGATGTGCTGTGTTGTTTTCAAATTACTGTAAGTTTTGAACTGTAGAAAGTATTTCAATAGTTTTAATTTGCGCTTTTGAGTGATATACAGGTTACTATGGTAATCTTTGTCACAGCAGCTCCGGTTTGTCTACAGTGCAGTCAGCCCCGAGACGAGGGTGTCACAGACAGAGGCTAAAGAGGAATTTTACAACAAAGTTCTGCAGAAAAGTGATATTCGATCAGATTGTAGATGTTTTTACCCTTTAAGTTCATATCTTGCAGTTTTTTGCAATTTTGTTATGTTTTTCTTGGAAGTAAAGATGTCAATCGAAAAGGTGGTCTGAGAAGAAAAAGAGAAGCATATTTAGTGTTTTATCGATTATAGTTAACATTGTAAATCCCACATTCTTTATTTTCATATACATTCTGGGTGTCATATCCATTACAAACATGTACAATTCCATTCTCTTTTTTGAGATGGGCGGTCATATTGTTTTTAAGCATTTTATCAGACATTATTTTGAGTTTTTGTTTGAGTTTTCATGAAAAAAAAGGGCCCCAAGCACACATATTGTACAGCAGAATTTTACAGCTATACTATATATATATATATATATATATATATATATATATATATATATATATATATATATATATATATATATATATATATATATATATATATATATATGTATTAGAGATGCGCGTTTTGTGATCTTATCCGCGGAGTCGGGCGGTTGACATGACGAAAAAATAGATTTTAATTAGATTCGGACGGGTGGCGGTTGAACCATCCGGAAATATTTGATATGCATGGTTCTGCGATCGGTATCCTTTGCCATTCAAAGTGCCATTTAAGACCCGTGTCATAAAGCGAAGAAGTCAATAAAAGAAGATATTATTCTCCTGAATGACTGCCGGTAGTCACCCAGGTAATAAGTACTAGGGCGTGCTATAAAGCCATTGGCTTTGTCGCCTACTACAACATGTACGATCTGCTTGTCAGTCCAGCATCATGTTGTGTGTGGCTTCCGCGACAACACGCACACGACTGCAAGGCAGACTGGGTGACACAGAGTACACTAATGGTTGTGATATAAACATTTTTAACACTCTTAGTAATATGCGCCACGCTGTGAAGCCACACCAATTAAGAATGACAAACACATTTCGGGAGAACATCCTCACAGTAACATAACATAAACGCAACACAACAAATACCCAGAATCCTTTGTATTCATGATCCTGACTATGTTATACACCCCGCTAGCAGCAACACCCCCCACACCCGTGCGTCAGTAAGGTGGGCGGGGTTGGGGGCACGAGGTGTAAAATATAGTCGGAAGTTTCACGGATACAAAGGATTATGGGTATTTGTTGTGTTGCGTTTATGTTGTGTTACTGTGAGGATGTTCTCCCGAAATGTGTTTGTCGTTTTTAATTGGTGTGGCTTCACAGCGTGGCGCATATTAGTAAGTGTTAAAGTTGTTTATATCACAACCATCAGTGTACTCTGTGTCACCCAGTATGCCTTTCAATCTTGAACGTGTAATTGCGGAAGCTGCACACAACATGTTGCCGGACCAACAATCGGTTCGTACATGTCGTTGAAGGTGTCTAAGGCAATGGTTTCACAGCACCCCCATATTCTTGTACTCAGGATGAACGCTTTTGTATAGTCGCGGGAACGTTAGCAGCTCCAATTGTCATCATTACTCTGTGAAACAGGTTTAAATAGTTCTGTGAGTGTTAAAGGCGGACAATCTCTGATGTATTTCAGCGGGCGGTCGGCGTGTGGGTACGGTCCTGATAAAATGTTGGTTCGGGTGGACGGCGGGTGGTTGACGACCTTGGTGATGCAGATGTGGATGATATAATCGCGGCATAGCTCGGTTGGTAGAGCGGCCGTGTCAGCAACTTGAGGGTTGCAGGTTCGATTCCCGCTTACGCCATCCTAGTCACTTCCGTTGTGTCCTTGGGCAAGACACTTTACCCACCTGCTCCCAGTGCCACCCACACTGGTTTAAATGTAACTTAGATATTGGGTTTCACTATGTAAAGCGCTTTGAGTCACTAGAGAAAAGCGCTATATAAAATGTAATTCACTTCACTTCACTATCGCGCGTCTCTAGTTATGACTGTCAAATGGTTAAAATATTTGGTCGCGATAATTGCATTTTGTTCACAGTTAACTCCAAATTAATCGTGATTAATTGCAGATAAGTTTAATTTTTCATCATTAATAAGTGTACCCCAGACAGATCATTTACAGGGTGGGCTGTCCCAGCTGTAATCGGTAATATTTCTACCTGAATAAATAAATGCTTCCTATATTCTGTACATTACATGTTGTACATGTTAATGGTCTTCATATTGCTGTGACGTTGTTTTGATCTTCTCTATCAATTAATGAAATGTACTATTGAGCATTTATATATATATATATATATAAATATATATATATATATATATATATTTATATATATATATATATACATATATAAATTCCCCTCTGTAATTGAGGACTCGACCACAACCTGTTAGAAAATAATTTACACAATATCTCATCAAGCCAGAAAAATGTCCTCACCCCACCTGCCCTCATATTCCTCAACTGATGTACTAGCATTTTTATAGGTGCAAATATCACAGAATAACATTACAAAACATCTGACGAAGCATGATCATTTTTTTATTTGGTTAATGTCATCTAAAGTAGTTAAATAGTGAAGTGTTGAACAATTTAAAATGGGTTTTGTGGCAGTTCCAGCTTTGACCAAAACATCACTTGTTACGTAAGGTGGCCCTTTCCATAATTTTCAGCAGACTGCAATGAAAAATGAATACATTCCCCAGGAATGAGGTGGAGAGAAACCCTTACCTACTGTATTTTTTGTGATATGTGAGACAGAATATATTGTGGTTGTCTGTGCTGCACTGACAAAACACTTTGAATTGATGATGAAAAGTAAAGTAACAGCTTTTCTGTAAGTTGTGCTGACACTTCTAATGATTTGAAATAAAGCAAAGCTTCAAGATAGCTGCCCCACCTTGTTGTTTATCTCCATGTGTAGTGATATGATCCCTGCCTGACCGCTGACCCTAAACACCGCTAAGCCACATGGAGACAGATAGGGCTATTAAAGCACCATAATGGAGGAAGAGAAGTGACACCAATTAGATTAAATGTGCTAGATATGCACCAGGCCTTCTAATTTTTCTCCTCGCCAAGAACCAGAGAGCGACTCAGACATGGATAACATAAGTTAATGATCTCATTACGGTATACAATTCCTCTAGTCCGTGTAGGGAAGGTGTCATCGGTCGTGACATGCACACAAACACGCCGACACGCTGGTCCAAGTGTGCACTTAGCGCAGGCAACACCGTCCCGCTCCGCAGCCTGCATGATATTTCAATGAATATTTAATCCCAAGCCACACAGACTGTGCGAGAGAAAGCGGAACATGCCAGCGCCTGCGCCCTTTGAATTATTAAACGTTTAAAAATCGTCCATATTCCCCAAAGTCTCGGTTTGCTTTAATTAATGTAGTACAGCCAAAGAAGCTGCACGGCCCCGATGGAGTGAGACAAGATAAAGCTTATTCCGATTAACTCAGGGGATCATTTAGGTCAGGGGTGCCTAAAGTAGGGCCTGCGGGCCACATTTGTTTGATTTGTGTGTTCCATATTGACCTCTTTTAAGTTCACACAATCAATGATGGATAACTAGTCACAGTGCATCCATAACCACCTTCCTATACGCAGATCACAGGACCTGTTTTGCATGAAAAGATGCACGTAAAATGTAAAATCAATGAATGACAGGGCACTTTATATGAAGTATTGCCACAAACTTATCCCAACCCTTTTCTGCTCCGTCACTGATAAGAATATATCAGCAAATTTCCCTTTCCGTTTTTACTGTCCTTCATGGCGAACGGCATTGATGCACTTTTCTTGCAAGTCATACAAGGACATCACAAATTTTATATATGTATATATATATATATATATATATATATATATATATATATATACATATATATATATATATATATATATATATATATATATATATATTAGGGCTGTGAATCTTTGGGTGTCCCACGATTGGATTCAATATCGATTCTAGGGATCACGATTCGATAATATATCGATTTTTTCGATTCGATTCGATTCTCGAATCAAAAACGATATTTTTCCGATTCAAAAGGATTCTGTTTTTATTATTGAACGAACCAAAAATATGACTTCTTTTATCTTTGTGAAAACATTGGACACAGTGTGTTGTCAAGCTTATGAGATACGATGCAAGTGTAAGCCACTGTGACACTATTGTTCTTTTTTATTATTTTTCTAAATGTCTAAGGATAATGTCAGTGAGGGATTTTTAATCACTGATATGCAGAATTTATAATTAATATTGATACTGTTGTTGATAATATTCATTTTTGTTTCACTACTTTTGGTTTCTTCTGTGTCGTGTTTGTGTCTCCTCTCAATTGCTGTGTTTATTGCAGTTCTGAGTGTTGCTGGGTCAGGTTTGGTTTTGGGATTGGATTGCATTGTTATGGTATTGCTGTGTAGTGGTTTGTTGGATTGATTAAAAATAAATAAATAAATAAATAAAAAAATACAATTAAAAATTAAAAAAAATATAAAAATCGATTTTTAAAAAATGAGAATCGTTTCTGAATCGCACAACGTAAACGATTCGATTTGTATTCGAATCGATTTTTTCCCACAACCCTAATATATATCTATATATAGTCATCAATTTTCTACCGCTTGTCCCTTTCGGGGTCACGGGGGCTGCTGGAGCCTATCTCAGCTGCATTATATATATATATATATATATAGTCATCAATTTTCTACCGCTTGTCCCTTTCGGGGTCACAGGGGGTGCTGGAGCGTATCTCAGCTGCATTATATATATATATATATATATATTAAAAAAAAAAAAAAAAAAATATATATATATATATATATATATATATATGTATGTATATGTATATACACACACACATACATATATATATATACACATTTTAATAAATATATATACACACATATATAAAAATGCATTTATATATATATTTATATATATATATATATATATATATATATATATATATATACCAACCCCGTTTCCATATGAGTTGGGAAATTGTGTTAGATGTAAATATAAACGTAATACAATGATTTGCAAATCATTTCAACCCGTATTCAGTTGAATATGCTACGGCATAGCTCGGTTGGTGGAGTGGCCGTGCCGGCAACTTGAGGGTTGCAGGTTCGATTCCCGCTGGTGTCATCCTAGTTAGTGCCGTTGTGTCCTTGGGCAAGACACTTTACCCACCTGCTCCCAGTGCTACCCACACTGGTTTAAATGTAACTTAGATATTGGGTGTCACTATGTAAAGCGCTTTGAGTCACTTGAAAAAAGCGCTATATAAATATACTTCACTTCACTACAAAGACAACATATTTGATGTTGGAACTGATAAACATTTTTTTTTTTTGCAAATGTCATTATTGTTAGAATTTGATGCCAGCAACACGTGACAAAGAAGTTGGGAAAGATGGCAATACATACTGATAAAGTTGAGGAATGCTCATCATACACTTATTTGGAAAATACCACAGGTGTGCAGGCTAGTTGGGAACAGTTGGGTGCCATGACTGGGTATAAAAGCTGCTTCCATGAAATGCTAAGTAATTCACAAACAAGGATGGGGTGAGGGTCACCACTTTGTAAGCGAATTGTAGAAGAGTTTTAGAACAACATTTCTCAACGAGCTATTGCAAGGAATTTAGGGATTTTACCATCTATGGTCCGTAACATCATCGAAAAGTTCAGAGAATCTGGAGAAATCACTGCACGTAAGCGATGATATTATGGACTTTTGATCCCTCAAGCGGTACTCCATCAAAAACCGACAGTGTGTAAAGGATATCACCACATGGGCTCAGGAACACTTCATAAAACCACTGCCAGTAACGACAAATGGTTGCTACATCTGTAGGTGCAAGTTAAAACTCTACTATGCAAAGCCAAACCCATTTATCAACAATATCCTGAAACGCCGCCTGCTTGGCTGGGCCTGAGCTCACCTAAGATGGACTGATGCAAAGTGGAAAGGTGTTCTGTGGTCTGACAAGTCCACATTTCAAATTATATTTGAAAACAGATGGCTTGGTGTGCTACAGAACAAAGAGGATAATAATCATTCAATGTTTATTTATTCGGATTATTATAGGCGCAAAGTTCAAAAGCCAGCATATGGGATGGTATGGGGGTGTATTAGTGCCCAATGCATGGGTAAGTTCCACATCTGTGAAGGCACCATTAATGCTGAAAGGTCCATACAGGTTTTGGAGCAACATATGTTGTCATTCAAGCAACGTTATCATGGACGCCCCTGCTTATTTCAGCAAGATAAGGTTTACAACAGAACGGCTTCGTAAAACAAGAGTGCGGGTACTTTCCTGGCCCGCTTGCAGTCCAGACCTGTCTCCCATCGAAAATGTGTGGCGCATTATGAAGCGTAAAATAGGACAGCGGAGACCCCGGACAGTTGAAAGACTGAAGCTCTACATAAAACAAGAATGGGAAAGAATTCCACTTTCAAAGCTTCAACAATTAGTTTCCTCAGTTCCCAAACATTTATTGAGTGTTGGTAAAAGAAAAGGTGATGTAACACAGTGGTGAACATGCCCTTTCCCAATTAATTTGGCACGTTTTGCAGCCATGAAATTCTAAGATAAATATTACTTGCAAAAAAAAAAATAAGTTTATGAGTTTGATCATCAAATATTTTGTCTTTGTAGTGCATTCAATTGAATATGGGTTGAAAAGGATTTGCAAATCATTGTATTCCGTTTACATTTACATCTAAAACAATTTCCCAACTCATATGTAAACGGGGTTTGTATATATATATATATATATATATATATATATATATATATATATACATACATATATATATATATATATATATATATATATACATATATATATATATATATATATATATATATACATATATATATATATATATATATACATACATATATATATATATATATACATATATACATACATATATATATATATATACATATATACATACATATATATATATACATACATATATATATATATATATATATATACATATATATATATACATACATATATATATATACATATATATATATATATACATACATACATATATATATATATACATACATACATATATATATATACATATATATATATATATACATATATATATATATATATATATATATATATATACATATACACAGGTTTATTCGCAGCTCTTCCCAAACTTGAAAGGGCCAGTTGGACTCGAGAAGGACACAAAGGGACAACTCAATCCTCTTTCCTTGTGATTTATTGATGTTTGATTTGAAGCAATCAAATAAACTGGGTTATCAGTTTCAATGAATGGATGAACAGAATGAATAGTCGAATAGTCGGTAGTTAAATAGTAGAATAGATTAATCGTAGAATAGCCGATTAGATGAATAGTTGAATAATTGGATAGTAGAATAGTAGAATAGTTGAATTGTTGAATAGCCGATTAGTTGATTAGTGGATAGTTGATTAGTTGAATAATTGGATAGTCGATTAGGTTGATAACCAGTTGCGTCTTCTGAGTCCACACAGGAGCTGTCTTCCTTCCTCATAGCAGCATGTCAAAAACTGCTGCTAAGAGGAAGGACCGACTGAAGCTCAAACATTTTGAGCATGCTCTCTGAGCAGGTGAACAGGTGAACTGAATTAAGCCAATCAGTTGGAAGCAGGTGGAGATGTTTAACCCTCAGCTGTCACTGCTGCCCCTTCAGGCCTGGACTGTGCTCTGCAAATCAGAGGTGTTTTTGTTTGTTGCACTGTACTTTGACTTGACATATATATATATATATATATATATATATATATATATATATATATATATATATATATATATATAAAACCCTCTGAATGCCCATTTTATCTAAAAATGTCAGTAATGTTATTTTGAAAAACTGCATAAAACACATTATCATCCATACAGTAAATGTCAAAGGCTGGGTTAAATGGGTAAACATCCCGCTTGAATGTAGATTAATAATGAAACAATTTTTAATGCATTGTTTTGTTAAGTTGTTGTTTCAGATTCCAAACCTAAAAAAAATATTTGGGACTCATGTTGATTAACAAAAAGTAGTAAATTATTTTATCCATCCATACCTCCATCCATTTTCTACTGCTTGTTATTATTATTATTTTTTTAATACACTCTTAATATATGGATGTATCCATCCATCCATTTTCTACCGCTCGTCCCTTTGGAGGTCGTGGAGGGTGCTGGGGCCTATCTACATCCAGTAAATTATTTAAAAAAGCTTTTCTAAAAGATTCACCTGTTTTAAGGATATGAACCTTTCCAAGCATTGAACATGAATAATTCCTCCCAGGTATCAATAAAGTGTGACCTGGGAGAAATGTTTTTATTGGCCCTCGGCATATTGCAAAATTAACATGGATTCTGATTATTATTATTAACCGTATCCACTCGGCATCCATTGCACAGATCACCTTGGGTGGGGGCCTTCCAAGGTTTCTCATTCCATTGGTTTAAGTTATTTCTTGCCCTGATGTGGGATCTGAGCCCAGGATGTTGTTGTGGCTCATGCAGCCCTTTGAGGCATTTGTGATTGAGGGCTAAATAAGTAAACTTTGATCGACTGATTGACTAATACTGATGAGGTACAATAAGTTTTTTTTTTTTTTTTTTTTTTTTTTTTTTTTTTTTTTTTTTTTTTCCAAGATGGCGCTGCTGTAGTGGCTGCTGTAGGCAGGAGCTCTGTACTCTTGTATCATCCTTTTGTGTTTCCCTCTTGTTTTCATGTCTTATTATATTTTTTATCCTTTTGGTCCGGGACCCTTTGGGACTGTGTGACAAGGGGTGGCACTTTCGTGACCTCTGTGGTGCTTTTTTTGTGGACTTCTGGATCTGCCTCCCGGGAGCCTTTTGGCCATGGTGACCAGCTGCTGGGTGTCTGCTACACCAGAGTCTGTTTGGATGTACTGGAGGAGATGCGGATGAGGGGACAGGACTGTGGAGCTAGCACTGAGCTACTGGGACGGAGAGGCTTCGCGGTGTCTCGACTGGGTGAGCAGGTGTCGGACACCTCAGTCACCTTGGACGTATCTTCGCTCATCCATGCGGACTGGACATTGGCCGAGAGTGGAGTCGGCTGTCTTAGTTGCTTTGTTGGGTCTGCTTCTGTCTCTGACCATGCTCCCTCCACCCCAGCAGACGATGGCGTGGAACACCGCAGAGGCCACCACAGTGGATATGTTTCTTTTACTTTTTATTCATAGCTGTATGTAGAAGTGTCTGGTTGTATCTGCTGCTTTAATGTCTTTAATGTCCTCTGTGTTCTTTGATGTTTGATGTTTCCCTCTTACACACATGGAAGAGGGATGTGTACCATGGTTATGAGTTGTTTTTTAATTTTTTTAATTTATTTGTTTTTCTTCCCTTGGCCTCAGTCTGCACCTCCTCTCCAGGGCCCAGGCAAAGACCGATTTTTTAAATTTTATTTTAATCTTCTATTTTTTTCTCCCCCCCCCCCTCTTCCCCTTTGTTTACCTTTATCTCATCTTTTTTGTAAGGGGCGCTGGAAGCCGGCAGACCCGTCAGCGATCCTGTTCTGTCTCCCTGTAATGTTTGTCTAAACTTGAATGGGATTGTGCTGAAAATTTTAATTTTCCTGAAGGAACTCTCCTGACGGAATAAATAAAGTACTATCTAATCTAATCTAATTGACCTGACACTTGTTTGCTTTGTCCTCTATAACACAAGCCTAAAGATGTTGTGTTTGGATAGCTTAGCTTATGTTGACCTACATTGGATCGATTGTATTATTTTTAATGTACATAATGTATCAAAGTGCCAACCCCTCATATTGAAACAGTTGTTGAATTTGCATAATTGGCCATGACAAGTTTGTAAACAGTGAATTAAAAAAGTAAAAATCACAACTAATATGTTAATAACTCCAATGCTCAATGACACGTGATTGTTTTTAGCTGGGCCCACAGAAGCACCTCATGTTGCTCCTTGATCACATTTCAGTCTCCAAAAGTCTTTACTACAGTAGAGATTTTGGACCCATTTCTGGGTGGATTTTGTGTGAGAGGAAGGTGGTGGGTTTATCATTTTGCTATGCAGTCTGCTGAAATGATGGAAAGTGCCTCTCTACATAGCAACTGGCGCTGTGGTCAAAGTACATCCATCCATTTCCTACTGCTTATTCCTTTTGGGGTCGCGGGGGGATGGGGGGCGGGGGGCTGCTGCCTATCTCAGCTACAATCGGGCGGAAGGCGGGGTACACCCCGGACAAGTCGCAACTTCATCGCAGGGCTGTGGTCCAAGTTGGAATTGTCAAAAAACACATTTTCTGATATTCAACACTACTGCTATCTGGCGGCTAAAGTGGATAGTGCACCCCCACACTTTGTCAAGTTTTATGTGTTGAGTAAACCATGGTGAATGGGTCTATATGACTCCCCTTTCTACTGCAGATGTGTCACTAGTCACTTTGAAAAAATTTAAATAAAAGTATCTTAAAGGTGTTACGTTATGTTTTGGGTGTTGTTGGTCTGGACCTTTGGATGCAAAGATGGCAGGCGAAGTGCAGATAAAATGTATTTTTAGCAAAAACATAGGGCAGCGGGGAAGTGCACAAAGAAGGCTTAACAGTCACAAGAAGCTTAGGGAAAACTTTGTGACACAAAGCACAATGATTGAGGGCGTAAAAGCAGCTTGATTGGCAGTCGGAAACAGGTTTGTCCTGAATGCCAATCATGGACAGGTGAGGGAGTCGGCGCTCAGACAGGAAAGGTAATGGCAAAAAGGGAAATAGAAACAAAAATAAAAACGCTGGACAGGAAATCAAATAAAATACCAGAAAATAATAATAATAGTCATGGGAGATCATGACAATTCGCATCATGACTTGACTGTACCATTGTAGTTTGAAATTTGTTGCCAGTTCCAGCGACAATCAACTTCTTTATTTACATTTTTTCGGATTAAAAGCAAAATGTAACATACTAGATGCCACCTCTTGACAATGTTCGTGGAAATATTATGTAGAGTCTGCATAGATGCAAATAAGCTAGCAAATAACTTGTAAATAGAAACTAAACCATGATTGTTTTGCACAAAGAACCGGTTCCTGTTAAAATTGCTTGATTCCAAATTCTACTTCCACCAATTCATTCTTGAGGCTGGAACTTAGACTTTTTAATTTAAGTGTTTTTTTGTCTTCTTGTCAGGCCATAGGCGAGCACAGCACAAAGACTTTGATTGACACTAAAGTGCACATAGCGACGACTTCTTATCTTTCATTGGCTCAGTTCAACTCAAATGCTGCGATCATGTTTCATTCAATTATATAAAGTGCTCCTGCTATTAGTGAGTCATTCTTTTATTCATTTGCCGTACCATTATACTTTTTTTTTTTAAGCTTTTCTTTAGCGCCCACCCGATGCGTATTCTCGCTTGGCCTTTTATTAAGATGAGAGATAAGTCTGTGCTGGCATCATGATAACAAAGCAAAAAAAAAAAAAAGGTGGTATAGGAGGAAAGTAAATATGTTATCTAGCTATTTTAGCGACTTGCAGTGGCAGCTTTACTCGGGAGTTATTGTGCCCCTTGGGTGGATTTGACTTGCAGCTCTTAGAGGCTCCTTGATCTTCATCACTGTCTGGGCGTTGTTACCATGTATCACCGACACTTGGTGGCCACAACATTAGGTACACCCAATTTTAAATCCAGCTATAAAAACAATGCTTGCTTTTGATGGGTCACAATGTTAGGAACACCTCTCAATGTAATGAATTCTGATTACTTTTTGCAAGTGTATTTCAAGGGTCTTTTTACCCTTTGAAGAAGGTTTACTTAAAATGACGATGGAAGAATAAGCACATTCTTATGGATCTAAATGAGGTTTTTACGTAAAACAATCAATTAAAAAGGAACGGCACTTCTTAGTGCCGTTATGCCAGCTTCATTTAGTGCTTATTTTCTGTTGTGCCTGTCTTAGTTTTGTACACAATACCTAATTAATAAAGTGTATCACTTTACATCCACTGAAGGCAACCTGATAGTGGATCCCCCTATCTTTTTAGCTGTTTGTCATGATGCAACACCTCTCTCTGATGATGACACACCCCTCAAACACCATTCAGGCCAAACGTCTGAATCCGAAAAAGAAAAAAATGCAATCTGAAAAAATAAATAAATAAACTGAAAAAAAACAAAAAAAAACAGAAGCTCAAATATCAGAATACAGTTATATGTAAGTAAAAAATGAAAACAATTTATTTAAAAAAAATACCAGAGTGAATCTTAATTTAATTGAACATGAAACAATCTTTTGGCCTTAATTTAGATCGATCATTTTTCAAAGTGTTCTGACAAAGTTGGACACCGATAATTGTCAGAAAGAGCTTTAAATGGGTCATATTATTATTTTCTACATTTAAAACAATTCCTTGTGGTCTACAAAACATGTAATGGTGGTTCTTTGGTCAACATTTTGCATACATTATGTTTTACAGACCATATTCAAGCCGCTTTCTGACCGTCTCTTCAGGACGTACCGTTTTGTGGGCGATCTTATGCCCGTGTCTCCGCTTCAACAGCGTCTTCTCCTGTCGGCCATGTTGTAGTTTTTAGCACTTCCATATTTAGTCTACTTGTCATGTACTCACATGGATGCAGTAGTCGTGACTCCAAGATGCAGGAGACAGGAGGATGATGTGCAAGTAAAAATAGTACACGAAAAAAGAGCGCTACACAGGAAAAAAACACACAATAATGAAAGATAATAAGAGGTGATGTGACAAATCGTCACAGTAGATGGTTGATAGGTTGTACTTGTATAGCGCTTTTCTACCTTCAAGGTACTCGAAGCGCTTTGACACTACTTCCACATTTACCCATTCACACACTGATGGAGGGAGCTGCCATGCAAGGCGCTAACCAGCACCCATCAGGAGCAAAGCTGAAATGTCTTGCTCAAGGACACAACGGACATGACAAGGTTGGTACTAGGTGGGGATTGAACCAGGGACCCTCGGGTTGCGCACGGCCACTCTTAGTACCAAATCCGTCCCATCCATCCATCCATCCATCCATCATCTTCCGCTTATCCGAGGTCGGGTCGCGGGGGCAACAGCCTAAGCAGGGAAACCCAGACTTCCTTCTCCCCAGCCACTTCGTCTAGCTCTTCCCGTGGGATCCCGAGGCGTTCCCAGGCCAGCCGGGAGACATAGTCTTCCCAACGTGTCCTGGGTCTTCCCCGTGGCCTCCTACCGGTTGGACGTGCCCTAAACACCTCCCTAGGGAGGCGTTCGGGTGGCATCCTGACCAGATGCCCGAACCACCTCATCTGGCTCCTCTCGATGTGGAGGAGCAGCGGCTTTACTTTGAGTTCCTCCCGGATGGCAGAGCTTCTCACCCTATCTCTAAGGGAGAGACCCGCCACACGGCGGAGGAAACTCATTTCGGCCGCTTGTACCCGTGATCTTATCCTTTCGGTCATGACCCAAAGCTCATGACCATAGGTGAGGATGGGAACGTATATCGACCGGTAAATTGAGAGCTTTGCCTTCCGGCTCAGCTCCTTCTTCACCACAACGGATCGGTACAACGTCCGCATTACTGAAGACGCCGCACCGATCCGCCTGTCGATCTCACGATCCACTCTTCCCTCACTCGTGAACAAGACTCCTAGGTACTTGAACTCCTCCACTTGGGGCAGGGTCTCCTCCCCAACCCGGAGATGGCACTCCACCCTTTTCCGGGCGAGAACCATGGACTCGGACTTGGAGGTGCTGATTCTTATTCCATTCGCTTCACACTCGGCTGCGAACCGAATCCGTCCCAACAACACAAAAAAAACAAGGTTCGAGGCAAAAATGGCGGCGGGTCACCAAGCCTTGTGTCCTCGCAGCCAGCAAGAGAGGGGTGAGGTGGGCGTGAACGGTGCTGCAGCTGGCAGGGTTTTGGACCACAGAACTGCTACCTTCGTGGCTGACCAGGAGGCGGAGATGAGCGGCAGTGGCGCACCAGTAGCCGTGAAGGTCCATGACCGTGTTCTGGGCATTGCTTCTGATAGCGCGGAGGGTGTCCATGAAAAGGCTACATTCGTGGTCGCGGAGGAGGCTGATCTAAGCGAGGACATCTTCTTAGCCGCTGTGAAGGTCCACGCCTGGGCCTTGGGCGTTGGTGTCAATGACGCAGAGAATATCCGTGGAATGGCCACATTCTTGACGGTGAGGAGGCAGGAAGAGGCAAGGGTGGGGGGGGACGAGCTGGTTGTGGTGTCGTCGGTAGACCGGCTTGAGACAAGGCAGATGGTGGTGTTGGAGGAGGCAAATGGTGGCATCAGCAGACCCACTTGAGACGAGGCAAGAAGCGGCGTCTGAATTCCAACCGGAAGAGCGGGAGGTGACGGCCGGGCCGGGCGCAGCACGGGAGTCGGCGGTGGTGTCGGAGGGAGCAGGAGAGAGCTTGCTGTGGATTGGAACAACAAAAACCTGGCCTGCATGTTTTCCAGGAAATGTGTGGGCTAAAATGACAGCTCCATGTCGCCGACAGGCGTCTCCACAAGGTCACTTTCTGGTTCAAGGATCCTGTAACGTACTCGCATGGCTGCGGTAGTCGTGACTCCAAGATGCAGGAGACAGGAGAGAGGATGACGTGCAAGTAAGACAAGTAATTAATTATATTCAACACAGGATGAGCAGTAATGCACAAAGCAAGCAGGTAACGGTCAGTAACAGAAACAATCCTCGAGCCCCGACAAAAGAGCGAGACAGGTATGTTTAGAAGCCAGCTGATTAACAACCACTACCAGCTGTGGCCAGGCTGCCTATCAGTGGCAGGTGAGGGGAAAGGGCGCACCAGGAGACAAACAGTAAAAGGAACCAAAATAAGAGCGCTGCATAGGAAATAAACAAAAACTAAGGAAACTTAACAAGACGTGATGTGACAGATTTTCAAAGTATTGACAGATATAATTTCAATATTAATATACGCCACCTTGTATTAGAAATGGCAACTGCGTAGGATGCATGTGCATGTGCGAGACAGTCTGCCCCACAATAAGAGGATAGACAAGAGGACTTATTGACTACAGCGTTGGAATACAATAACAGATTACCGCAAACCGCTCTGAGTAGATTCACACCAAGTAAGTATTGAATTTACCAAATCACCAATATGAAAAATGTAAAATTACAAACCGATCATTTAGCAGATGTAGTAACGAAGGCCAGATTGTTTTATAAATATCTGCACAATGCCTCCGCAGTTTAACTTAAATTTTTAGGGATTTATGGAGATTCCAAATGTACAAAAATAGGTACAAATAGATAAGAAGAGTCAGTTTTGCATAAGAGAGCCTCTTCAATTTGGGATTCAAGGGTGGAAAAGCGGTCCAACTGTTTACTTATTAATTAAGAAGTGTGTCTGGATGCTTTTGTTTACAAAATATAGTGTATCATGTAATCCATCCACACTCACACTCATGCACACACATGCACACACATGCACACGCGCACACACACACACACACACACACACGCACGCACGCATGCACACATACACAAGCAGACATACAAGTACACGCACATGCACACACATTTGTAGACACACACACACACACACATTGTGGTTTGTGGCAACCTCTCTACGCTCATTCCCCTTGGCAAGGGCAGCAGCAGATAAAATGCCTGATTATCAAGAGTTTATCATTTTGGTATTTTTTTGATATGGAGGTCTTTAACTATACGCTCAAACCTGAACTTAAGGTGACCCTTGAAAATGGCATTTTGAATCATATTTATTATGATAAATGCATGTGTATGTGTGTTTGTGTATATGTGTGTGTATATGTACATATACATATATATATATATATATATATATATATATATATATTAGGGGTGTGGGAAAAAATTGATTCGAATACGAATCGAATCGTTTACGTTGTGCGATTCAGAATTGATTTGTGTGTACGTACATAAATAAACACATATATATGTGTGTGTTCAGGCACAAAAACTGAGAAACGCCATCGCCGTCGATTTGAGCTATGAGTACCCCAGAATAGTTTACACCATGCGTCACCAGGATTTTCCGAAAAAAAAATGAACAAAAAACAAACGACTTGTTTTATGCATTTTACTGTAGAATGTCCCGTTTTAGTTCAGACAATAACAAGAGGCATTCTCTCATTCGGGCACAGACAAATCATCAGACCAGTCATTGCATCAGAAATTGATGACGTCATCCAACATCAGCGCTCATGTTCACTCGCCTAATGACTGTTTTTGCTCTGATTGTAACTGAATTGCAGCATCAATAATGAGTAACTCTGAACAGAAACATACAATAAACACAGGGAGAATACAATACCAAACCAAAATAATCTTGAAAGTTTTGCAAATAAACATTGTGACGTAGAACTGTCAAACGATTAAAATATTTAATCGAACTATGTTCTTCATAGTTAACTATTAATCTCAGAAAGATATCTTTTTTCATCATTAATAAGTGTACCTTAGACAGATAATTTTCAGTGGCGTGGCATTATATTGCTGCATTACAGTGTTTTATCTTTCTCTATTATTAAAATGTAATATTAAGCTTGCTTATCATTCTGTAATTGAAGACTCGACCAGAAGATTTTATAAAATAATTTACACAGTATTTCAGCCAGCCAGAAAAAAATCACCCCACCCCCATTTTCCTAAAGTGTTGTACTAGCATTTATTTTGGTGCAAATATCACAGAATAACATTACAAAAAGTCTCTGACAAAGCATGATTGTATTGTAAGACATTTTTATTTTGTTGATGTCAGGGTTTCCCCTAAATTGCCAAAATATCAGTGGTGATGGGGGTGTGGCCAATATAACAACATCGCTTGATTTGCTATGATGGATATATTTTTTAAAAAGGCAAACAAAATGTGGATATACATTTAAAACCAATCTGTTATTAAGTATATTATAAACATATATATTTTTATTATATAATTACCGTTCTACATTTTAATTGTTGTTGCTTATTGTACAATGTACTTTGTTGAGAATTTTATAATTTTTTTTGTTTTATTTGAGATTTCTCCAATTGTTTTAGACACTTTTTCGGTAATAAAAACGACTGGCAATAAATGTAGCATCTTTTTTTGATTTTACTGGCAACTCAGAGTCTCTGTTTGGATTCTGTTGTGCCATGTCCTTGACAAAAAGCGAGTTGCAGAGAGTCTGACGTCACACTTGCTTCATGTTGCTGGGAGCCTTTCTCTCATTAAAAGCCGCCAGTGTCATCGTAAATTGTGTAAATCTCTTTTCCCAGGTATATCTTGAATATATTAAAGTACATCCAGAGCGCAAACATGATGTTCCGCTCCAGACAACCCTGTGCGTATTGCTGGTGTTGATGTGTATATTAGAGTGTTATGGTGGTCATTTTTCCCATAGTTGTTGAACACACCTTGTCGGCAGAGAATGAACAAGTGCTGTGTGTCTTGAAGTGAAGCACCGAGGCAGATGTGCGTGCACGGAGGAAATAGTTTGTTCGCATCGTTAGCATAAAATTGGTCATTAAAGCTAAAAAGAGCGTCAGATGTTCGTTTTCTTCTGGATGCTACAATTCACCATATTACTTTTTGTTAGGTGTGGCAGCTAATATGAAGCCCGTACATTAAGGAGAAACCCTATACGTAGTTGACCCGGAATTATAGCCCAGCACTTTTATTTTAAAGCCGGAAAAGTGTGTGATTGGTTTCAGAAAGTGTCTTGACATGTTTTGACGTCGAATTGACTGTTTGCAATAAAAATGAGTCTCCTTTCGACATCCTGCTGACCATCTTTCATTTTTGTTGAGATTTTATGTCATCTTACTTTGTAAATCAGTCACAGTAACAATCTAAATGCTATGTTGTCACTGCACCTTAACCGTAATCTGAACACGGAAGTGAAGCACCACCCACCTGAACGACACGCATAGCAGATGTCTGCTGCAGGGATGTCGCCTATTCTCATGGCAAAAAATAGTCCTTGCTGGTTGGGAGAAAAACTTGCCATGGATTTGAACCTCATATTTTCACAAGGTAGACTTTCCTCTGTCCCTTTCTGCTCGCTTGTGGCTCATCAGTAGTAAGTGAACTGCAGCCAAGTTCCCTTTACAGCATGCCTCGAGGGTCAAAAAGGAAGTATTTGCCTTAATTGGCCATTAAAAAAATGAGTGTTTTAATGTAAATTTATAGTTAACGTGTGATCATTGTGTTAACTTTGACAGCCCTAGTTTGAAGTTATCTGATTTTGATGAAAAGTGAGTACACAATTATGAAATTGTAATTTTTGCATCTGCATTTTTAAAATTTTAGTTAATAGAAACATTTCAATTAGCAAACCACATCAGCAGGATGGCTGTTTCATGGACTACTCCACAAAAAAAACATTGACTTAATTAGTACAAGGAAAATGGAGATATTTGTTTTTGTGTCTGAACTCAGTTTATATTTTCATGTAAATATTTTATAAATGTGTGTGTGTGTGTTTGTGTGTGTGTGTGTGCGCGTATGTATGCGTGCGTGCGCGCGTGCGTGCATGTGTGTGTGAAAGTGTACATATATGCAATGCATATACATATAAAATAGAAAAAAATATATATTTATATTTTCATGTAAATCTTTTATATATGTGTGTGCATGCGTGCGTGTGTTTGTGTGAGAGTGTACATAAATGCAATGCATATACATATACAACAGAAAATAAATATCAATCAATCAATCAATGTTTACTTATATAGCCCTAAATCACTAGTGTCTCAAAGGGCTGCACAAACCACAACACGAACCACTACACACACATAAGGGCAAGGAAAACTCACACCCAGTGGGACGTCGGTGACAATGACAGTGATGACTATGTGACACCTTGGAGAGGACGAAAGAAATAGATGTTGAGCGGGTCTAACATGATACTGTGAAAGTTCAATCCATTGTGGATCCAACACAGCCGCGAAAGTCCAGTCCAAAGCGGACCCAACACAGCAGCGAGAGTCCCGTCTACAGCGGAGCCAGCTGGAACCCATCCCAAGCGGAGGCGGATCAGCAGCGCAGAGATGTCCCAGGCCGATACACAGGCAAGCGGTCCATCCTGGGTCCCGACTCTGGACAAGCGGTCCATCCTGGGTCCCGACTCTGGACAGCCAGTACATCATCCACAAGGGAGAGTGGGACTAAGAAAAAAAAGAAAAGAAACGGCAGATCAACTGGTCTAAAAAGGGAGTGTATTTAAAGGCTAGAGAATACAAATTAGTTTTAAGGTGAGACTTAAATGCTTCTACTGAGGTGGCATCTCGAACTGTTACCGGGAGGGCATTCTAGAGTACTGGAGCCCGAATTGAAAACGCTCTACAGCCCGCAGACTTTTTTTGGGCTTTGGGAATCACTAATAAGCCGGAGTCCTTTGAACGCAGATTTCTTGCCGGGACATATGATACAATACAATCTGCAGGATAGGCTGGAGCTAGACCGTGTAGTATTTTATACGTAAGTAGTAAAACCTTAAAGTCACATCTTAAGTGCACAGGAAGCCAGTGCAGGTGAGCCAGTATAGGCTTAATATGATCAAACTTTCTTATTCTTGTCAAAAGTCTAGCAGTCGCATTTTATACTAACTGTAATCTTTTAATGCTAGACATGGGGAGACCCGAAAATAATACGTTACAGTAATCGAGGCGAGACGTAACAAACGCATGGATAATCATCTCAGCGTCTTTAGTGGACAGAATGGAGCGAATTTTAGCGATATTACAGAGATGAAAGAAGGCCGTTTTAGTAATGCTTTTAATGTGTGACTCAAAGGAGAGAGTTGGGTCGAAGAAAATACCCAGATTCTTTACCGAGTCGCCTTGATTAATTTTTTGGTTGTCAAATTTTAAAGTTGTATTATTAAATAGAGGTCGGTGTCTACCAGGACCGATAATCAGCATTTCGGACATCCATTGTTTAATTTCATTAAGACACGCCTCCAGCTGACTACAGTCCGGCGTGTTGGTCAGCTTTAGGGGCATGTAGAGTTGGGCGTCATCAGCATAGCAGTGAAAGCTAACACCGTATTTGCGTATGATGTCACCCAGCGGCAGCATGTAGATGCTGAAGGGTGCAGGGCCAAGGACCGAACCCTGGGGAACTCCACACGTTACCTTAATGTAGTCCAAGGTCACATTGTTATGGGAGACGCACTGCATCCTATCAGTAAGATAAGATTTAAACCAAGACAGGGCTAAGTCTGACATACCAATTCGTGTTTTGATACGTTGTAATAAAATATTATGATCGACGGTATCGAAAGCAGCGCTAAAATCGAGGAGCAGCAATATAGATGACGCATCAGAATCCATCGTTAGCAATAGATCATTAGTCATTTTTGCGAGGGCTGTCTCCGTAGAGTGATTTGCCCTGAAACTGTGTGTGTGCGTGCGTGTGTGTGAGTGTACTTATATGCAATGCATATACATATACAATAGAAAAAAATATATATTTTTATTTTCATGTAAATCTTTTATATATGTGCGTGCGTGTGAGACTGTACATATATGCAATGCATATATATATACAATAGAAAATAAATAAATACAGTATATATATATGTGTGTGTGTGTGTATGTTTATATGTATATAATCCGTATTAAATCATGTAACCAAAACTATTGTGTTTCCTAATCATTATACTCTATATAAATATTAACAGACATTTAACTTAACAGGATTAAAAAGCACTTTACAAGAGGAATAAAGGGTAAGAGAGGGTCATGATGATTAGTATTTTGAGAGTTAGCTTTTTGAGAGTAAAAGCATCCTATAAAATGAAGTCCACCTCATTGATGTGAATAGCATTGCCAAGGCCACACATCGCAATATATGCACTGACCAATTCATCAATGCTTGCCCGCAGACAGCAGCTTATCAAGGCACTCCAGAGAATTTGATCACTTTCGTATCCCGCCCATCTTATTAAGTTGGTCGTCAAATCAGTGGGAGCATGTGCGGAAGGTGAGTAAATCTACTTCCAGCATCATTCAGAAAACTCACCAAGAGGCCCTTGACAGGGAAATGAGATGGAAGGACTTCTTTTGACTTTTTTTCCCCCCAACACAGCAATGCAACTCCTCACTGTGATTTGCTTTCACTCTATTTTACCTTCGCTTGAGATTTGCCTCCATCTCTGTGACGAAGGCCCTCCATTTTCCATTTGGAAAAGCTGGCGTCTGGAGATAAGGACGCTGAAAACAAACGCACACAAAGAAAAGAAGATGGGGCGCTGAGAGTGACTCTGATTGGAAAATTCTTTGACATGACGGTGGGACCTTTGGCTCGGAGTCAGCTATGCAAAGGTGCTTCAAACCAAATTAGTACAGACTCCATTTAAGGGCAGGAAGAACTATGATCCACTTGATCCAAAATATTGTGCTGTTTGTTTCTTTCATTTCAGCATATATTACAGAAATTATCAATTAGTATCTCAGCTTAATTTGTTCTGTGACAGAACTTTTAACTCAAAATACTTGTATCTCAAATCATTGTTGCTGTTTGTAATATATTTAAATTATTCTACTTGAAAAAAACAGTGCAATTTTAACACGTATAATGCTTTTTACTAACTTTTACAAAATGTATATTGTACAACAATAATATTTCTTCTTACCCCTGGTTAAAGAAACAAAATTATTAATATCTCTAGCAGTAAGCTAATGCTAGCAAGTAAGACCAGATGTGTTTGGCAGATCTTACATTTTTGCAATCTTAGGTTCTGCTTGCAACTTAAAGCATAATAATTAGCTTAGAGACAGCTCTTATCTCAAAACACTATTAAGTTGGGGTATACTCTTAAGTTGGGTAGCACTGTAGATTTATTTGATGCATACTCATAAACATTTCCCCAGATAAACATGTGTCTCTTTTATGCATGCTAAAATAGTTGTGTTCAATATTTTGATGTTAAATTGATGAAAATATTACAAATATGCAAACAGTGTGGTGTGTGAAAATGGAGGTACCGTGTATAAAAAAAAACATACATTTTTACCTCTGCCAGGAGGTGTATGTAATTGTGGCTCTTGGTTTGTCGGTTAGTTGGTTAGTAAGTTAGCAACAACTGTTCAAGTTATGGGTAGTGTCAGAAAAAATGTGTGTAAATTATCAAAAAATACCTTTGTATTGCATTGTGTTCCGGACAAGAAGACAAAAGACTGAAACTTTCCAAGAAGAATTCTTGTAAAACTTCACTGGACTTCCAAGCGGACAAATGGCAGGATCTACCGAACTTCCAGAGGAAGTATTTTAAGTATTTTTACGAATTATTTTTTGATCTATTTTATGGGACCGTCTTTGAACAATTTCATGGAACTTTCTTTGAACTGTTCGGGAACCATAGGCAATGCTGTTCACGACCCACTTCCCTGAGGAAGCAGCTGTGGGAAGGAGGGGGAGGGGAGAATCAAATAAAGAAGGATGAGTACGATCTTGGGGTAGAGCTTGGTGCAGACTGTAAAAAGAGTGTACAGTGGCCATGTCTCTCCTCAGATTCTGTGTCCAAATTTAATTCTGTGTCTGTTTGATTCTTTGCCTTTTGTCTTGTTTAATAGATGTCATCAGTGTTTGAACCTGACAGGTAGACTTTCATGAAACTTTCAGGAAGATTATTAGATTTGGCGGGGTGAGCCAGGACGGTTCTATTACTATGTTTACATAACATGCCTGAACATCTTTTTCCTAGCTGTCCACCTCCACCCACAGAGACAAAGACATTAAATCACTGAGAGTTAATTTTATTGTCATTCTTGTTGCCTTTTTCTGCACTGCTCTCCAAATCTAAACAGTGGAACTTATTAATTTGCCTCTCAACGAAATTGACAAGATCTTGAGTTTGGGCGAACCTGCATGTCTTGACGGAGTGGTTGTAGCTGGACACACGACGGAATCTTGGGAGAAGAAGGAGTGCTGCATGGCTGGCGACCCTTTCAGTCGAGGTCGTGACGATATCCACCTGTTTGGAATTATGACAACAGGACATCTGCTGATTGGAGAAAGGGTTGCTCTGGTATGTCGTCAAATTGGAATGTTGTGGTAGTCTTCAAAGTACGCTCAAGCTGCTACAAATGATTGGAGGATGCGGCAGAACTGTAGACATTCTTGTGGTTTGGATAATATCGGACTGTCTGCTCTGCTGGATGAATTTGAGGACCAGTCATAGACAAGTTTGAGTGACAAGCAAATTTTATTTTCACCCGCATACAAAACATTCTTACTTGGATTGTTTCCCTGGCTTCGACACTCTCCCGAAAGACAGTGCAGCGAAAACACAACAGACTCCCTTCTTGTCTCTCATGGACACGCACCTGTTGTTGTTGACTTTGCACTGACTGGCGACTGCTCCACGTAAAATATACGCCAGACACACATACCACACCCTTCATCTTACGTCTTTGACGCTTGAATCCCTTCGAGGTGATGGACAGCTGGGCAGTGCTTGAATAGCTGCAGATTCCCTCCGTAGCCCCCCACTCCCTCCTTTCTGTTGCAAGTCTTGAGTTGTATGTTATAATATGTATATGTATTTTGCTGTTTTTTTTTACCACTCCAGATTGGGTCCGGGATTAAATTATTTTACTCATCCTCCCCCAGCGTCTACCTACCTTGTTCTGTAACCCTGTACACTGTTTGTTGGTCTAATCTTGAATGGGTTTGGGCTGAAAACAAAGTTCCATGTACTTGTACAATTACAATAAAGACCATACCATAGGAATCGTTGATTACATTTAGGGTAATTTGCATTGCTCTCAGTTTTTTGCCATCATCATCATCGGCGGTCACTCGAAAGGAGTATGACAATTCTCCTGGTAGGGGGGTATCCATTTATGAACGATGCCTGCGCGTGACTTTGTTTAACGTGGGGAGACTGGTGCACAGACATTCACCACACGATCTTTGACAGATCCGGGTCAGGGTCCAGTGGCATGGAGTCCAAGATGACTAGAGACCCTTTTCTGCTACAGCCTTCAGCCGCCATCTCAGCCTTTGTGATGCTCCATAGGGTTAGCAATCATCCTCCGCCTGTTCGACCGTTGAGGTCTTGGGTTGTTATTTCCCAATAACTGGGCCCACATGGATGCCTTCCTCCGCCATCCCAGCCATTGTGGTGGTTCTTAAATCTACCGTCTTCCGCCTGCTCTGCCATTGAGGTCTTCACCGTATCCCTGGCTAGGGGGCAGTCAGGTACTAGGTCTTTGCCAAGGGCCACTTGGGGTAACATTAGTAAAGGGGTTAACCTCCGAGTGCCCCAAGACCCCTTACAGGAGCCTCTACTGCCGGATGCACTTCAACGTCACACCCATTAGTTTGCTTTTTTTAGTCACAGCAATCGTTTTTGCCGCTCAACTGAACTGAACCTGGTAGAAACAACACACATTATGCAAATTACAAAAAAGCTTTGATTTATATTATGTTTTTTCGATTAATCACTTAATGAGTGCAACTAATAAACACTTATAAAATCCGTACCACATGGTGTGCATGAAAAACATAATCAAAATTGTGGTGAGCAGAACAATTCTTATTGTAATTATTTTTACTTAAAAACGCATGTAATCTTTAAAAAGTGTTTTACATGATTAATTGAACATAATCGATAGCTGCAGCCCTAAAGCCAGATCTCTTCAGTCATGTTTTAAAAGTCACAGCATTTCATGATATGCTATTTTCTACCAGGTTTCCAAAACTTCTGATAATGTTGATCAAGAGGGTCATAGTCCTGATTAGGACTAAATATAATTGCTAATTTCCCCAAATCGGTTCCAAATCTATTTGATTTGATCTTCACTAAATGTCTCTAATTTGCTAAAAATACAAATGAACGTTATTTTGTTCTCTTCACCATAAACAAAATTGTGTGATGTTTTGTTGGCATTGTGGTGATGCGGGTGCGTTCTCTCGTTGAAGCAGATGGAATGGACACAGCGGGATGGTAAGAAATGATGATATATTTGTATTACAAAACAGACTAGGAACAGAAAACACTTGCACAAAAGCACCAGAGACAAAACCGACAGAACTAGTGTGGGAGCTAGAAATAACTGAAAGTGCTAGCATTTGAGCTAGGTAAACAAACACAGGAATAGCGTGGAAGCTAACAAATACGAAGTCTTTACCACAAGCGGGGATAGCGACGTCACCTGTTGCATTGGACAGCAAATTAGACTGCGAGGACGAATGACAAAAAAGGGCAGGCTTAAATAGGGACAGAACTTAGGAGGCAGGTGCGCGTGAAAAACAAGATGCAGGTGACACAAATGCATAACCATGGAAACGGAAACAAACAGGAAGGGCCACCAAGAACTAAGGGAGTGAAATACTTACAAGACGGGATACAAAACAGAACCAAAACCCACATTTGACATGATCCAAGCCGCGGATCATCATCCGTGGCTGTCGTGGAGGTGGAGATGCGCCCGGCGAGGAGGACGGGCAGGGCAAGGCCACATCCGTGGCCGACGTGGAGGTGGATGCGCCCGGCGAGGAGGACGGCCAGGGCACGGCCACGTCCGTGGCTGACGTAGAGGTAGGCGCATTGGCGCCGTCGTCATGGCGGGCTTGGAAGCTGCAGACGAAGCCGGCCCTGATGCAGAAGAAGAAGCCGGCGCTGGTGCAGCAGATGAAGACGACGCTGATGCTGGAAATGAAGCCGGCGCTGGAGCAGCAGACGAAGTCGGTGCGGGTGCTGCAGCCAAAGCAGGCCTGAGTGCAGCAGACGAAGCCAGCGCTGACGCAGTAGATGAAGCCGGCACTGGAGCAGGAACGGGTACTGACGCCAGCCGAGGTGCAGGTGCTGGAGTAGGATCCAGCCTTGAGTCCGGTGCTGGAGTAGGATCCAGCATCGAGTCCGGTGCTGGAGTGGGATCCAGCATAGGGTCAGGTGCTGGAGTGGGATCCAGACCTGGACTAGGACTATGACTCGGAATCAGACTTGGACTATGACTATGACTAAGACTATGAACAAGACTGTGACTAAGACTATGAATAAGACTGTGACTAAGACTAAGACTGGGACTAAGATTGTGACTAGGATTAGGACTGTGACTTGGGCTAAGACTTGGGCTAGGACTTGGGCTAGCACTAGGAATCAGACTCGGGCTCGGACTTGGACCACGAGTCGGACTAGGATTAGGGCTTGGTCTAAGGCTAGGGCTAGGGCTAACTACAGGTGCAGCTAGCCGTGGGGCCGCTGAAGGCGGCCTAGGAGAAAGTAGCGGTCTGGCAGGCCGGAATACCGGTGGAGGAAGACGCGCCGGAGGTTGCGGCTTGGCTGGGCGCACCTGTGCTACCTCCGTAGCACAGCTACCAGCACTAGTCCCCCCCCCCCCCCCCTCAAAAAGCGGATGCCAGACGTGCTCCCCGTGGTCTGAAAATGACCCTATGGGTGGGTGGAGGGAGTTCAGGAAGGAGGTTTAAAGGGTGGGAGCAAAAGTCACTGGGGGCGGAACCAAAGTCACAGGTGGCGGGATTTTGGAAATCATAAGACGGATATTGGGACTGTATACAAATGTCCTTAAGGAGTCTGATAGTGTCATTTACGTCCTGTGTGGATGACTGAGGGAGAGCATTCTTTGAAAAAAAATACTCGTCTCCACTGTCTTCGGGAGACGTCAGAGGAGTGACTGGACGGGTTGAAAGTGGCTGTGTCCTGGAGAGAGTGATGGCGGGGTTAGAGCGTCTCTGACGTAGACGAAGCCTTTCTTCGCGACTTCCGCCTTTGCTGACGCTTTGAGCGGGGCGAGACGGGACGTCGCTGGACCAAGTGGAGTCGAGCGGGGCTTGGAGACCTCCAGGTCCCCAGATCGCCTCTCCACCCGGCGCGCAGCAGAATGTCCCAGCCTGCATCGCCTGGAATAACCTCCAAGTCCCTTCGTCGAACTCGTCGATTTCAGCTGCGAGAGAACATCTCTGTGCTCGCAGTCTACTGTGACGTTTTGTTGGCATTGTGGTGATGCAGGTGCGTTCTCTCGTTGATGCAGGCGGAATGGACACAGCGGGAAGGTAAGAAATTATGATTCATTTGTATTACAAAACAGACTAAGAACAGAAAACACTTGCACAAAAGCACTAGAGATAAAACCGACAGAACTAGCGTGGGAGCTAGAAATAACTGAAAGTGCTAGCATTTGAGCTTGGTAAACAAACACAGGAATAGCGTGGAAGCTAACGAATACAAAGTCTTTACAACAAGCGGGGATAGCGACGTCACCTGTTGCATTGGACAGCAAATTAGACTGCGTGGACCAAAGACAAAAAAGGGCAGGCTTAGATAGGGACAGAACTTAGGAGGCAGGTGCGCGTGAAAAACAAGATGCAGGTGACACAAATGCGTAACCATGGAAACGGAAACAAACAGGAAGTGCCACCAGGAACTAAGGGAGTCAAATACTAACAAGACGGGATACAAAACAGAACCAAAACCCGAATATGACATAATCCAAGCCGTGGATCATGACACATTGGACAATTCTGGTAAACTCACCATTGTGGATATGAAGTCTGTTATGTCCGATGACTCGATTCATCGAACATGATAATCGATAGCTGGAGCCCTAAAGCCAGGTCTCTTTAAGTCCCGTAATAAAAGTTACAACAGTTCATGGTATTCTATTTTCAACAAGGTTTCATATGACTGTGATAGAGTTAATTGAGGAGATAATACTCCAGATAAGGGCTGGATATCATTGCCATTTTACCCACATCAATTCAAAATCGATTCACCACGATTTAATTAAATTTACTCTTAATGAAGATTTCTTTAATCTGTTACAAAATACAAATGTACTTAGTTTTTTTTCTTCACCGTAAAGAACTTTGGAAAACAAATATAGTTGATATATTACTTGATTACTAAAAGTTACCCACTCTATGAATCATTTTTTTACACAGTTGAAAAGTGCAAAAAGTGCACTTTTGTTATTTGTTAGCTGCGATGGAAAACTATACCTCTGACCTGATATATAAATGGAAAACGTTGTCCTTAAACAAAATCATATAAACATCATTGCACATTAAGATCTTTTTTACACTATAATAAACTTACTGACTCCTTCCTATTTCTTAATAATTATTAAAAATGCTTAGGTTTCCTACCATATAATTCATACCCATTGGAGGTGCTGAGTGATATTAATGTTTTTTAATAAAGACAAAGTAGTTATTTATAGGGGATGGGGAAAAAGAGCGAATTTGGCACTATATTAAAACATATTGCAATGCGGTAAAAGGGAGACACTTGCCATCATTTATGCAAAATGAAAGGGTGCACGCATCACCGTCCAACACTTCCCAGTTATGACCTCTGTGCACACATGAACACGTGGAAGATGACACTTTCGCAATGATGAAGCCCCTCATTACCACGTAATCGGTGCAAAGGTAAAATAATAACAGTGAGGGTAAATGACATCCACACTGAGATCGACTAGAACTGCCTTGAATGTGGGCTCGCTCACTTTTACTCATTACTTTATGAGGTCAAATTCTATCTTTCTTTAAAGGCCTACTGAAACCCACTACTACCGACCACGCAGTTTGATAGTTTGTATATCAATGATGAAATATTAACATTGCAACACATGCCAATACGGCCGGTTTAGTTTACTAAATTATAATTTAAAATTTCACGCGGAGTTTCTTGTTGAAAACGTTGTGGAATGATGACGCGTATGATGACGTGTGTTTGTGACGTTCCGGGTTGGAGGGGACATACTAGCTCAGCACAGCTTATGGCTAAAAGTTGTCTCTTTTCATCGCGCAATTACACAGTAATTTGGACATCTGTGTTGCTGAATCTTTTGCAATTTGATCTATTAATAATAGAGACTATAAAGAACAATGTTGTTGGTGGAAAGCGGTAGGTTGCAGCTGTCTTTAGCACCGAGACACAGCTGGTGTTCCTTTGTTTGTTGTGAAGTTTTAACACAGAGCGGTCAAGCGAACATGTTTCTCTACGTCAACCAGCATGTTTTTGAATGGGAAAATTGTGATGTATATCTTACCGGAGACATCAGTGGATTATTCGTCCTCCTGCAGTAGCTGTCAAAAAAGGCAGCTGTGAGCTTGGCTCCTCGTTTTCTCTCTGAGACACTGCGTGTTCACCCCAGCCATCCGACCTCGAGGTATGTTTTTACAATCTCACTAAAACACTATTAAAACAATAAGCAGATAAGGGATCTTCCAGAATTATCCTAGTCAATGTGTCTAATTACATCTGAAACACTCACACTGCCGCCGCCCAAAGCCGTCGCTTTTTATTATTATTATTATTTTATTGTATTTTTTTCTAGTCCTTCACTATCATTATCATCATCCACGAATCTTACGTCCTCGTTCAAATTAATGGGGAAATTGTTGCTTTCTCGGTCTGAATTTCTCTTACTGCCTTTGGCTCACATTATAAACAATGTGAGGATGTGAGGAGCCCTCACATCCGTGACATCACGTGCACACACTTCCGGTAAAGGCAGGGCTTTTTTGTCAGCACCAAAAGTTGCAAACTTTTTCGTCGATGTTCTCTGCTAAATCCTTTCAGCAAAAGTATGGCAATTTTGAGAAATGATCGACTATGACACATAGAATGGACCTGCTATCCCCGTTTAAATAAGAACATCTCTTTTCAGTAGGCCTTTAACTCTCATTCCTAATCAATATATTTTCACACAATGCAGCGTGAAACCTTTTCTTCCTGCAACGTCATTCAGTCTTGCATTGCGGATGAAAATCAACAAACATTGGAAAGAAGAAGACGCTGAGTGCAGATGTTCCACTGTAGGAAAACACAATTCCATCATTTTTTTTTGAAACAGGGTGACACATTAAGGATTTTGTTCATCCCTCAAGCCCAGTACATCATCTGTCATTGTTTTAAAAGTACAATTATCACCTCCTGCTAGACACAAGACAGCTTAGCCTGAAGTGTCAGCGACATTATGACAGTAATAAATGCTAAAATGGAAATTAGAAGTGACTTTGCTTGTGCCAAAGGCGATAATCATGCAGCGAATATTGGATTTTCTGATTGGAATTGTAATTCTTATTAAAAACAAAAGTAGTGTGTGGCATCACATTACAAAAGGGCTCAATTCTACATTTTCAAAATTCCAGACGTTTGTATATGTTTAAAATGTTTTATCATACATAATGTGGGAGTGCCGTATCATGTGTTTTTAACTGATGAGTTTTTATGCCGTTCTTAAATCTCATGAAATGGTTGTTTTCCAGGGAGCTTAACTCCTACCAGCTCACTGCTCCATCACATACAGTAGGCCTTCATCTGCTTCATAAACAAAGACAGAAACATCCAATAATATCCAATATCAATTTTTTCTTCACTGTTTGCTGATAAAGATTATGATGTAACCGGTTGAGGTGGCGTGTATTATATACACAACCTTGAGCTTTATAGAGTAATTTATTTTATTTATTTGTATAGTCTTTATGTTTTAGATATCATTTATATATTGTTTTATGTTTTTTTTTCAACTTAATTTATAGTATTTAACTTAAAACAGAGCCCCATGCGCTGGTATCTAATATCATAAATTTAATTTAATTTGATTGAATTGTTTTATTTAGATTTTTAAAAGCCCCTGCAAAGAGCATGACGGAGTACCTTTAAACGAGAGGAGAAGCAGGCGTTTTTTTTTGTTTGTTTGTTTTTTTTACAATTTTTTTTTATTTTTTACAAGTATACAAGTATAGTCTCCAACATAAACTATGGTTTGTTATTGCAACATTTGCAAAAATGGACATGGACAAAAATAATACTCAAATTTCACAAAAACCGCATCACCAACAAGTATTTTATAATTTTTGTTACATATTATCAATTTTATACAATTTTTTTAACCTTACATTTTTTAAAAGGCTTTGTAACATATGCTTTTGGTAAAAGTTTAATTTTGGTCTTTGTATTCACAGTGACGGGTCGGGACCAAACAAATATGTAGTGGAACCATTCAAGGTTTTAGTTTTTTTCTAGTATTTTGATGTGCATTTGTTATTTTATATTTCATGTTTCCTCCAACACCTTCCTTCCCATAATAACACAGAAAGTAAGCCTTAGTAGAAATATGCATGTAAGTGAGAATATTTCAAGTGCCAACATTTTTATATATATATATATATATATATATATATATATATATATATATACAAAGACATGCACCTGGGGATAGGTTGATTGGCAACACTAAATGGTCCCGAGTGTGTGAATGTGAGTGTGAATGTTGTCTGTCTATCTGTGAGGAGATGGCGACTTATCCAGTGTGTACGCTGCTTTCCGCTCGATTGAAGCTGAGATAGGCTCCAGCGCCCCACGCAACCCTGAAGGGAATAAGTGGTAGAAAATGAATGGATTGATATATATATATATATATATATATATATATATATATATATATATATATATATATATATCAATCCATTCATTTGTTCATTGATATATATATATATATATATATATATATATATATATATATATCAATCCATTCATTTTCTACCACTTATTCCCTTCAGGGTTGCGTGGGGCGCTGGAGCCTATCTCAGCTTCAATCGAGCGGAAAGCAGCGTACACACTGGATAAGTCGCCATCTCCTCACAGATAGACAGACAACATTCACACTCACATTCACACACTCGGGACCATTTAGTGTTGCCAATCAACCTATCCCCAGGTGCATGTCTTTGTAAGTGGGAGAAAGCCGGAGTACCCGGAGGGAACCCACGCAGTCACGGGAAGAACATGCAAACTTTACACAGAAAGATAATGAGCCCAGGATTGAACCCAGGACTATTCAGGACCTTCGTATTGTGAGGCACATGCACTAACCCCTCTCCCAGCGTGCTGCCCTATATATATATATATATATATATATATATATATATATATATATATATATATATATATATACATATTAGGGGTGGGCAAATTAATGCGTTAATTATGAGTTAACTCGTCAATCTATTAACGCCGACAATTATTTTATCGCACATTTGCGTATGTTGTTTACATGCTTTTATTTTGTTAACGCCTTTTCTTAACAAGATGGCGTCGCCCGGCGTCGAGGGGCTCTTGGTAAAGATGGAACATTTGGCAAAAATACCGGACAATTCTGCAAATTTCATGGCTGGCTTACAGCATGGTCACTCCAGGATCACTTACGACCGCCAGACAATACTGAATGTGGATAGATCGGGCCGTTTTGGACTGAATGACGCGTGCTTGCTAGACCGGCTAGCTAGCATGGGAATACTTTGCCGGCTACATCCAGCGGCCTGTGAAGCAGCGGAGTATATGTGTTGTCTGTCTATTTATCAATAATGCAGACGAGGCGTGTTAGCTGAGTTCTTAACTTTTACTTTCAGAGCGTGCATATCACAACATACAAGATGCCGTCATGGCGACACAACCTATACCGGGCTACCGCGCATGCTCGTCACTCCTGTTGCATGCTGGGTAGGGTAGTTCTTTTTTTCCCTGGCTCATAATATCACAATATAGTACCATGTATATGATGCGTTCAGTTTATCAAAGCACCAAGCAAACAATCGGAAAATTCCCATCATATCAATTCCTAGATATGGTCGTAATTATTTTAAGTGCACTACGCAGAATAAACACAACATTATTAATATTACTACTACGGATAATTTGATCAAAAATTCCCTATAACAGCCCACTACCTATAATATAGGTTTTTTAAACATCAGATCCCTGATAAAAAAATGTTTCTGCTGTTACCTCAGAAATTGCCTGTTCAGATGTTATGATTGTGGCTCAGAGATTTGTATGTAGATTATATTTATTTTCCATAACAAACAGGATAACTTAAATACCCTGGCAGTGGTAGTAATAAGCTTAAATGTTTGTATTTACATTTTTTGAGTTGATTTTCATAAAATATGCTATTTAACTGCTACTGTTTAACAAGGACTGATTTAAATTGTGTTTGCACAACAAATTTTTTGGCGCTTTTGTTCATGTGGGAGAATATTCCAATAAAGGTGCACTACACACTACTTTTGAATTCATTATTGGGCTTTGCGTATACAATGCAGTTAATCGCGATTAATCAGAGAAATAGTGCGATTAACTTCGATTAAAAATTTAATCGTTGCCCAGCCCTAATATATATATATATATTTCTTTTTTAATCGTTGCCCAGCCCTAATATATATATATTAGGGTTGGGCAACGATTAAAAATTTTAATCGAAGTTAATTGCACTATTTCTCTGATTAATTGCGATTAACTGCATTGTATACGCAAAGCCCAATAATGAATTCAAAAGTAGTGTGTAGTGCACCTTTATTGGAATATTCTCCCACATGAACAAAAGCGCCAAAACATTTGTTGTGCAAACACAATTTAAATCAGTCTTTGTTAAACAGTAGCAGTTAAATAGCATATTTTATGAAAATCAACTCAAAAAATGTAAATACAAACATTTAAGGTTATTACTACCACTGCCAGGGTATTTAAGTTATCCTGTTTGTTATGGAAAATAAATATAATCTACATACAAATCTCTGAGCCACAATCATAACATCTGAACAGGCAATTTCTGAGGTAACAGCGGAAACATTTTATTTTATCAGGGATCTTATGTTTAAAAAACCTATATTATAGGTAGTGGGCTGTTTTAGGGAATTTTTGATCAAATGATCCGTAGTAGCAATATTAATAATGTTGTGTTTATTCTGCGTAGTGCACTTAAAATAATTATGACCATATCTAGGAATTGATATGATGGGAATTTTCCGATTGTTTGCTTGGTGCTTTGATAAACTGAACGCATATACATGGTACTATATTGTGATGTTATGAGCCAGGGAAAAAAAGAACTACCCTACCCAGCATGCAACAGGAGTGACGAGAATGCGCGGTAGCCCGGTATAGGTTGTGTCGCCATGACGGCATCTTGTATGTTGTGATATGCACGCTCTGAAAGTAAACGTTAAGAACTCAGCCAACACGCCTCATCTGCATTATTGATAAATAGACAGACAACACATATACTCCGCTGCTTCACAGGCCGCTGGATGTAGCTGGCAAAGTATTCCCATGCTAGCTAGTCGGTCTAGCAAGCACGTGTCATTCAGTCCAAAACGGCCCGATCTATCCACATTCAGAATTGTCTGGCGGTCGTAAGTGATCCTCGAGTGACCACGCTGTAAGCCAGCCATGAAATTTGCTGAATTGTCCGGTATTTTTGCCAAATGTTCCATCTTTACCAAGAGCCGGGCGACGCCATCTTGTTAAGAAAAGGCGTTAACAAAATAAAAGCATGTAAACAACATACGCAAATGTGCGATAAAATAATTGTCGGCGTTAATAGATTGATGGGTTAACTCATAATTAACGCATTAATTTGCCCACCCCTAATATGTATATATAAATTCTCAATTATAAACATGGAAGAGTAAATGATTAAATAAGCTCTGTTTTTTCCTATTCCTTTTCAGAAATGTTGAATTGTGCAAATATAACTACATGACGTTCCTTAATGTAACTTGTTGAGCATGTCTGAAATAAGTACAGTAGTAATTCATTTTTTATATGCACAAGTTTTCACATAAAAATATGTCCTGGTTTTAGTGTGATTAAACACACGTTGATGACTCAGTTTCTGTGCTCTGCAAAATGAGGCAAGTAAATACAGGAATAGTCCAATCAAAGTCAATGAGAGCGCAAGTTTCTCTGTTTCCAGAGTGCCCCTGAAGGCTCCACAGTGCTAGAAAGTCTCGCCCAGGGGTCTGTAACCTTTACTATCACTAAATAAAAATAGTAAAGAGCCGCATAACAACTTATAAACTTTTAAAAGTTTTAACATTTTTTATTTTACAGGAAAAGCAATCCGTCCGTGTTAAATCAAATTAATTTCCCTTTTTTTCTTTTGGCAAGTATTCATGGTCATCTTACCTAAGGGATTTCTCACTTGAGAATCTGAACTGAACAAATAGGCTTCCCATCTCTTTTACTTGCTTTCCTTGCGCCTCAAAACTCAGCCTGTGTGCATTCACGGCCACACAAACAGTCGGAAATGATAGAACTCTTTAAAAAATTGCAAACTTTTCTCACTCCGGGGTTGAAAAAAAAATCAGAGGGAGTCACACAAGGAGGCACGAGAACCACATGTAGCTCCAGAGTCATGGGTTGCAGATGCCTGGTCAAGCCATACAATAAAGATTAATATGCCGCAAATAGTATCATTTCTGGGTGTCTGAAACATATTCATTGGATTTACATTTTTTCCTGTGGGAGAAATTGCTTCGGTTTTCATACAATTTGGTTTTCAAACCGAGGTACCACATCAAATCACACCATGTCATACCAACCCCTGCACTAGAGGGCGCTAGTGCGCAGATCTGCTTCCAATTTAAAGGGCCTGTTTGCAACCTTCATGCTGACACCAAGTGCTAATTTTCCAAAGTGTTATAAGCCAGTGGTCCATAACTTTAGGGCCGGGGCCGAGTGTTGGGCTATAAGCGGCCCTCAAAAAATATCTGTTTATTCGTGGTCTGTAGAGGCCACAGCGATACTTATTTGTAATACACTTTTCCGCCACCTGTGGCAGTAATGATTATGTAAAACAACAAAGTCTGGAGCTAAAATTGTAGGGAAGTATCTGAAGTGGTGAAGTTGTATTTAATTTTTTTAGATTTTATTGACAGTTCATTTAAGAGACAAGTATATTCATATTATTTATTAGTAATAAAAGACATGCATTTGGGGATAAGTTGATTGGCAATACTAAATGGTCCCTAGTGTCTGAATGTGAGTCTGAATGTTGTCTGTCTGTCTGTGTTGGCCCTGTGATGAGGTGGCGACTTGTCCAGGGTGTACGCCGTTTTTCACCCGAGTACAGCTGGCATAGGCTCCAGCCTCATCGGGACCCTGAAAGGGACAATCGGTAGAAAATGGATGGATGAATAAAATTTAGGATTTATTAATTTTAGCACTGCCTATGGTGTATTTTATTACAGTATATAGTACTGTATGTAAATATATTTTTCATAATCAAGCAGTATATTTGATCAGTATTTTGTATGCGCCCTGACCTAAGTCTTAATAATAATCTTTTTGATTAACACATTACTTCATATATCCTTTGACAATGTTTATCCTGTTAGACTGTGAGTCGGTTACATTAAATTATTAAATATTTGATTAAAATCAATAGCAAAATGACAAATTTTGTGTTAATACTTGGAACAGTTGGGTCCCAAGTTCAGAAAGGTTAAAAATCTCTATTTTAGCGGTTTATCCCGCCCTGTTCCGGATTTTAGCACGTAGTGATGTACAAACCCCGTTTCCATATGAGTTGGGAGATTGTGTTATATGTAAGTATAAACGGAATACAATGATTTGCAAATCATTTTCAACCCATATTTAGGAAGTTGAGGCGTAAAGCTATCTTTGCACAATCAAAAGATTAGCGCGAGGGTTGGTGCTTAAAGATTAGGTAGCACTGGACAGAAAACCCTCTACCAAGTTCAAAGTCCCCACCAAAGGGCCTCGGCTAGTAATCTTGGATTCCTGGGAATGGGTGGTGTCCCAAGGTCTAGTTGTTGGTGTTGCGAGACACGGGTTCCGAAGCCTGACCAGGGCCAAGGTCGTTCAGTGTCACACCACGGTGAGGGATGTCTTGTCTTGGTTTTTTCTGTCTTATGATTTGCATGTTTTAATTTGAAAAGTAACTCTCCGCTCATTTCAGGTCACTTGCCCTTCCTTTTGTGTCATCAGTCTGACGTCATCCATGCTCTCTGATTGTTTCCAGCTGTTCCCTATTACTTTCATGTTTTTTATAAGCTCACTCCTCCCTTTGTTCTGTGCCAGATTGTTTCGTTAATTCGTGCTCTCTAGCGTCCATGTCCATGTCTTGCCTTGTCTCGTGCTTATGTTCCTTGATCCTGAACCCCTTCGTTACTATTTTGAGTTTTCCTTTCTTCCTCTTCAGCATAGTGATTTTGGTTATTTCGTTATTCAGCCGAATTGGTCAGTTATTAGTTAATGTTTTCATTCCTTCCTCAATTTTTGGAGTGGCAATTTTTGTTAAAACTTTATTAGATAAGGTCATCTAGAAATGTTCATAGCTGTTGTTTTGTCCTTCTGTTGGAGCGTTTTTTGTTAAATACTTTTTATAGCAAATACGGCGCCAATTGTAGTTCGTCTTTGCTTTTGTGTTTTCCTCCGTTCGGAGTGATTTTCTGTTGTTCCTTTTTTTGGAACCTTTTCGCTGAGTAGTTTTTGTGATTAATATAGATATTGCTATTCCTTGACTTTGGAGGTTAAAGGAAGTTTTCTAAATAAAAGCCTGTCTAAATTTCGAACTCTGCAACTGAGTCCTATCCTTTTAGCAAGCCTGACAGTTGAGCCTCGCAATCAAGTTGGCGAACGCCCTCCAGTTTGTTCTTCAGGTGGGAGAACCGAGCCTGGTGTTTGTGTAGGACCGCTTGCATGGTCGTGACATCAAGTGTCCTGGGGGGTTGGGACAGGGGTGCAGACTGGGGTTTGCCTATGTCGTCTGACATATTTGGCCAGAACATACTGTGAATGGTGTAAGACGGTGTAAATAATTAACAATGTTAATTTTACCAGAGGTTGTTGTTTGTGCATGTTGGATGAATCCTCCGACAGTCCAGAGGGGCGACTCAAGAAGGCAGTCCATGGGCGACGAGGTCTGTGTCCAACCAGGGGTCGAGGATCGAGGGAAGCAGTCCAAAAATCCGGTGGGAGGTTGAGGCGCACAGCTCGATCACAAGATACACAGGGAATACTACCGGGAACACAGAGGACATAAGACACGGGCAGAGGGAAAGCACAGAGAGAGCAGGTACGAGGAGGGAAGCCAGAGATGGGATGTTTACTACAAGAGTAAACTATGTTCCGGCACTGGATCTTTGGGTCTGCTGGTCTTTATGCTGTCTGGCCTCATTAGACCCAGTTGCGCTGACTGCTGATTGCCCACAGCCTAGCAGGCGCGTGGCGCCGTTGCGGGAAGAGCGAATAGTTGAGGCTCACCATAGGCCTGCAGCTAAAAGGAGCGTGACCTATCTTGTGATATCTATGGTCCCGCCCCTTCCACTTCCTCTTCTTGCTTTTACTAGTTTGGTTTTATTCATGTACAACCACTTTTTGCTTTCCTTCAACCACATTCAACTTTTTTGTCTGAGTCCCCAGAGTCTAGTTGTGTCCCCGACTACGGCTTGGAGTAACGAGCGTTGTCTGTAAAACGGCCTCATTATCGCCTTGTTTTACACCCTTCCAGATGCGCCATCAAACTTAACGACAACCTCAAGGTGAATACCATTATGGATTAATGTCTATGTTTAACAGTGGTCTGTGTGGGATGGCTTGATATAAAATGCTAAAGATGCGCGATATAGTGTCAAAACTACACCGTAAAAGCTCAAATGCTAATCTAAATACAACAGAATACATTAGTTTAATTAGGTTTTCGCTACTTTAAGCAGCATAACATATGATGTTTACCTTCAGTGCACCTTTAAAATAATTTGGATGGCTGTCTTATAGTAAAGATAATGTAGCGTTAACTTTTTTTATTGCTAGCTTACTGTCTCTAGTCATTTAAACTACATGTTTGTTATTGTACATTCTCAGTCATTCAGGTTGTGGTATTTCATGAAGATTAAACTAAATGTAACTGGATGACTTTTTGGTCGGTAAAGTCTCAGAAGACTTTAAAGTGAACGCTGAGTCATATGTTTACGCCATATTGGATGAGGTGGCAACTTGTCCAGGGTGTAGCTGAGATAGGCTCCAGCATCCCCCGCGACACCAAAAGGGACAAGTGGCAGATAATGGATGGATGGCTATTGGACGTGGCGAGGGCCAATGGCGAAAATGCCTCTTTCATGTTGTGACGGACTTCCTGCCGCCGTCACCGTGTGGGTTGCCGTGACACTGGATGCAGGACGCCTCATAACAGGTTTGACACTTTATTATTTCCATAATGTCATTTCCTTGCCAATCGATCGTGCCACTTTCTGGCTCGCTGGCTCTCCCTGGTTGCCGTCGCGCACCTTTCGGTGCCCGCTGGGTGCGTCTGCTGCGGGGCCTCATCCTCGTCTGGATTTCGCTCGTCGTCTGCGTTGTGCTTGTGGTCGGTCGTCTCTGGTGGTTCCTTCTCCTTTTCCTCTCTTCCCATCATGCCCCCTTCGTCTCTCTTATAATCTAGGAGCAGATGTGCAGATTGTGAGCAGGTTACGCACCTGACTCCGATTGCCGTTCTTGTGCCGCTCCGCGTGCGTCACGCCTCTCCTCGCTGCCGCATGCCCCGCCTCCTGGCCTTCCTTCTGGTCCAGAACGCCTCTGTCTGCCCGTTGCCGGCCCGTCGGCTGCATCTCTCCACACGTGTTGCCTGTATTTCTACCATCTAACATCTTTTGTTATTGTTTATTCTGGTACAAAATTATTTGAATTGAATTGAAGTATTTATTTCAAACCTGCACAGTACAACAACTCATTTTGTTTACATCTTGGCAGGGATATTTATGCAAGGCTTGAAAAGGGGTTGGATAAAGCAGATGCTTATAATATCACAACCCCTCTCACTCATTCCACATTCAACATAAACAATATAATACAAGAACAATACCATACAAACAAAAACAAGAAAAACTACTGTACACTAACAATACTGTATACTGTTAGTATGAGACAAGACAAGACAAAACGAGACAAAACACACACACACACACACACACACACACACGCACACACAAAGGCCCAAACACTCTCTGACCACACACTTCTCTCCCATGGCTCTGTGCTGAGGGCATCACTCTATTTCCTCCTCGTACTTCTTCAGTACTTCTTTTTTAAACAGTGTTTTAAAGGCCTACTGAAACCCACTACTACCGACCACACAGTCTGATAGTTTATATATCAATGATGAAATATTAACATTGCAACACATGCCAATACGGCCTTTTTAGTTTACTAAATTGCAATTTCTAAATTTCCTAAATATCCTGTTGAAAACGTCGCGAAATGATGACGCTTATGTTGATGCGTGCTTGTGACGTCATTGGTTGGAGGGGACATTTCAGCCTAGCGCCACTCACGGCTAAAAGTCGTCCGATTTAGTCGCATAATTACACAGTATTTTGGACATCTGTGTTGCTGAATCTTTAGCAATTTGTCCAATTAATAATGGAGACTATAAAGAAGAATGCTGTTGGTGGAAAGCGGTGGATTGCAGCTGCCTTTAGCAACCGAAACACAGATGGTGTTTGCCGTGAAGCTTTAACACAGAGCAGTCAAGCGAACATGTTTCTCTACTACATGTCAATCAATTGTGATATTAAGTCAGCTCTTACCGGAGACCTGAGTGGATTATGCGACCTCCTCCTGCAGCTGTCAAAAAGGCAACTGTGATCTTGGCTCCACCATTGGCTTCTCTCAGAGACACTGGTGTTCACTGCAGCCCTCCGACTTTCAGGTATGACTTTATAATCTCACTAAAACACTATTAACACAATAAGCAGATAAGAGATTTTCCAGAATTATCCTAGTAAATGTGTTTAATAACATCTGAATCACTCCCACTGCCGCCGCCTGGAGCCGTTTTCTTTTCTTTCTTTTTCTTTTTTTGTACTTCACTCTAACTTTCCTCATCCACAAATCTTTCATCCTCGCTCAAATTAATGGGGAAATTGTCGCTTTCTCGGTCCGAATTGCTCTTGCTGCTGGTGGCTATGATTATAAACGATATGAGGATGTGAAGAGCCCTACAACCCGTGACGTCACGCGCACATCGTCTGCTACTTCCGGTACAGGCAAGGCTTTTTTATTAGCGACCAAAAGTTGCAAACTTTACGTCGATGTTCTCTACTAAATCCTTTCAGCAAAAATATGGCAATATCGCGAAATGATCAAGTATGACACATAGAATGGAGCTGCTATCCCCGTTTAAACAAGAAAATCTCATTTCAGCAGGCCTTTAAATTGAATCATGTTAGAACACGTTTTTAACTCGTCCCCTAAGTTGTTCCACAGAGTGACTCCACAAACTGGAATACACATTGATTTTAAAGTTGTTCCAAATTAAGGCAAACATAATTTGTTGTTTCCTCTTAGACTGTAACTATGGTGAGCATCTCAATCCTGGAATAGGTTCTGTATATTGGATGGTAGAGAGTTTTGCCATGCCCTAAACTTAATTTAAGCAGGGTTAAAGTTGGAGCAAGATGGCGGCGCCCGGACGGGCTGCGACACTGCGGTGCTCTTGCTAAAGATGGAACATTTGGCGGAAATGCCGGACAGTTCTGCAGACTTCATGGCTGGCTCGCATCGTGGTCACTCCGTGATCACGTACGACCGCCAGACACTTCTGGATATGGACATATCGGGCCGTTTTGGACTGATAGACGCGGGCGTGCTAAACATGCTAACTAGCATGGGAATACGTCGGCGGCTACATGCAGCGGCCTGTGAAGCAGCGGAGTCTAGTAGCAGCGGGGGCCGTCTACGGAGCAGACGCCAGCGGTGTGATCGGAAACGCGGATGCCGAGCGGGGCTTAAAACAAAGCAGAAGGCTAATCCCCACAGAACACCACTTCCCTCCATCCTGAAGACGGATTTAGATGAAAGATGCGAGACTACTGGTCTGGGTAAGGAGTCTGTTAAATTAGAACAAGTTTTTTCTGCTTTGAGTGTTTCAGAGTTGGACATGTGTTTTACCGAGGTGGCTAACTATGATGCGTGCAGTTTATCAAAGCAACAAACAAACAATCAAAAAATCCCCGTTACTGAGGTGGCTAACTATGATGCGTGCAGTTTATCAAAGCAACAAACAAACAATCGGAAAATCCCCGTTACTGAGGAGGCTAACCATGATGCGTGCAGTTTATCAAAGCAACAATCAAACAAACGGAACATTCCCGTCGTATCAATTCCTAGATATGGTCGTAATTATACTGAACGCACTGGGCATAATAAACACAACATTATTAATATTGCTACTACGGATAATTTGATCAACAATTCCCTAAAACAGCCCACAACCTATAATATAGGTTTTTTAAACATAAGATCATTGTCTCCCAAAACGTTGTTAGTTAATGATATTATCAGAGACAACAATCTTAACGTCATCGATCTCAGTGAAACCTGGCTTAAACCAAATGACTTTTTTGCGCTAAATGAGGCATGTCCTCCTAACTTTACACATGCGCATATTGCCCGTCCGCTTAAAAGGGGCGGGGGGGTCGCACTAATATACAACGAAAACTTTAACCTTAGTCCTAACATAAATAATAAATATAAATCGTTTGAGGTGCTTACTATGAGGTCTGTCACACCGCTACCTCTACACCTGGCTGTTATCTACCGCCCCCCAGGGCCCTATTCGGACTTTATCAATGAATTCTCAGAGTTCGTTGCTGATCTAGTGACACACGCCGATAATATAATCATAATGGGGGACTTTAATATCCATATGAATACCCCATCGGACCCACCGTGCGTAGCGCTCCAGACTATAATTGATAGCTGTGGTCTCACACAAATAATAAATGAACCCACGCATCGCAACGGTAATACGATAGACCTAGTGCTTGTCAGGGGTATCACCGCTTCCAAAGTTACGATACTCCCGTATACTAAAGTATTGTCCAATCATTACCTTATAAAATTCGAGGTTCAGACGCATGTTCGGCAAACTAATAATAATAATAACTGCTATAGCAGCCGCAACATTAATACGGCCACAACGACAACTCTTGCTGACCTACTGCCCTCGGTAATGGCACCATTCCCAAAATATGTGGGCTCTATTGATAACCTCACTAACAACTTTAACGACGCCCTGTGCGAAACCATTGATAACATAGCACCGCTAAAATTAAAAAAGGCTCCAAAAAAGCGCACCCCGTGGTTTACAGAAGAAACTAGAGCTCAGAAATTATTATGCAGAAAGCTGGAACGCAAATGGCGCACGACTAAACTTGAGGTGCACCATCAAGCATGGAGTGATGGTTTAATAACTTATAAACGCATGCTTACCTTAGCTAAAGCTAATTATTACTCAAATCTCATCCACCGTAATAAAAACGATCCTAAATTTTTGTTTAGTACGGTAGCATCGCTAACCCAACAAGGGACTCCTTCCAGTAGCTCCACCCACTCAGCTGATGACTTTATGCAGTTCTTTAGTAAGAAAATTGAAGTCATTAGAAAGGAGATTAAAGACAATGCGTCCCAGCTACAACGGGGTTCTATTAACACTGACACGATTGTATATACGGCGGATACTGCCCTCCAAAATAGTTTCTCTCGTTTTGAGGAAATAACATTAGAGGAATTGTTACAACGTGTAAATGGAATAAAACAAACAACATGTTTACTTGACCCTCTTCCTGGGAAACTGATCAAGGAGCTCTTTGTATTATTAGGTCCATCAGTGCTAAATATTATAAACTTATCACTTTCCTCGGGCACTGTTCCCCTAGCATTCAAAAAAGCGGTTATTCATCCTCTTCTTAAAAGACCTTACCTCGATCCTGACCTCATGGTAAACTACCGACCGGTGTCTCACCTTCCCTTTATTTCAAAAATCCTCGAAAAAATTGTTGCGGAGCAGTTAAATGAACACTTAGCGTCTAACAATCTATGTGAAACCTTTCAATCCGGTTTCAGGGCAAATCACTCGACGGAGACAGCCCTCGCAAAAATGACTAATGATCTATTGCTAACGATGGATTCTGATGCGTCATCTATGTTGCTGCTCCTCGATCTTAGCGCTGCTTTCGATACTGTCGATCATAATATTTTATTAGAACGTATCAAAACACGAATTGGTATGTCAGACTTAGCCCTGTCTTGGTTTAACTCTTATCTTACTGATAGGATGCAGTGTGTCTCCCATAACAATGTGACCTCGGACTACGTTAAGGTAACGTGTGGAGTTCCTCAGGGTTCGGTCCTTGGCCCTGCACTCTTCAGCATCTACATGCTGCCGCTAGGTGACATCATACGCAAATACGGTGTTAGCTTTCACTGTTATGCTGATGACACCCAACTCTACATGCCCCTAAAGCTGACCAACATGCCGGATTGTAGTCAGCTGGAGGCGTGTCTTAATGAAATTAAACAATGGATGTCCGCTAACTTTTTGCAACTCAACGCCAAAAAAACAGAAATGCTGATTATCGGTCCTGCTAGACACCGAACTCTATTTAATAATACAACTCTAACATTTGACAACCAAACAATTAAACAAGGCGACACGGTAAAGAACCTGGGTATTATCTTCGACCCAACTCTCTCCTTTGAGGCACACATTAAAAGCGTTACTAAAACGGCCTTCTTTCATCTCCGCAATATCGCTAAAATTCGCTCCATTCTGTCCACTAAAGACGCTGAGATCATTATCCATGCGTTTGTTACGTCTCGCCTCGACTACTGTAACGTATTATTTTCGGGTCTCCCCATGTCTAGCATTAAAAGATTACAGTTGGTACAAAATGCGGCTGCTAGACTTTTGACAAGAACAAGAAAGTTTGATCACATTACGCCTGTACTGGCTCACCTGCACTGGCTTCCTGTGCACTTAAGATGTGACTTTAAGGTTTTACTACTTACGTATAAAATACTACACGGTCTAGCTCCATCCTATCTTGCCGATTGTATTGTACCATATGTCCCGGCAAGAAATCTGCGTTCAAAGGACTCCGGCTTATTAGTGATCCCCAAAGCCCAAAAAAAGTCTGCGGGCTGTAGAGCTTTTTCATTTCGGGCTCCAGTACTCTGGAATGCCCTCCCGGTAACAGTTCGAGATGCTACCTCAGTAGAAGCATTTAAGTCTCACCTTAAAACTCATTTGTATACTCTAGCCTTTAAATAGACTCCCTTTTTAGACCAGTTGATCTGCCGTTTCTTTTCTTTTTCTTCTATGTCCCACTCTCCTTTGTGGAGGGAGTCCGGTCCGATCCGGTGGCCATGTACTGCTCGCCTGTGTATCGGCTGGGGACATCTCTGCGCTGCTGATCAGCCTCCGCTTGGGATGGTTTCCTGCTGGCTCCGCTGTGAACGGGACTCTCGCTGCTGTGTTGGATCCGCTTTGGACTGGACTCTCGCGACTGTGTTGGATCCATTATGGATTGATCTTTCACAGTATCATGTTCTCATATGTTCTCATAGTCATCAGTATCATCAGTATCACAGTATCATGTTCTCATAGTCAACATTGTCACCGACGTCCCACTGGGTCATTATTGTCACCGATGTCCCACTGGGTGTGAGTTTTCCTTGCCGATGTCCCACTGGGTGTGAGTTTTCCTTGCCCGAGGATGTCGTAGTGGTTTGTGCAGCCCTTTGAGACACTAGTGATTTAGGGCTATATAAGTAAACATTGATTGATTGATTGATCACATCGTGCAGTTTAAGTTGCTTTAACTCCATGAATAGTGGATTTGAATGATGTTTGTAGTGAACATTGGACACAATCCTAATGGCCTTTTTCTACAGAGTGACTAAAGACTGTAGATTGGATTCATAGCAATTTCCCCAAACTTCAACACAATAGTAGTGTAATAGAAAAACAAGAAGAAGAAGTAGAAGACGCTCTTTATTGTCAATATAAAAAAAAGTAAATCTCAGACTGGGCTCCTATGGGATGCGAAGGGCCCAGATGGGGTCCAATAACACAAGCTTCATAGCTGATAAACACATGTACACATGTTACGACACAGAAACCAAAAGACTTCTACCCGAAAGGGGAAGGAGGCTACGTCGGATAGTCGAACCTCGGATTCAGGAGGAACAGTGTGGTTTTCGTCCTGGTCGTGGAACTGTGGACCAGCTCTATACTCTCGGCAGGGTTCTTGAGGGTGCATGGGAGTTTGCCCAACCAGTCTACATGTGCTTTGTGGACTTGGAGAAGGCATTCGACCGTGTCCCTCGGGAAGTCCTGTGGGGAGTGCTCAGAGAGTATGGGGTATCGGACTGTCTTATTGTGGCGGTCCGCTCCCTGTACGATCAGTGCCAGAGCTTGGTTCGCATTGCCGGCAGTAAGTCGAACACATTTCCAGTGAGGGTTGGACTCCGCCAAGGCTGTCCTTTGTCACCGATTCTGTTCATAACTTTTATGGACAGAATTTCTAGGCGCAGTCAAGGCGTTGAGGGGTTCCGGTTTGGTAACCGCAGGATTAGGTCTCTGCTTTTTGCAGATGATGTGGTCCTGATGGCTTCATCTGACCGGGATCTTCAGCTCTCGCTGGATCGGTTCGCAGCCGAGTGTGAAGCGACCGGAATGAGAATCAGCACCTCCAAGTCCGAGTCCATGGTTCTCGCCCGGAAAAGGGCGGAGTGCCATCTCCGGGTTGGGGAGGAGACCCTGCCCCAAGTGGAGGAGTTCAAGTACCTAGGAGTCTTTTTCACGAGTGAGGGAAGAGTGGATCGTGAGATCGACAGACGGATCGGTGCGGCGTCTTCAGTAATGCGGACGTTGTACCGATCCGTTGTGGTGAAGAAGGAGCTGAGCCGGAAGGCAAAGCTCTCAATTTACCGGTCGATCTACGTTCCCATCCTCACCTATGGTCATGAGCTTTGGGTCATGACCGAAAGGATAAGATCACGGGTACAAGCGGCCGAAATGAGTTTCCTCCGCCGTGTGGCGGGGCTCTCCCTTAGAGATAGGGTGAGAAGCTCTGCCATCCGGGAGGGACTCAAAGTAAAGCCGCTGCTCCTCCACATCGAGAGGAGCCAGATGAGGTGGTTCGGGCATCTGGTCAGGATGCCACCCGAACGCCTCCCTAGGGAGGTGTTTAGGGCACGTACAACCGGTAGGAGGCCACGGGGAAGACCCAGGACACGTTGGGAAGACTATGTCTCCCGGCTGGCCTGGGAACGCCTCGGGATCCCCCGGGAAGAGCTAGACGAAGTGGCTGGGGAGAGGGAACTCTGGGATTCCCTGCTTAGGCTGTAGCCCCCGCGACCCGACCTCGGATAAGCGGAAGATGATGGATGGATGGATGGATATATATATATATAAAGTTCTATTTTGGTTTCATCTGACCACATGACATTCTTCCAATCCTCTGCTGTATCATCCATGTATCCATTTTGGTATAAACTCAACTCGTCGTGTTTGGAGGAAGAAGAATACTGAGTTGCATCCCAAGAACACCATACCTACTGTGAAGCATGGGGGTGGAAACATCGTGCTTTGGGGCTGTTTTTCTGCTAAGGGGACAGGACGATTAATCCGTGTTAAGGAAAGAATGAATGGGGCCATGTATTGTGAGATTTTGAGCCAAAACCTCCTTCCGTCAGTGAGAGCTTTAAATGGTTGACCATATACTTGTTTTCCACCATAATTTACAGATACATTCTTTAAAATTCCTACAATGTGAATTCCTATTTTTTTTTCCAAATTCTGTCTATTACAGTTGAAGTGTACCTATGATGAAAATTACAGACCTCTGTCATCATTTTAAATGGAAGAACTTGCACATTCGGTGGCTGACTAAATATTTTTTTGCCCCACTGTATATATATATATATATATATATATATATATATATATATATATATATATACGTATACATATATATATATATATATGTATACGTATATATATATATATATATATATATATATATATATATATATATATATATATATATATATATATATATATATATATATATATTGTAACGTTGGGGTCGCATCTTTATGCGGGATTGTTCTCCCGGAATGCAGAACGGACGGCTCCGGACCAAGACGTGGGGTAGGAAATTATTTATTTACAGTAACTCATAAAACTCATACGACAAAAAAAGCGGATGCGTGCCGGTCGCACGTAGAAGCTAAGGCTAAACACATAGCACAGAAATCTAACAAGACTAACGTGGTCAAAACACTGGCAAAAACTTAAGACTAGGCAGAAAACTCACGTGAAACAGGTTGCATGCAGCAAACGCAATGAAGGCAGCACGAGTGAGAACAAAGATAGGCTTAAATAGAGTCTCTGATGAGTAACAGGTGTGCGTGCACGGCAGGTGAAAATCAAGTAACCATGGTGACGAAACTAACTCACAAGGTGCACAAATATGAAGATAGAGGTGATGGAATTCCTGCTGGGCATTGCTGCCTGAGCACCTCCTCCAGTGCCTTTGACAGGTGTGCTGTTACACCCCACTGAACACCTCAGTGGGCATAAATGGGTCATCAGCTGGGGACCACCATTAATTAACATTTCGCTCCTTAAACCCCAGAACGTCTCATGGTGGCGGAGCGATGGCAGGGATGTCTCTCTGCCACCCCCTGCTGATGCCCTAGGTGTTTGCACCCCAACTTTTATTGTTCCTCCTTAGCCACAGCCAGAAGCTGCCTTTGTCCGCCTCCTCCGCCAGCTCTTTCATGGCTTTCCGATGCCCTGCTCCTGTGCATCCAATGTCTCGGAGAAGGCGGGCAGTTGAGGAACCAACGAAGCCCCTACACGCCACTTCCACAGGGCAGATGATGGCTTTCCAGCCAGCCTCCCTGCACTCTGCTGCCAGGTCCGAGTACTTGGCTCGCTTCCGCTCATAGGCAGCCTCCAACCCTCCCTCCCGTGGGACAGTGAGCTCGACCAGAAGAACCGTCTTGCAAGCCTCTGACCAGAAGACCAGGTCTGGCCTTAGCGATGTTTCGACGATCTCCCTGAGGAACTGGAGCTGCTTCCCCAGGTCAACCCTCATGCTCCACTCATTTCCTGGTGAGAGAAGTCTCGCTGTAAGTCTCTGGTGGGGGGGTTTGGCACCCTCTCCAGCCCTTGCGAACTGGATCCGATGTTTGGCTGGAACGGAAGGTCTGCTATTCGCCTCCTTTCTGCAGGTCTCTGACACCTCTGCCAGCTTCCTCAAGACTTGGTCGTGTCGCCATCTATAGCGGCCTTGCGATAGCGGCCTTGCGATAGCGCTGTCATGCAGCCTGACAGAATGTGCTGGAGGTTTGCATTGATGGTGTTGCAGAGGGGACAGGTCTCCTCGGCACCAAACCATTGGTGGAGGTTTCGGGGACAAGGCAAGGTGTCGTAAGTTGCTCTGATCAGGAAGCTGAGCCTGGCTTGGGGGATCTTCCACAGGTCAGACCAGGACATCGACCTGTCTGTGAGACCTTCCCACGATGTCCAATGACCTTGCTGGCCCTGGGACACTGCTTTGATGTTTAGGCGTTCCTGCTCAGTTCTTGCCACTTCTGCCACCACCATGGCGCCCCGGTCTTTTTTGGAAGCTTTTGACCAGAACAAGGGAGCCTTGCCACTACCTGAACTCTGCCGACCACGTCACGGTGCTTCAGCCTGCAGATTGCCGTGTCGACCTCTTCTTGGGCTTTCCACTTTCTCCCTGTTCTTATCTGGGTGCCCGCTTCTCTCACCAGCTGGTCAGTGGATTCCCTCAGCTCCAGCACCAGCCGAGCCTTCTCTTGCTTGTATCCCAGGCTGATGGATCGCAGTGGTAGTTGAAGCGAGTTCCTACCAAAGAGGCCTACGTCTGAGAGGCACCTTGGTAGTCCCAGCCACTTTCTGATGAACGAGTTTGCCAGTCCATCCATCTTGCTTACCACTGAGGAGGGGATTTCGCTCATCTTCAGTGGCCACATCACCCTTGGGTACAGAATGAACTGGTAACACCATACCTTATACTTCCCAGGGAGTTGGCTTTGGTTGATCTTGGCCAGGCCATCTGCAAGCTGCTTCCTCACCGTCTCCCCCATCTGCCTGTCGGAGAGCTCTGCTGTGTAGGTGCGACCCAGGCTACGAAGAGGTTGATCTGCCAGCAATGGGATGTTCTCACTGCCTGCGACAAAGATGGTGTTGTCACTTCTGACTCCTTTCCTGATCGACAGACTACGTGATTTGGAGGGTTTGATCTTCATCCTCGCCCAGCCCACAAGCTCGTCGATCCTCTTCAGCAGTCTTGTTGTACATGCTGCTGTCTGAAGTATGGTGGTGATATCTTCCATGTAGCCTCTCACTGCTGGTAGCCTCTTTCCGGAAGGCAGTTTCACTCCTCCGACCATCTTCCTAGCCCCTTCGAGGATGATCTCGAAGGCTTCAACGAACAGGATGGGCGAGATTGAACATCCCATGGCGATGCCTACTTCCAGCTGTTGCCAGCCTGTTGTGAAGTCCTGATGAGTGCAGCACAACTGGAGGTCTCCAAAGTACTTGGCTACCAGGGCTCTGATGGAGACTGGTACATGGAAGAAGTCCAGGGCAAACTCGATGAGTTGGTGGGGGATAGACCCGTATGCGTTGGCAAGGTCCAACCACACGACATGCAGGTCACCTCTCTCTCTCTTCGCCCTTTGGATCTGCTCCCATATTACTGCAGAGTGTTCCACACAGCCTGGGAAGCCTGGCACGCCTGCCTTCTGGCAGCTGGTGTCAATGTACCCGTTGCTTGTGAGGTAGCTGGTCAACCTCTTGGCCAGGATGGAGAAGAACATCTTTCCCTCGACATTTAGGAGGGAAGTGCTCCTGAACTGGCTGATCGTACTGGAGTTCTGCTCCTTTGGGATGAAAACTGTAACTGCTCTTTGCCATTCTGAAGAGATGACTTGTTTTTTCCAGGCCACTCTCAGCAGGTTCCAGAGATGTTTCAGGACCCCTGGGCAGTACTTATACAGCTTGTATGGTATTCCATTGGGGCCTGGGGCTGAGGCAGCTCTTGCTTTCCGGACAACCTCTGCCACCTCGCTGAGTTTGGGGAGGGCAGCATTAAAGAGGAAAGCTGGGGGAGCCGGGCGAGGAACATAACCAGGGGATCCCAGCAGAGTTGACTTTAATGGGTCACTGTACTGTTCCTTGATGTAATTTTCTAGCTCAGGTTTGGTAATAACCAGCTTTCCGCTTCTCTTGTCCTCTAACAGCTGTCTGGCATGCTTGAAGGGATTTTTGAAGAAGTTGCTCCTCTCTTTCTCCTTCCGCCTTCTGCGTTTGCGAATGCGCTCAGCCCTCCGTAGGCCGGCAAGATCTTTCCTCACCTCATCCCACAGTGGCTTCAGGCCCTCCTTTTCCTCCTTGCTTGCCTTCCTCCACTGTTTCCGGTGTTGACGCCGCCTCTTCACCAACTGCTCGATTTCTCTCTCTCTCCTTCCTTTCTGCCTTGGGCCAGGTTTCCGCTTTTCAGCAGCTACTCCAAATCTGCCTCTGCATTCGTCGTACAGGATGTCTCCAATGCGGTTCAGCTTGGTTTCTACCTGGCCACGCAATGAGTGCTCCAGGATAAGGCTAAGGTCCTTGTCCAGCTTCTGCCAGACCGCAACTTCGTTTGCTTTAGGCCATTTGACCAGCTGCCTCCTTCCAGGTTATTTCCTCTCTGTTCTCTGGCTTTGCTCCTGGTTGTTGGGGTTGCTTTGTGTTCTGTGTGCGTCTTCGTCAGTGCCACTCTCAGAGGCATTGGTGTCCACCAAGGGCCCTCCTGTGTCCTCCGCCTGCCTTTCCTCAGCAACGGTGGATCCCTCAGCACTGTGGTTTGCCACCTGGCTTTGGGTTCCTCTTGTCTGACCTGCGGTTGCAGTGCAATGTTGCTGATGGCCTCCCTCTTTGCACTTCTTCCTTCCCTGATGGATACGCAAACCCCTGAAGGTGGTCACCTTCTCCCACCCACACCTGCATCTTCTCATGATCCTATACTCTTTGTCGGTGTCCGTTCCAGTCGTTACCAAGAAATCCGTCTTATTTGGCCCTTCTTCCACCCCGCCTCTCGGAGGGCCATCGGGTTGTTTTTCCTTATTTGTCTTCGTAGTAAGTTTAGGGTGTCAACAAAGGGAGTCCAAACAAACAGAAATAGCACAAAAACATGATCAGGACCACGGATCATGACATATAAATGCATACTGCATACTGACAAGACAGTTTTTTGTACTTTTTCAAATGTTACAAACCGATATTTTGTGTAAATATACCTATTGTGTCTGGTAAAATTAAAAAAAGTTCTGATATTTCAAATAATAACATATTTATTAAAAAAAAACAACAACAGTTATTATGTAAGAAAAAACAGCAAACACACACACGTTTAATAATATATATATATATATATATATATATATATATATATATATATATATATATAATACATATATAGTTATATATAAATATATATATATATATATATGTGTATATTTATCTTACAAATACATTGATACTAACTAAAGAGTTAATATGAACATTTTTAACAAACATAATAAACACTGTTAAATGTGTAATTGAATATTGTTGTCTCCGTAAAAGCACAATTTTTGACGCAATAGATTATGTAGTTTTACAATTGTATTATTGCTATTATTATTTTATTATTACATGGGAAAAACATAAAAGTAAAGATGAATGAAAAAGAGCAACAAAAAACGGTATGTAATGACAAAAAGACAACATTTTGTCATTAATAACTACTAATAATATACTTACTCACCTATAATACACAATATCTGTTTTTAGCCTTTTTTTTGGAATGAAAACAAATTCATAATGGCCCTCCTATACTTGATTTTTCAGTATGTGGCCCTTGGTGGAAACGTTTGGACACCCCTGAAGTAAAGTATCAAAGTAATGGATATTTTGATTTGAGATTCAATATTAGAGTTTGCAGATGTGGTGTCAGCTGTATCAATATTTCAGTATTGATCCACACATCACTCCTCAAAAGTTTAGAGACATTTCTTAATAATCATGGGAAACTGTGTCCAAGCTTTTGACTGGAATTGTGATAGGCTCCTGCACCCCCCGTGACCCCGAAATGGACAAGCGATAGAAAATGGATGGATGGATGTACAGCAAGGATCACAGAACTCTACTAGAACTCTACTGCAATAGTGACAATAGTTGCATGAATTAACGTGTACAAAGCGTTGTCCCAGAACTCAATGTCATTTCTAAACACATTTGGAAGTCAGGCCCGGTTTACGGGTCAGTTAATCCCTCCCCGTCCCTCAACGGACCTCCCTCGGTGCCAAAGCCCTTGCAAAAGAGCAGACTTCATCTGCAGCAGGTGCAGCTCTAATGATGCTTTGATGCCATCTGTCAAATCCCATCACTTGCTGTGGCGCCTGACATTTCTGTTGATGCCTCCTAGCAACGACTTCGCCTCTGAGGTAGAAGCTACATGCTAACAATGAAGGAGGAAAAACAACAAAACAACAGCTGTGAATTTGCGAAATGCCCTCCAGCAAACTTTACAGCGTAAAGGAGCAACGCTTAATTAATGGCTATGCAAGTTTTATGATCACTCCAATGATACTAGTAAACTCTGTCACCACAGCATCAGTTGATAACTTTGTACAGTAGAACCTCAAAATTGAAGTGTTCTTGAACATGGTCCGTAAAACAAAAGGTTTGTATTGTGAAGCAGATTTCCCCCCAAAAGTCGATGTCAACATGAATAATTAGTGCTAGCCTATGTATATATATATTTATATATATATATATATATATATATATATATATATATATATATATATATATATACATATATATATATATATATATATATATATATATATATATATATATATATATATATATATATATATATATATATATATACCAAGATGGCAGCGCCCGGACGGGCTGCAACATTGAGGGGCTCTTGCTAAAGATGGAACATTTGGCAGAAATACCGGACAATTCTGCAAACTTCATGGCTGGCTCACATCGTGGTCACTCTGTGATCACGTACGACCGCCAGACACTTCTGGATGTGGACATATCGGGCCGTTTTGGACTGATAGACGCGTGCGTGCTAGACCGGCTAACTAGCATGGGAATAATTTGGCGGCTACATCCAGCGGCCTGTGAAGCAGGGGAGTCTAGTAGCAGCGGGGGCCGTCTAAAGAGCAGACGCCAGCGGTATGATCGGAAACGCGGATGTCGAGCAGGGCTAAAAAAAAGCAGAAGGCTAATCCCCACAGAACACCACTTCCCTCCATCCTGAAGCCGGATTTAAATGGAAGATGCGAGACTACTGGTCTGGGTAAGGAGTCAATTAAATTAGAACAAGTTTTTTCTGCTTTGAGTGTTTCAGAGTTGGACATGTGTTTTACTGAGGTGGCTAACTATGATGCGTGCAGTTTATCAAAGCAACAAACAAACAATCGGAAAATCCCCGTTACTGAGGTGGCTAACCATGATGCGTGCAGTTTATCAAAGCAACAATCAAACAATCGGAAAATTCCCGTCGTATCAATTCCTAGATATGGTCGTAATTATACTAAATGCACTGGGCATAATAAACACAATATTATTAATATTGCTACTATGGATAATTTGATCAAAAATTCCCTAAAACACCCCACTACCTATAATATAGGTTTTTTAAACATAAGATCATTGTCCTCCTAACTTTACACATGCGCATATTGCCCGTCCGCTTAAAATGGGTGGGGGGGTCGGACTAATATACAACGAAAACTTTAACCTTAGTCCTAACATAAATAATAAATATAGATCGTTTGAGGTGCTTACTATGAGGGCTGTCACACCGCTGCCTCTACACCTGGCTGTTATCTACCGCCCCCCAGGGCCCTGTTCGGACTTTATCAATGAATTCTCAGAGTTCGTTGCTGATTTAGTGACACACGCCGATAATATAATCATAATGGGGGACTTTAATATCCAGATGAATACCCCATCGGACCCACCGTGCGTGGCGCTCCAGACTATAATTGATAGCTGTGGTCTTACACAAATAATAAATGAATCAACGCATTGCAACGGTTATACGATAGACCTAGTGCTTGTCAGGGGTATCACCGTTTCCAAAGTTACGATACTCCCGTATACTAAAGTATTGTCCGATCATTACCTTATAAAATTCGAGGTTCAGACGCATGTTCGTCAAACTAATAATAATAATAACTGCTATAGCAGCCGCAACATTAACACGGCCACAACGACAACTCTTGCTGACCTACTGCCCTCGGTAATGGCACCATTCCCAAAATATGTGGGCTCTATTGATAACCTCACTAACAATTTTAACGACGCCCTGCAAGAAATCATTGATAACATAGCCCCGCTAAAGTTAAAAAAGGCTCCAAAAAAGCGCACCCCGTGGTTTACAGAAGAAACTAGAGCTCAGAAATTATTATGTAGAAAGCTGGAACGCAAATGGCGCACGACTAAACTTGAGGTGCACCATCAAGCATGGAGTGATGGTTTAATAACTTATAAACGCATGCTTACCTTAGCTAAAGCTAAATATTACTCAAATCTCATCCACCGTAATAAAAACGATCCTAAATTTTTGTTTAGTACGGTAGCATCGCTAACCCAACAAGGGACCCCTTCCAGTAGCTCCACCCACTCAGCTGATGACTTTATGCAATTATTTAGTAAGAAAATTGAAGTCATTAGAAAGGAGATTAAAGACAATGCGTCCCAGCTACAACGGGTTATATTAACACAGATACGATGGTATATACGGCGGATACTGCCCTCCAAAATAGTTTCTCTCGTTTTGAGGAAATAACATTAGAGGAATTGTTACAACATGTAAATGGAATAAAACAAACAACATGTTTACTTGACCCTCTTCCTGGGAAACTGATCAAGGAGCTTTTTGTATTAGTAGGTCCATCAGTGCTAAATATTATAAACTTATCACTTTCCTCGGGCACTGTTCCCCTAGCATTCAAAAAAGCGGTTATTCATCCTCTTCTTAAAAGACCTTACCTCGATCCTGACCTCATGGTAAACTACCGACCGGTGTCTCACCTTCCCTTTATTTCAAAAATCCTCGAAAAAATTGTTGCGGAGCAGTTAAATGAACACTTAGCGTCTAACAATCTATGTAAAACCTTTCAATCCGGTTTCAGGGCAAATCACTCCACGGAGACAGCCCTCGCAAAAATGACTAATGATCTATTGCTAACGATGGATTCTGATGCATCATCTATGTTGCTGCTCCTCGATCTTAGCGCTGCTTTCGATACTGTTGCTCATAATATTTTATTAGAACGTATCAAAACACGAATTGGTATGTCAGACTTAGCCCTGTCTTGGTTTAACTCTTATCTTACTGATAGGATGCAGTGTGTCTCCCATAACAATGTGACCTCGGACTACGTTAAGGTAACGTGTGGAGTTCCCCAGGGTTCGGTCCTTGGCCCTGCACTCTTCAGCATCTACATGCTGCCGCTAGGTGACATCATACGCAAATACGGTGTTAGCTTTCACTGTTATGCTGATGACACCCAACTCTACATGCCCCTAAAGCTGACCAACATGCCGGATTGTAGTCAGCTGGAGGCGTGTCTTAATGAAATTAAGCAATGGATGTCCGCTAACTTTTTGCAACTCAACGCCAAAAAAACGGAAATGCTGATTATCGGTCCTGCTAGACACCGAAGTCTATTTAATAATACAACTCTAACATTTGACAACCAAACAATTAAACAAGGCGACACGGTAAAGAATCTGGGTGTTATCTTAGACCCAACTCTCTCCTTTGAGGCACACATTAAAAGCGTTACTAAAACGGCCTTCTTTCATCTCCGTAATATCGCTAAAATTCGCTCCATTCTGTTCACTAAAGACGCTGAGATCATTATCCATGCGTTTGTTACGTCTCGCCTCGACTACTGTAACGTATTATTTTCGGGTCTCCCCATGTCTAGCATTAAAAGATTACAGTTGGTACAAAATGGGGCTGCTAGACTTTTGACAAGAACAAGAAAGTTTGATCATATTACGCCTGTACTGGCTCACCTGCACTGGCTTCCTGTGCACTTAAGATGTGACTTTAAGGTTTTACTACTTACGTATAAAATACTACACGGTCTAGCTCCATCCTATCTTGCCGATTGTATTGTACCATATGTCCCGGCAAGAAATCTGCGTTCAAAGGACTCCGGCTTATTAGTGATTCCCAAAGCCCAAAAAAGTCTGCGGGCTATAGAGCTTTTTCATTTCGGGCTCCAGTACTCTGGAATGCCCTCCCGGTAACAGTTCGAGATGCCACCGCAGTAGAAGAATTTAAGTCTCACCTTAAAACTCATTTGTATACTCTAGCCTTTAAATAGACTCCCTTTTTAGACTAGTTCATCTGCCGTTTCTCTTCTTTTTCTCCTATGTCCCACTCTCCCTTGTGGAAGGGGTCCGGTCCGATCCGGTGGCCATGTACTGCTCGCCTGTGTATCGGCTGGGGACATCTCTGCGCTGCTGATCCGCCTACGCTTGGGATGGTTTCCTGCTGGCTCCGCTGTGAACGGGACTCTCGCTGCTGTGTTGGATCTGCTTTGGACTGGACTCTCGCGACTGTGTTGGATCCATTATAGATTGAACTTTCACAGTATCCTGTTAGACCCGCTCGACATCCATTGCTTTCCTCCTCTCCAAGGTTCTCATAGTCATCATTGTCACCGACGTCCCGCTGGGTCATTATTGTCACCGATGTCCCACTGGGTGTGAGTTTTCCTTGCCCTTATGTGGGCCTACCGAGGATGTCGTAGTGGTTTGTGCAGCCCTTTGAGACACTAGTGATTTAGGGCTATATAAGTAAACATTGATTAATTGATTGATATATATATTCAAGGCTACTGTGATTTATTCGTTATACAGTGCTCAATATTGGGGTAGAGCGGAATATACGTTAGGTCAGGAAAAAACACGGAGGCTATTTCATCCCTATACGACTGATTCAGAACTCTTGTGGATCATTAAAGTTTGTCTAAGTTTAAGTCTAGGTCTAAGTTTAAGTCTAAAAACTGGCAGTCCAAAGTCTAAAAGGGAAGTCAAGGTGCACAGCTCCATCATGAGGGGACGTTGCTGGGGAGGACAACAAGGAAGAACAAGAAACACAGAGGGAAAACGCAGAGAGAGAGAGAGAGAGAGAGAGAGAGAGAGCATAAAGCTGGGTTAGTCGGCTTACGGTACACGACAAAAGATTAATTTCCGGCCAGGATCCTTAGGTCTTCTGGGTTCGAGCCCACGCCCTGACACACGTCTGCACAGCAGTGCGCGTTAATGCCATTAATATCTCTACATGATAATGTTTAACCTTCTCTACATACCTATTATTACAATGTAATATGCAGCCTGTTAAACATGTTAAACAATCTGTTCAACTTCCCTGTCCCCGTGTCTTATGTCCTTTGTGTTTTCCGCAGTAGTTCCCCTGTCTTCCGTGATTGAGCTGTGTGCCTCTACTTCCCACTGGATTCTGGACTGTCCCTCTTGATCCTTAGCCCCAGCTTTGACACGGACCTTGTTGCTTCTCTCCAGCCCCTGACCACTTGCCTGCCCACGGACTGCCTTCTTGCCTCGCTCCTTTGATCTGATGAAGGAGTCATCCAATACGCACATACAACAAACTCTGGTAACAGTCACATGGTTAATTCTACACATCGTCTTGCACCTGTCACTTAGAGTAGCATACTGTGAACGGCTTCCTGCCGTCATCGTGCGGGTTGCATGGACCATCAAGTAAGGACATGCTTTTGCAGGTTTGACTCCTGTTTATTTTTCAATACAGCTTTGTCTTTCAGTCTGGTCGCTTTTCAGCTCTTTTCCTCCTGCTCGCTCCTTGCTCTCTCTCCGTCGGCCGTGTCATCGTTTTGCGCTCCTTTGCCTCCACTCCTTGGTCTCTGCTTCAGTCCCTCCAACTCCTCCTGTTCTCTTTCCTCCTTCTCCCCTTTTGTACGCTGAGAGGAGATAGGCAGATTGTGGACCGGTGTGTGAGCCACGCTCCTGATCTCGATCGCTGGGGCGTCGCTCCCGGCACGCCCCGCCTCCTTGCTCGGCTGCATTCTCCGCCTCCTGACCACCATCTTGAGCAGGGCCGAAGCGTGTCCTGGCCCGCCGTCGGCCCGTCGGCTTCGCCTCTCCACACATACGCATCCCACCTAATCATCAAGTTCAATAAACCTATTGAACTGATTCCTGCCGTGGTGTCATTTCCTTCTCCTGCCGTACATAACATGGTAATGTTGTGTAGTGAAATGTAATTACCTGTAGTGAGCTGCAGGGGGAAGTGGCAGGCATGCCTGCAGGATTAAACGTAGTGGTAGCGAAGAGGACAAGTTTGTTCAGAGAATCTTACTCCTTCATATCGGCAATACCATTACAATACATTTTAATTTCAATCCGCCAGAGAACATTTATTGAGGTAGAACAATCATAAAATATCACAGCTTGACCGTTTTGTAAGACGGTTATTCGTTGTTTTGTTGGTTAGACCGGATGTATAGCGCTACTATTATGAAGTCACCAACCGGACATATGTGATTGGTATGAGACTTGACATGTTTTGATGAAAATCTCTGATCAGTGACTTCAGACTTTTTCTCTACTGTCTTTTTCTCTGCTGAGCTTCTATTCCATCTTACTAAAGCCATTCTATTAACAATCTACATTTTATGTTTTCAATGTACTTAACTGTAATACAAACATGGATGTGGAGCTTCTCTTCACTATAAGCAGCAATGTGCGCTCAGCGTTCCCTCCAATTATGTTGTCTCACGGCAATTGAAGTTGAAATTGTCTTGTCTTGTCCGGAGAATCACTCGCCATGGTTTACGATCTGAGATTACCATCAGGTCCCCCTTCCTTTGTGCAGTTCTGCTAGCTATTTTCGAGCCTGTGACTCAACAGTAACTGGTTGCCAATACACTTTTTGCCAAGCTACCAAAATGGCTGACGGTCAAAAACGTTAATTGCGCGTTTAAAAAAATGATTGCCAATAAAAAAATGTATAGTTATTATCGCTTCTATGCTTCCTGGTAGGGTCCCCCAAGACAAATAGGTCCTAGGTGAGGGACTAGACAAAGAGCAGCTCGAAGATCTCTATGGAAAGTCAAATAAGAGGACGCAGATTTCCCTCGCCTGGATGCAGGTCACCGGGGACCCTTTGAGTAGCCAGGCTCAGAGGTGGGGCTCAATGACGAGCCCCTGGTGGGGTCCCGCAATGGGGCCAGCAATGGGGCTCGCCGTGGGGCCCAGCCCGAAAAGGTGACGTTGGTCCCCCCTCAAAATTGTCTCATGATAGGAGGGCCATAGATGACGGGTGCAGTGTGAGCTGGGTGTCAGTCAAAGGCAGGGCTTTTGACAGAAACAAGCTCTTGGGACGGGGAACAGCACCTTGTCTGGTGCCGAGGTGGAGAAGTTCCAGCTAGATCTTGTCAGACAAACTTTGACACACAGCAAAGGCTCTGGAACCAATATTGAGAGTAGCTGGATTCTCTTCCACTCTGGTGTTGCAAGCAGTGAGAGGCAATGGGCTGGGGTGGCAATTCTTGTTGCCCCTCAGCTCAGAGCTTTAACGTTGACGAAAGGGAAACTTCCCTCCGCCTTTGGGTAGGCGGGGGTTCCTGAATCTTGTCTGTGCTTATGCACTTCAGCTCAGAGAACCCACCCTTTTTGGATTCCCTAGAGGGAATACTGTAGAAGGCTCCCTCGGGTGATTCCTTTGTTCTACTGGTTGACTTCAAAGCTCACATTGGCAATGACAGTAAAACCTGGAGAGGTGTGGTATGGACCCGAGTGGTGTTTTGTTATTGGACTGTCCATAACGAACACCATGTTCAAACATAAGGATGTCAATATGTGCACTTGACACTAGGACAACGTAGGTCGCAGTTCGATGATCATCATATTTGCGGTCTCAAGTTTTGGACACTCGGGTGAAGAGAGTGGTGGGAATTTCTACTGATCACCACCTGATGGTGTGTTGGCTCCGATGGTGGGGGAGGATGCCGGTCAGACCTGCCCGGCCCAAACACATTGTGAGGGTCTGCTGGGAACGTCTAAGATCATTTCACTTCTCACCTCCAGAAGAACGTTGAACATTTCACAAAGGAGTTGCTGCACATTGAGTCTAAGTGGACCATGTTCAATGCCTCTATTTTCGAGGCGGCCTATAGGAGTTGTGGCAGTGGATAGGAGCTGAAGAAGAAAACCCATTGGGTCTTTTTGGTTGAGGGGACCCTAGAGGCATCGGACAGGTAACGACAGGCCAAGCGGCTTTGGTGATCGCAGAGTCAAAAACTCAGACAAGTGAGGAGTTTGATGAAGCCATGGAATACGACTTCCAGACAGCTTCGAAGTGATTTTGGACCACTGTCAGACACCTCAGTAGGAGGGGAAAGGTTCACTGTATTTGGTGGGGATGGTGTGCTGCTGACCTCAATTTAGGACGTTGTGGATCGGTGGAGGGATAACTTCGAAGACTGCTTCAATTCCACCCACACATCTTCCTTTGAGGAAGCAGTTCCTGGGGAATCTGTGGTAGGCTCTCCTATTTCTGGGGCTGAGGTTGCCCAGATAGGCAAAACACTCCTTGGTGCCGGATGAGATCCGCTCAGAGTTCCTTTAGGCTCTGGATGCTATGGGGTTGTCTTGGTTGACAAGACTCTGCAACATTGCGTGGACATGGGAGGTGGTGCCTCTGGATTGGCAGACAATGTGGTTCCTCTCTTTAAAAAAGGGGAACCGGAGGGTGTGTTCTAACTATCTTGAGATCACACGCTTTAGCCTTCCCGGTAAAGTCTATTCAGGTGTACTGGAGAGGAGGCTACGTCGGATAGTCGAACCTCGTATTCAGGAGGAGCAGTGTGGTTTTCGTCCTTGTCGTGGAACTGTGGACCAGCTCTATACTCTTGACAGGGTTTATGAGGGTGTATGGGAGTTTGGCCAACCAGTCTACATGTACTTTGTGGACTTGGAGAAGGCATTCGACCGTGTCCCTTGAGAAGTCCTGTGGGTAGTGCTCAGATTGTATGATCGGTGTCAGAGCTTGGTCTGCATCGCTTTCAGTAAGTCAGATCAATTTCCAGTGAGGTTTGGCCTCTGCCAGAGCTGCCCATTGTCACCAATTCTGTTCAACACTTTTGTGGACATAATTTGTCGGTGCAGTCAGCATGTTAAGGGGACCCAGTTTGTTGGCTGTTGGATGAAGTCTCTGCTCTTTGCAGATGATATGGTCCTGACGGCTTTATCTTAACAGGATCTTCAGCTCTTACTGGATTGTTTCACAGCCAAGTGTGAAACGACTGGGATAACAATCAGCACCTCCAATTCGGAATCCATGGTTATCGTACGGAAAAGGGTGGCGTGCCATCTCCGGGTTGGGGAGGATATCTTCCCCCAAGTGGAGGAGTTCAAGCACCACGGAGTCTTGTTGTGAGTCACTTTTTCAAATTCTTGGATTTTTCAGAGTGAAAAACCAACAGTGGCTTTACATAGTCACTACTAGCGTTTACACAAACTAGCAGTATGAGGCAATCCTTCAATAACTTCTGTCCTAATATTGCCTCCCTTGCCTGTAATAAAGGTCTGCGGTGGCCTTTTTGGTCTCATCACAATTAAAGACTTGCTGCGGAGCAAATCCCCTTTTGCTGATGAAATTCTCACAGTAAAGGTGTCGCATGCCGGAGGCTAACTAGCGGTTGTCTAGCAACCCGAAGCTATTCAGCAAGATTGTGGGAGTTTTGACACATTTAAAGTGTTTCTGATCACACAGAGTAGTCTTAAAGACAGGCTCACATAGCTCTTATTGGCGCAATGTACGACAATTGTGGGAATTAACCCGTAAGAAGTGTCGCTCGCTGTTTAACCCTACGTCATCGTAGGGCCCCTACGATGACGTAGGGGCCCTGCCCCCTCAAAATAGCCATGCCTGTGTGTACAGGACGGGATGTCATCAAAATGGCATCCCCCGATGGCTTTAAGCGGCAAGCAAAGAATGAACGAAACGTTCGTATGCCGAGATGTAAAGACTCGCAAACCAAAAAGGTCGCAACCAGAGGCGTTCATAAGTTGAGGTTCCACTGTTTAAGATTAGTCAAACCACAACATTTCCTTAAGTCAACTTCTGAAATGTTTTTGTCAGTTTTTTTTGAGTTGCCACACTCGTCTGGCTGACCAACTTGCAATCATTCTACTTGTATGTGATGTCTTGTCCTGGGCAGCCCCATTAGAGTCAAGTGGTGCAGAGTGATTGCCTTCATCATGTCAGTGACGGAGCAAGAGCACATTGTTTGCCCTTGTGCAGTGCGTATCAAAGGCACTACAATAGCCATAGAAAAAAAAGAAGACATCATGTGCGTTTGTCTTGAGTATCCAAGGCCTTCTGTATTCTCTATGGGGATTTGGGCCTTAAATGGAGGAGCCAATTAGTGTTTTTAGTTTTTCTGCAGGCATCCAATTACAAAAAAAATATGCTGTGGACTCTTAGAAGTCAAGTAGATCCAGGAGGCTGTTTTATTTATGATTTTCTTTTAAATTAAAAAGAAATGATCCCATAGAATACATTTCTTCAACATGTCAAATTTGGTCAAGTTTGTGTATTTGGGCTATGCAATCCAATAGGTGTCATTTGCTTGTTGAAACTCTCAACAAGGCAACGTGTGAACTGTTTTTTTTATTGTGGTTTTAGGAAATTCTCTTTTTGGTAGTGTGATAGAGCGAGCGTTTACTAGATCTTTTACGGATGGTTTTGTGTTTGGATATTTTCATTCCTGTGATATACTGTGGACTGTATGCAAAATAAAGTGATACAAAGTATGTAAAGTAGTTATCCTTTGGCTTCAACATTAGGTGAAATCCTTGTGCTTACAGAACAACAACATAACAAGATTGTAGTAGGGCTGCAGCTAATGATTATTTTAATAGTTGATTACCGTATTTTTTGGACTATTAAGTCGCAGTTTTTTTCATAGTTTGCCCGGGGGTGCGAAATATACTCCAGAGCGACTTGTGTGTGAAATATTAACACATTACCGTAAAATTTCTAATAATATTATTTATCTCATTCGCGGAAGAGACGAAGAAAATGTCAGCAATCGTCACACACACGTCAGCAATCGTCACATACACGTCAACCAATAAGAATTCGGCGGGGGAGGGTCTTGGCAGAAGTGCATTGTGGGTCATATATATGCATATATGCCATATGCTACTGCCATAGCTATTAAAATGGATAATTTCATCATTGGCGGTAACTTATAAAACTGAGAAGGGCTGAACAAAAATGGCACCGAAAAGGAAATCATGTACTGCAGATTACACAATACCAAATAATATTATTTATCTCATTCGCGGAAGAGACCAAGAAAATGTCAGCAATCGTCACACATACAGTACGTCAACCAATTAAGAATTTGGCGGGGGAGGGTCAAGGCAGAAGTGCATTGTGGGTCATGGAATGCTAACTGCTATATGCTACTGCCGTAACTATGAAAATGGATAATTTCATCGTTGGCGGTAACTTATAAAAACTGAGAAGGACTGAACAAAAATTGGACCGAAAAGGAAATCATGTACTGCAGATTACAAGCTGGACGTAGTGAAATATGCAGCAGAAAACGACAAGAGGAAGCGGCGCATACCTTTGGATTTGGCAGAGTTGTTTAGAAGCGACATCGAGGAAGAAGATTTCATCGGGTTTATCGATTAGACTGACAGATTGTTTGGTAAACGTATAGCCTTGTTTTATATTTTATAGTTATTTGAATGACTCTTACCATAATATGTTACGTTAACATACCAGGCACCTTCTCAGTTGGTTATTTATGCGTCATATAACGTACACTTATTCAGCCTGTTGTTCACTATTCTTTATTTATTTTAAATTGACTTTCAAATGTCTATTTTCTGTGTTAGATTTTATCAAATAAATTTCCCCCAAAAATGTGACTTATACTCCAGTGCAACATATATATGTTTTTTTCCTTTTTTATTATGCATTTTCGGCCGGTGCGACGTATACTCCGGAGCGATTTATAATCCGAAAAATAAGGTAGTCAATGATTATTTTTACGATTAGTGGACTAATCAGATAAAAAGCGTACTCATTTTAATGGTTTTAATGTTTCCATCAGTTTCTAAATGCAGCTTAAGTTATTTTAGGCATGTGCTTACAAACAACAAAGATGACTAAGTAATTCATAAATATTTATTTATACTGTAACTGTGCTGCTCATTCAGCTGTTACGAACATTAAAATGACTGATAAAATTTTGGCAATTGAAAAGAAAGGAAAGCCGAAGTGCTAAAAAAACAATTAACTTTGTTTATGTATTTAAAAAACAGTTAAATTAGCAGCAATGACAACAAACAACAAAACACAAAACTCCCTCAAAGAGAAAACCTTAAGACAATTAACGCTTGGCAGTTTTATCACTCTCATAGACGCAATGGTATAATTCTATATTTGATCAATTCTTAAAATGTTCGCTATCTAATAGATTGTATGTTTAATCTTACGATACATCCACATTGGTGCCCGTCTGTTTCTCTCTGTGTGTGTGCAGGCGGTTATAAAGGTGACCAGTAGATGGCAGTCAAACATAAGAGATAAGTGTAGGCTGCACTATAAAAGGTTTCAAGTAAGAACAACAACAACATTTTAAATGTTCAATTGAAAATATAGAACATTACACACGGCGCTCAAAAATCTATCAAAATGTTTTAGTACGACTTTGGTGAACTATGAAGCCGCATTGCTAGAAGGATTGTCATCGCATTAAACATACAAGTATTATTATATGGTGTGTGTGTGTATAAGGTAAGACATATTATCCGGTGTTTTGTTTCGCAATATTATGCAAAAGGAACTTTTCTTACCTTCTGGTACCTTCTGATCTATATTTGGGATCTGCGTAGATCCTGAAAATTTTTCTCTATCATTTTGCTATGTGATATTCATCCTCCGCTGTTGCCATTTTTAATACAAAGTAGTGTAAAGTTCTTACTTATATCTGTCAGTAAACTCGCCATGAAAGCACTAAAACATACCGGTGTGGAGAGTTTACATTATTCATCCAAAGAACTTTAGTTATTAGAGAATTACGGTCAGACGGTTTTTCACAGGACACATTTCCGGTGTGGTTGTTTCCGGATGAGGGGATGCTGTTCCGTTACTGATTGAAGTAAAGTGTGAATGTCATTAAAACAGTTAGCTCTCTCTGTCTAATCCCGCTCTTATCCCCACAATCTCCCCCTCTGTCTTCCTTTTTTTTCTCTTTCCATCCCCTCCTGCTCTGGCCCGGCTGCACCAAATGATAATATAAATACATTTAATAAAGTCAAATTCAAATAAGGCAACAAGAGAAGTATCATACACTTCTCTTTTGTAAAGTAAATCTGAACAGCCGATATGGGCATCTACATCAACTATATGATTTGCCTGAGAAGCTGGGCAGTACAAAAAAAAAAAGGAAAAAAAAGTCAACTCCATCTTTTGACACTTCTTCCACTCCCGTCCTTGCACGCTACACCTATACAACAAGGATGACGGGGAGAAGACGCTGTCGAAGGTGAGCCACGTAAATAAGACCGCCCACAAAAGGGCGTATCCTGAAGCGACTGTCAAACCGGTTTAAGATGATGTGTAAAACATAATCTCTGCGACCAAAGAACCACCATTACATGTTATGTAGACCACAAGGAAGTGTTTTACATTTATAAAAAAAATATACAATATGAATCCTTTAATGCGCCCTATAATCCAGTGCACCTAATATATGAAAAAAGATCAAAAATAGACCATTCATCGGCAGAGCACCTTATAATCCGGTGCGTCCTATGGTCCCGGAAATACAGTAACAGGATTTTTACTTTCACGCAGTGTTACTAATTGGTCGTGGGCAGTGATCACTTGATCAATGTTGTCAATTACTTGGAAATGACTGCTGATTCATGTGATTAAGGCACAATGGACCACATTTGCTGGGGCTGTTGATACAATCATAACAGGTTTGCAGTTTCAAGTACATGCTGTCAGCTGTTGAGATATTTGATACAACGCTGGCATTGAAACAGGTGTGTAACACTGGCCAAGTGATTATCTCATTCAATTTGAAATTAAAACCAAACCATAGATTAATGTAATACATTTCCCAATAGTGGTGCACGAATAAAAATACAAAATAAATAAAAACATAAAATAAAAACACAAACGCCGGCTTCCTCCCACCTCCAAAGACATGTACATTGGGAAAGGTTGATTGGCAACACTAAATGGTCCCTAGTGTGTGAATGTGAGTGTGAATGTTGTCTGTCCATCTGTGTTGGCCCTGCGATTAAGTAGCGACATGTCCAGGGTGTACACCACCTTCCGCACCAATGCAGCTGAGATAGGCTCCAGCAACCCCGCGACCCCAAGAGGGACAAGCGGTGGAAAAATGGATGGATGGATGGACCTCTCTCTCCCCAGGTTTATGTGTGTGAGTGACAGGAAGAAAAGCTCCGGGGAGAAGTCAATCGGTGCCAACAACACCCCGATTATAAGTAAATAGTTTTTTCAGACATTATTTTGAAAAAAAAAAACAACGACAAAAAAGTCCGGCTTCCTCCCACCTCCAAAGACATGCACCTGGGGATAGGTTGATTGGCAACACTAAATGGTCCCTAGTGTGTGAATGTGAGTGTGAATGTTGTCTGTCTATCTGTGTTGGCCCTGCGATGAGGGGGCGACTTGTCCAGGGTGTACATTGCCTCCCGCCCGAATGCAGCTGAGATAGACTCCAGCTCCACCCGCAACCGTAACAGAGACAAGTGGTAGGAAATGGATGGATGAATGGACGTCTCTCTCCCCAGGTTTATGTGTGTGAGTGACAGGAAGAAAAGCGCCTGGGAGAAGTCATTTGGTGCAAAAACACCTCGAACATGGGAAAAGGGACAATCGGTAGAAACTGGATGGATGGATGGAAGGTGCAAAAAGATTTCAAGTTAACTATAATGTAACTTGTACATTTCACCATAAAAGCAGTACTCGTTTAAAATAATTTAGCACTTTTCCATCACATGGTGTTTTTTCATGCTATACCTGTAAAATACTAATAGAAAACAGAGCAATCTGAATGGCAGACATCTGCCTTGTATACTAATAATTTGCATCAATATTTTTAAAGCTGTATTCCGTCCCCCGATGGCCCCTAATCAGCTCTGCTCAGTCGAGTTTGTCCCACATGGAGGACCGGCCTACTGATTTTCTGTCAGAGAGTAGAGCGTGCCATAATTATGTTTGCCATTTGAAATTTTCTCAGTCGTCTTTTCGCAGCAAAAAATGAAATGTGCCTCATTGAAATCCAGGCAGGAACGCTGCTCTGGGATGTAGTCGAAGGTAAACCTTGTCTTTTCAATTAGACACACGCTGGCCTTAGTGGATTGCTTGTCACCCGTGGGAAAGATCGGGGCGCTTTACGGAGGCCACACTTTGCGTGGAAATGCTTTTAATGTCCCAGGAGGCAGGAAGGGAAGTGTGACGCTGCATTTTTTTTCCAGCACGTGAAAACTACACGACTACACCTTGGACGTATAGCTTCACCTATATCTTTAGATTTTATGCCAAAATGTGTCCCTACTTCCTTTTCTGTCTACCTACTGTATCAGGTTGTAAGTACTCTGTGATTTTTTGCTTCTGAACATGCTTGTCTACTTGTAAAACCAGCAATGTCACAACGATACATCGACACGGGTGCGGAGGGCGGGGTGGTGTAGGTGCCGGACCGACACACTTCAGAAGTGGTACAGTACCGAAAATGATTCATTACTATCGCGGTACTATAATAATACCGGTATACCGTACAACCCTAGCTCATAGTAATGCTACCCAGAGTAGACTGACCATACGTCCTCTTTTCACTGGACATGTCGTCTTTTGCAGGGCTGTCCGGGGGGAGTTTCTTAAATGACTCAAATGTCCGGCGTTTTGTGTCAAGGTTGCGTGTATTTCCAATGTACGTACAGGGTTGAGAAGGGGTTGAAAACAAAACAATTTGTATAAGCGTGGGCACGCAGCAACAGTCGTGAGGGAGGTCAGAAAAGAGAGCGAGAAAACGAGGTAGTGGATTGATTGACAATCAAGGCATACTTGGTCAACAGCCATACAAGTCACACTGAGGGTGGCCGTATAAACAACTTTAACACTTTTACGAATATGCGCCACACTGTGAACCCACACCAAACAAGAATGACAAACACATTTCGGGAGAACATCCGCACCGTAACACAACATAAACACAACAGAAAACAAATACCCAGAACCCCTTGCAACACTAACTTTTCCGGGATGCTACAAGATACACCCTCTCCCCCCCCCAACCTCAACCCCAATTACGTCCTATCAAATATTCCACTTTGAAAAATATTTTGGTGGAAGATTTTGCATACTTTGTGTGTTTGCCATAAAAAAACATAGTTTTGTTTGACAAGAAAGGGCGGAAAACAAACTAACAAAAAAAAAAAATGAAATGTGGGCTAATACTTTACAGATACTATAATATGATGTTCATATTTTTCAGTCAGTACATATTGGTGTTTTATCACAGTGTTGTACAATATAAACAAGTTTTGTGCAGACGTACAAGCTAGCTTATCTCTCGCCATAGTTAGCTTCTACGATTAATACCGCAGCACGCCAATGTGTTAGTATGCTAGAAAAATAGTTCTTCAGTGTTCACTGTAACAATAAAAATTTCGCTACAGTTTGGTGATTATACGGGTTAAGGAACGTAAATTGAGTATTCTCAACGGTTTCTGAATGCATTTTTAAAGTGATTTAGTGGTAGACTTAATTGCTCCCATTAGCTGCATTGCTAGCCACATAGAACGAGACGATTGTCAAATGTTAGAAAGCTCAAATTAGAAAAAAATGTTGTCTTCTTGTCCTTCATAATGATTTTGAACTAAAGGCAAACTTTAACCTTAGACCTAACCTAAGTAATACATGTAAATAATTCAAGGTGGTTATTATGAGGTCTGTTAAACCGTTACTTCTCTATCTGGCGGTTATATATAATGCCCCCCTGGGCCATATTAATAAAACGTAATAATAATACATTTCACTCCTACGGCACCTTTCTAGGCACGCAAAGACACCGTACAAAAGCAAAAGAAAAAAGTCAATTGGATGAAAACAACAACAAAGACAGATAACATTTACACAGGTTTTCCCCGGACATGTTCTCTTTTGCGGTGTCTGGGCGTTTTTTTTTAAATGTGTCAAATGTCCGGCATTTTGAATTAGGGTTGCGTGTATTTTCAATGTACAGTAGGTCCAGGGTTAAGTTGCCGTACATATATATATATATATATATATATATATATATATATATATATATATATATATATATATATATATATATATATATATATGGAATACTCGAGTTGGTGAATTTTAGCTGTAAATATTGTAGCGGCTGGCTACGGGGTGTTAGCCAATGGCTTTGGTTGGGGGGCGGGACTTCCGGAGAAGTTAGGGAAGTGGCGCTATTGACAGGAAGTGTTGGTTCGAGTTTTGCAGGGAAAAGGAAATAGACTTCTTGGTGCACACTAAGGTGAGTGTAAAGGCAACATTTTTAACTCCAGTAAATGAGTTATTTTAGTATTTGTGAGACATTGGAAACTTCACTTTTATCTCCCGGTGGATCCACATCGTTCGAGGATGGAGACAGGCTAGCTGTTAGCTTCAAGCTAACCAGCACCCGAGCAGACTCCTCCACCTCAAAAACATACTTTGCAGGTCAAAAAACGGGGCAGTTGTTTGCCTTTTGAAGTGTTAATGTGTGAGGAGTGTTCAAAAGGAGTCTTTTGAAGAAGTGGCCAACAAGTTAGCATTGCTGACAGTGACGTCATCACCGTCATTGTTTACTTAAACAGAGATGGTGACTGTGTTATTATAAACGCAATAGATTTATCAGATTAAATTTTTTATTATCTATAGCAGGGGTGTCAAAAGTGTGCCAAAGAGGCCATTTGCGCCCCACATCTAATGTTTTAAAGGCCCACGGCACATTCTAAAAATACTATTAAAATAAACTAAAACATAACAAAAGTGAAATAAAAAAACTTAAAGGTGAAATGTAATTTAGAAAAAGTTGCAATGTTGACTAATAAAACAAAACTGTTTTTTTTCTTTCAAATTGTTATTGCTCAAAACATTTTATCGAATCAAAGTCAATGTTATTATGAATTATTGACCTATCCAAGGTTCCCATTACTTCACATCAAATATTCCACTAAGAAAAATATTTTTGGTGGAATATTTGGCATACTTTGTGTGTTCGCCATTAAAAACATAGTTTTGTTTGACAAAAAAGGGCGGAAAACAAAGAAACAACATAAAAAAAATAAATTATTTTGAAATGAGGGATAGATGTGAAGTTGATGTAGACTCCAGAGATTTAAGCGTTAAATATAAAATGTATGTATGTCCTGGCACACCATTATCATCATTTCATGACCGAAATAAAACAATTTTTACACTTTTATACTGAAATAAATACACCTACAATTTATCAAATAAAGACATAGAAAAAACTACTAGCAGCGGTAAAGTTTAGATCCATGAAGGAAAGAAGAAAGTGAATGAATGTTTATACCTGAAGACATTTACATATGTATACACATTTGTTTTTATTTATTTATTTATGTCTTTTTAATGAATAAGTAACGTTTATGACAACCTTTTTCCAAAACACGTTATAGAATGTGAGATACAACAGGATAATGAATACAATTAGCATTTCATATGAGTAGAAACATTCAAGTCTCACCTTAAAACTCATTTGTATACTCTAGTCTTTAAATATACCCCCTTTTTAGACGAGTTCATCTGCCGTTTCTTTTCTTTTTCTCCTCTGTCCCACTGTCCCTTGTGGAGGGGGTCCAGTCCGATGGCCATGGTTGAAGTACTGGCTGTCAAGAGTCGGGACCCAGGATGGACCGCTCGTCCAGTGTCGGGACCCAGGATGGACCGCTCGCCTGTGTATCGGCTGGGACATCTCTGAGCTGTTGATCCGCCTCCGCTTGGGATGGTTTCCTGCTGGCTCCACTGTGGACGGGACCCTCTCTGCTGTGTTGGATCCGCTTTGGACTGGACTCTCGCGACTGTGTTGGATCCATTATGGATTGAACTTTCACAGTATCATGTAAGACCCGCTCGACATCCATTGCTTTCGGTCCACATATGCGGTCCTCTCCAAGGTTTCTCAAAGTCATCATTGTCACCGACGTCCCACTGGGTGTGAGTTTTCCTTGCCCTTATGTGGGCCCTACCCAGGATGTCGTTGTGGTTTGTGCAGCCCTTTGAGACACTAGTGATTTAGGGCTATATAAATAATCATTGATTGATTGATTTGTTTTCAAAACGCTAACAAAAAAAGTGGGACCCCGAAAATATACTGTGGGACCCCATTTTTATGACTTGATGGGGTTCCTGGGACCCCATTTTAAAAATCCCTAGCGCCAACACAGCAGTCAACAGTGCATAAAAAATGCTTTATTTAAATAAATATATTATTGATAAAGCAAGTTCGAGTATCATTGGCACATTTTCACCTAGTCCCGGCCTTGGCGTACTGCCCGCCTTCGCACGCATATATGTGTCCTCCTTTTGGGATTTCAGAATATGGTCAGCCTAATTTACAGTGAATAAGCAGTCAGGAATAGGTGTGTTTTGAGTCTTGATTTAAAGAGGGAAATTGAGTTCATACTGTGAAGGTCTAGTGGAAGTGAGTTCCAAAGATGAGGGGCTGAGCGGCTGAAGGCTCAGGCCCCCATGGTGGACAGTCTATATTCAGGGACAATGAGATGGACGGATGATGAGGATCTTAAGGAACGTGAGGGTGTGGCGACATGGAGCAGGTAAGAAAGATATGACGGGGCAAGTTTATGGATAGCTTTGAAAGTGAGGAGAATTATTTTAAATTGAGACGGTGTATGACGGGCAACCAATGGAGTTACTGCAGAATTGGGGTGATGTGTTGGATTGAAGGGGTTCTGGTGATTAGCCGGGCAGCAGAGTTCTGGAGATGCTGAAGTTTGACTTGTGAGGGACACCAAACAGGAGAGAGTTGCAGTCGTCCAGGCGAGAGGTGACAAGGCTATGAACCAGTATGGCAGCAGTATGAGGGGAAAGGATGGGCGAAGGCGATTAATATTGCGTAGTTGAAAGTAAGCAGACTGGGTCATGTTGCTTATGTGGGCTTTAAAAGAAAGTGTGCTGTCGAGGATGACACCCAGACTCTTAAGTTGGGAGGAGGGTGAGACAAAGGAATTTCCGAGAGTGATGCACAAGCTTTTGTTTTTGGCTCAAATGGATTTGGTACCTACAGGTAAGACTTTGGTTTTATTACTGTTGAGTTGGAGGAAATTTGATGAGAACCACCGCTTGAGTTCAGTAAGGCCGTCTGTAAGGGAGGGAGGAGGAGCAGAAGCAGTGTGTTTGGTAGAGAAGTAGAGCTGGGTGTCATCTGCATAAGTGAGTAAAAATATATTTGAAATTCATGGAAAATATTTTAGAGAGTTAGAATGTAGATGATGAAAAGCAGGGGACCCAAGACACAGCCCTGGGGCACACCAGAGAAAACTGGAGACAAAGGGGACTTAGGAACAGAGTTTAACAAACTGAGTGTGGTCGGAGAGATATGATCTAAGCCAGTGAAGGGATGTGTATACTGTATACTGTGCACTCCATTGAGGAGGACAGTGTGTGAAATGGTACTTTATGGTACGGACTTTATCAGCAAAATCTTTGAGTTTGTTGCTGATATAGTGATGCACGCAGATAATATAATTATAATGGTCAATTTTTACATCCTAATGAATATCCCGTCAGACGTAGTCCTTGTCCGGGGTTTCACCACCTCTAAATCTATGGTACTCCTGAAGACTAAAGTAATGTCCGATGACTACTTTATTAATTCTGACACATTGTCAACAAGCTACTAATAACCAATACTTTAGCAGCTGTAACAATAATGCTGTCACAACTATTACTCTTACTGGCCTACTGCCTTCGGTAATGGCACCATTCCCAAATCTCTCTATTGATAACCTCACTAACAACTTCAACTATGCCCTGCCCAACGCCGTTGATAGCATAGCACCACTAAAGCTAAAAAAGGCCCCTAAAAGACGAACCCCCTGTTTCAAAGAACAAACCAGAGGTCTTAAAATATCATGTAGAAAGCTGGAATGCAAATGGCGTGCGACTAAACTTGAGGTTTTCCATCAAGCATGGAGTGATAGTTTAACAACTCATAAATACGCTCTTAACTTAGCTAAAACCAATTACTACTCCAATCTCATCCGTCACAATAAATATTTGTGTTTATAATAATAGGACCATCAGTGCAAAATATGATTAATTCATACGCCATGGCGAAGTTGGGAGAGTGGCCGTGCCAGCATTCTGAGGGTTACTGGTTCAATCCCCACCTTCTACCATCCTAGTCACGTCTATTGTGTCCTTGGGCAAGACACTTCACCCTTGCTCCTGATGGGCCCTGGTTAGCGCCTTGCATGGCAGCTCCCACCATCAGTATGTGAATGTGTGTGTGAATGGTGAAATACTGTCAAAGCGCTATGGGCTCCTGAAAAGGGGTAGAAAATTGCTATACAAGTACAACCATTTACCATTCTTATTTCATCACTTTCTTCTGGTGCTATTCCCCCTAGCATTCAAAACATTGGTTAATCATCTTGTGCGCAAAAGACCTCACCTCGATTCTGGAGGGTGGTATCAGTATATAATCCATGCAAGAGTGATTAAGTCCAAATTTTCATTTTCTCATAAGACATTTGTTGTTGTTTTTCTTAATGTTTATAAACTCAGGGAATAATTCCCTGGACAATCATTGATCAAAACATCGTATAATAGGAAAGGGATTCATATGGCCCATTCCTGGGTGGATCTTGGGTGAGAGGAAGTTGGGAGGTTTAGCATTTTGTAATGAAGTCTGCTGAACATGATTGAAAGTGACACTCTTTATAGCAACATTTTAAGATATTCACCACTCTATCTAAAGTGTATAGTGCACAACCCGACCTGTCACCTTTCATGTGTCAGGTAGTAAGGAATAAGTTTAAATATTATGGCGATATTGATTATCTGTCAGTAATACTCAACAAAATAAAAAATGCACAGGTCTCACAAAATGATTTCCGAGTGTGGCCACCGCTGATGCTCACTGCTCCCCTCACCTCCCACGGGGTGGAACAAGGGGATGGATCAAATGCAGAGGATAATTTCACCACACCTAGTTTGTGTGTGACTATCAGTGGTACTTTAAACTTTAAACATTTGTATGATCAGAATTGGAAGAAAACTCTCATTGGAACATCCCCCGTTATACCAATAATAAAAAGTTCATTTTTGTACAATAGTGGACCTTTACTATGAGATCAAGCAAGAGATTTTAAAAAATCCCATAGTCATCATAATTTTGAGTAGATATTGTAATATTTTGGATCATATTATACTTCCAAAAAATGGTAGCCAAAAGTTAATCTATAAATAGCACCTGTCCTAGTCAAAATACCCATAGAGCAATTTAGTCAAATGAACAATGAGAGAAATAAAGCAAGAGGGAGGCCAAAAAGAATATATGTTTATTATCATTTATTCTGAGGAGATGCAGACATTTCTCAGCAATATATGCCAAATATATTTTTGGCTAGCTACAATGGCGAGGTGCCATTGCCGCCGAGGGAAGCATTTCTCTCTTGAATTTATTTTGAGAGGATGTGTTAATTTTTCACGCTGCTTTTCATGTACAGTATTTGTATGTTTGCTGTTTGCCAGAGGCTTGTCAAGAGGAAACAGAGTGAGGGACGGTTGCTGAAGGCTTTCTGAGTCAGCCGCACACACACACACACACACACACACACACACACACACACACACACACACACACACACACACGGACACACACTAGCACAGACACACGCACACACACTCACACACACACCCAACACTCTCACTTCGCTTCACTTCCCCTCACCTTACACCTGCCCCGTGGCCTCCTGCCTGCAGACAGACGTTGGCCCATCTTAGCCTCCTTTCTCCTTCTACTCTCTCCTCGCTAGGACAACAAGGTCTGACTGCTACCCTCTGACAACACCCCTCAACCTTATGGGGGTTGTCCACGCCACCACACACACACTCGCACACGCACGGTGACTCAACAGCAGACGAGGGCATGGGGTAACCTTGACCAGATGCTGGGATTAATCATCAACATCGAAACAGCTTAAACTTGAATGGCACCCTGTAGACCTCTGTGAAGGCCGAGGAATAGAGCCAGATGGAGTATTTTTTTAAGTGGGTTTTTTGTTTCTTTTACGGTAAAATACTGTCTGTAAAAATACCAGTGGGACTGTATTTCCATATACAGTAAACACTGTAAAAAATTGGCAGCTCAGCCGCCAGAATTCTATTTTAATAGTTACTGCGGTGTCGTTTATTTTACATTTACAGAAATGCACATTAAAATCGAATTTCCGATAAAAAAAAAACTGGCAGCTCAGTCGCCAGAATTTTATTGTAGAAATAACACTAGTCCTGTTTTTTTATTGTACAAAAATGCACTTTAAAAATGAACGAATAGTTTATGTTGGAAAAAAACAGCAGCTCAGTAGCCAGAATGTTTTCTGTAAAAATTACAGTAGAACTGTTTTTGCATTTAAAGTAATGCATTGTAAAAATTTGACGGGGCAGCAAGGTGGAACAGTGGTTAGTGCATGTGCCTCACAATACAAAGGTCCTGAGTAGTCCTGAGTTCAATCCCCGGCTCGAGATCCTTCTGTGTGGAGTTTGCATGTTCTCCCCGTGACTGCATGGGTTCCCTCCGGGTACTCCGGCTTCCTCCCACTTCCAAAGACATGCACCTGGGGATAGGTTGATTGGCAACACTAAATGGTCCCTAGTGTGTGAATGTGAGTGTGAATGTTGTCTGTCTATCTGTGTTGGCCCTATGATGAGGTGGCGACTTGTCCAAGGTGTACACCGCCTTTCCGCCCAAATGCAGCTGAGATAGGCTCCAGTGATCCCGAACCACCCCAAAAGGGACAAGCAGTAGAAAATGGATAGATGGATGGCACTGTAAACATAAAGACCTTTGATTTCACGGTAAAAAACCTGACATCTTTGTAGCCAGAAGTTTACTTTAAGAATACAAGTGGTACCGTTTTTCAATTTATAGTAATCCACTGTAAAAACAACGACCATTGATTTTATGTTTAAAAAAAATAGCATCTTCGTCATCAGAATTTGCCTGTTCAAAAATAAAAGTGGTTGTGGAAGTCTTCTTCTTCCCCTCGGGGTTCGTTGGACCAACAGGACCACAGCACCTCAGGACATGGATTTTACAAGAGAGTTTTATTTCTGTTTTGGCCGCCGTCAAGTCCTTTTGCTTTTCAGCAAAGTCTTGCTTCTTCTCGTTGTTTCCTTTTTGCTTTTCAGCAGAGTCTGGTCTCTCCTGCTACCACTGGCTCCATTCCTTCTATTGCCAACCCCGCTCATGGTCTCCGGCGCTGCTAATAAAGGAACAGGTGTTTAGAGAACTCGTTCCAACTGAAATATCCACTCACCTGTCTGCTGCTTCATGGCCTGCCCCTGCCCATATCTCGCCCTCAGGGAACGCGTGGACCACGGCCCTCACCAAATGCCTCCACCGCCAGACTCAGGCCGGGCAGCCGTCCGGCCGTGGCCACTCCCCTCCATCCCCCCATAGAGGAAGGTGGCTAAGGCCATCTGCGTGCCCGGTCTGTGGACAACCCGGAAGTTGTAGGGCTGTAATGCAAGGTACCAACGAGTGATCCGTGCGTTAGCATCCTTCATGCGGAGGAGCCATTGGAGCGGTTTGTGGTCGGAGCTGAAGACTGAAGGCACGCCCCAACAGGTAGTAGCGGAGGGCCCCGGGAGCCCACCGGATGGCAAGGCACTCCTTCTCCACTGTACTGTACCTTTCCTCCCGGTCCGAGAGTTTCAGGCTGATGTATTGTACAGGGCGGTCGATGCCCTCCACCTGCTGGGACACTACCCCTGTGGCCAGTCCCCGGCCAGTTCCAAAAACTGCCTCACCTCTTCTTTTGTCTTGGGGGGGGGACAGGCTGCGATCGCCGCTGTCTTGTCTATTTGTGGCCGCACCTGTCTCCCTTTGCGGGTGAGCCCCGCCCTTCTCAGTGACTCGAGAACCGCTCCCAACCACCGCATGTGTTGTTCCCAGCTGCTACTCTTGATGATGACATCATCCAGGAAGGCAGCCGCGTATGCAGCGTGGGGTCACAGCACCCGGTCCATGAGGCGCTGGAACGTGCCGGGCGCAACGAACAAGCCAAACGGAAGTGTCACAAATTGGTACAAACCTTACGGAGTGGAAAGGGCCATTTTTTCTCGGGACTCTGTTGACAAGGGAATCTGCCAGTAGCTCTTGGTCAAATCCAGTGTCGAGAAAAAACGAGCAGTGCCCAGCTGATCCAGGAGCTCGTTGACTCGGGGCATTGGGTACGCGTCAAACCGTGATTTTTCATTCACCCTGCGGTAATCCACACACACAGAACCGTACAGTCCCATCATTCTTCCCTACCAGAACAACGGGGCTGCACCACGCGCTGTGAGATTCTTTTATCAAACCCAACTCAAGCATGATTTTTAATTCCTCCCAAACTACTTTGCGTTTGTGTTCGGGCAGCTGAAATGGCCGAGACTGCACCATAACCCCCGGGCTGGTCTCAATGTGATGTTGGATGAGATTCGTGCAACTGGGCCGGGAGGAGAACACATTAGAGAAGCGCCGCTGCAACTCAGCAATATCCGCTCTCTGCACTAACGTTAGCTGGGTGTCACAGGGAAGATGAGGGGGCGGGCCTGGTCCCAACTCCTCCCCCCCCCCCCCCACTACTGTCACCATGGAAACAGGCTCCGCCTCTCTCCATGCCTTCAGCGGGTTCAGATGGTAAATCTGAGTGTCTCCGCGTCGATTTTGAGGTTCTCCTTCTGTCTCTCAGGGACACACCCACTCCCATCCCTTGAGCACTTCACCCCACGTGGTATGACGGAAAATGGCTGTCAGCTACGAGCCGGATCCCCTCCCCTCCTGTTGCAAGTCTCGTGGTTTCTGTGTCAACATGTGTATACTGTATAGGCTAACAAGTTGTTTTATCTCAGCCACCAGTCAGTGCCGTCCAATTGAGGCTGTAAACAACTTCCTGGTGTTTTTTTTTATCAACCTCACAAGATGTCAGCAGTAGTAGCTACATTTACATGCACTTGAAAATGTTGCTTACACGACAGTTATTTGTTCCATCGTGGTTTTACAATATTGTTGCTGTGTTGTTCAATGTTGTTAAATGCTTTATACCAGGGTCTTTAACCTTTATTTAAAGCAAAAGGACCCCCAAACTGAATGGGAGAAGGAGCGGGGTCCATCTACTTTTGTATCTTATTATTGGTCCTAAAGGTATTTCATTTTGGTGCAAAAATAAAGTATTCAAATATACAGTACAGTGCCACTAATAACTGGTTGATAACTGGTATGTTTATCGTTAGCTGGCAGTTTGCGCCCTAATTGCTAGCTGATAACTATTGCAGTAATCTTTAGCTAACAACTAGCGCACTAATCGCTAGCTGACAACTATCACACTAATTGTGAGCTGGCAGCTTGCGCTGCTAATTGCAAGCAGACAAATACCACACTAAATGTTAGCTGACCCTTAGTGCACTAATCGTTCGCTGACCACAAGCGCATTAATCATTACCTGACCACTAGGGGGCTAAATGCTGGCTGACCACTGGCATGCTAATCACTAGCTGACAAAAGCGCACTGATCGTTAGCTGGCAGCCTGCGCCTTTAATTCAATCAATCAATCAATCATCCATCCATCCATTTTCTACCGCTTATTCCCTTTCGGGGTCGCGGGGGGCGCTGGCGCCTATCTCAGCTACAATCGGGCGGAAGGCGGGGTACACCCTGGACAAGTCGCCACCTCAATGTTTATTTATATAGCCCTAAATCACAAGTGCCTCAAAGGGCTGCACAAACCAATACGACATCTTCAGTACGGCCCACATAAACGCAAGGAAAAACTCACCCCAGTGGGACGTCGACCATGATGACTATGATAAACCTTGGAGAGGACCACATATGTGAGCACCCTCCCCACTCCCACCCCCCCAGGGGACCGAAAACAATGGATGTCGAGCGGATCCAACATGATATTGTGAAAGTCCAATCCAAAGTGGATCCAATGTAGTAGTGAGAGTCCCATCCAAAGTGGAGCCAGCAGGAAACCATCCCAAGCGGAGGCGGATCAGCAGTGCAGAGATGTCCCCAACTGATACACAGGCAAGTGGTCCATCTTGGGTCCCGACTCTGGATGAGCAGTCCATCCTGGTTCCTGATTTTGGACAGCCAGTACTTCATCCATGGCCACCGGACCGGACACCCTCCACAAGGCAGGGGGGGACATAAGAGAAAAAGAAAAGAAACGGCAGTTCAACTTGTGTCAAACGGGGGTCTATTTAAAGACTAGAGTATACAAATAAGTTTTAAGATGGGACTTAAATGCTTCTACTGAGGTAGCATCTCGAACTGTTACCGCTTGCTTGTTGACAACTAACACAATAATCGGTAGCTGACAACTAGCGTGCTAAATGCTGGCAGACACCTGGCCCTCGAATCGTTTGTTGACAACTTGCGTACCAGCTAGTGCTGCTTATCGCAGCTAATAATTAGTGTACTAATCGCAAGTCATCTTAAATACTTACTTGATAAATAAAATATGATTATTTATTCAAGTTTATTTTGTTAACATATGCCACTGCCATTTCGAAGACTATACAACGATGCGTTGGATCAATGTACTAGTTAGAGACATTTAAATGTGAAAAAACATTTTGTGGAATATAAAAACATTTATGTAAAAAAATATATATATTTTCACGTACCCACCTGCAGTATCTCTGCTCACCCCTTGGGAGTCCCAGACGTCTTTGTGTGCAACCTCTGATGTCCTCTGTGCAAAATTGTCAGGTCATTATTAACTACGAGGCTATCTACGTGCCGTAAGCCCCATATTGTTTTCCCTCGCCATGTTGGGGCGATCCCGCGCTCTTTGCTCTGGGTGTCCCCTGTCTGGTTTGAGAAAAAAACGCTGCGTGATGCTACGCTTCCAGCGTTCCGTCCGCATTTTTTTTTTTTTGCCAGCAGTGCTACCACTCGTCTAAAAAAAATGTGCATCTGCATCACCTGTCACTCTCGGGGAGGCACAGCGGGCGCCGCTTGATTGACGTCTGGATCTGCTTGCCACAAAGGGGGCCGTCTCGCACGGTTCAGGGGACCAAAATATGTGGAAAGAGAAATGAGGACATTTGATTGTAAAGTGTGAAGAAAAAGGGAAAAAAAATACTGTATTATTTGAACTGAATTCTAGTTCTTCCATTCCATATGCATTTACAGGGCCTGTGTGAAGTCCCCCCCACACACACACCTCCCTACACCACCACCACTGCGTTGTCCAAATCTTTCCAAACTTGTGCCAATCGTCTGTGGCATGTTTGTGCTGCAACATGTTTTTGTCTAACTAATGTAGTTTGTAACATATTAAGGTATTCAAAATTATCTTGTCAAAACATCCCCAAACCAGACCTAATCATTTGTGCTAAAAAATGTTTTGGTCTAACTTGTTAATTTTTTTTTACATGTATGGTTTTATATGTCTAATTAACATGTTATTAATTATAAATAGACCCCCCCCCCCTCCCAACTATGTCTAAATCTCTCCAAACTTGCACCATTAGACTTAGAGACAATACTCCCTTTTACTGTCATTAAAATTTGAACTTTACAGTACAGCTAAGAACGAAATTTTGTTGCACTAGCTCATGGTGGTGCAGGATAAAAGCGCAATAAGGTGCAGATATAAATAAAGAGACTAATGTACGAATAAATATATGGCACTTTTGCATATGCATCCATGTTTATGGATGTATGTTATATTGTCTTTACATTCCAGCGAGTGAGTCCGTTTTTGGGGAGAAATTGAGGGGATTATTTTGATGCGTTCAAGAGTCTAATGGCTTGAAGGTGAGAAGCCATTACAGAACCTGGAGGTTCTGCTACGGAGGCTGCAGATCCTCTTTCTAGAGTCCAGCAGTGAAAACAGTCCTTGGTGGGGGTGGGAGGAGTCTCTGCAGATTTTCTGAACCTAAACAAACATTAGTTCGCGCGACAATTGTATTGGTTTATGTCGCAAAATGTTTGGTCTAACTATCATTGTTTCCAACATCCAAAATTCGGCGCGTGGAAAGTCCCAAGTTTACAAAAAATAAAATAATAATAATAATAATAATAAAAAAAAAAAAAAAAAAAAATTAAAAAATAAAAAAAAATAAAAAATAAAATATATATATATATATATATATATATATATATATATATATACTGTATGTATTTTTTTTTTTCCATTTCCATTTTCTACCGCTTATTCCTTTTCGGGGTCGCGGGGGGCGCTGGCGCCTATCTCAGCTACAATCGGGCGGAATGCGGGGTACACCCTGGACAAGTCGCCACCTCATCGCAGGGCCAACACAGATAGACAGACAACATTCACACTCACATTCACACACTAGGGACCATTTAGTGTTGCCAATCAACCTATCCCCAGGTGCATGTCTTTGGAGGGAGCCGGAGTACCCGGAGGGAACCCACGCATTCACGGGGAGACGGCTTGGACTCGGGCTTGGACTTGGAGGCCGGCTTGGACTTGGAGGCCGGGTTGGACTTGGAGGCCGGCTTGGACTCGGGCTTGGACTTGGAGGCTGGCTTGGATTCGGGCTTGGACTTGGAGGCCGGCTTGGACTCGGGCTTGGACTTGGAGGCCGGCTTGGACTCGGGCTTGGACTTGGAGGCCGGCTTGGATTCGGGCTTGGACTTGGAGGCTGGCTTGGATTCGGGCTTGGACTTGGAGGCCGGCTTGGACTCGGGCTTGGACTTGGAGGCCGGCTTGGACTCGGGCTTGGACTTGGAGGCCGGCTTGGACTCGGGCTTGGACTTGGAGGCCGGCTTGGACTCGGGCTTGGACTTGGAGGCCGGCTTGGATTCGGGCTTGGACTTGGAGGCTGGCTTGGATTCGGGCTTGGACTTGGAGGCCGGCTTGGACTCGGGCTTGGACTTGGAGGCCGGCTTGGACTCGGGCTTGGACTTGGAGGCCGGCTTGGACTCGGGCTTGGACTTGGAGGCCGGCTTGGACTCGGGCTTGGACTTGGAGGCCGACTTGGATTCGGGCTTGGACTTGGAGGCTGGCTTGGATTCGGGCTTGGACTTGGAGGCCGGCTTGGACTCGGGCTTGGACTTGGAGGCCGGCTTGGACTCGGGCTTGGACTTGGAGGCCGGCTTGGACTTGGAGGCCGGCTTGGACTCGGGCTTGGACTTGGAGGCCGGCATGGACTCAGGCTTGGACTTGGAGGCCGGCTTGGACTCGGGCTCGGACTTTGAGGCCGGCTTGGACTTGGAGGCTGGCTTGGACTTGGAGGCCGGCTTGGACTCAGGCTTGGACTTGGAGGCCGGCTTGGACTCGGGCTTGGACTTGGAGGCCGGGTTGGACTCGGGCTTGGACTTGGAGGCCGGCTTGGACTTGGAGGCCGGCTTGGACTCGGGCTTGGACTTGGAGGCCGGCTTGGACTCAGGCTTGGACTTGGAGGCCGGCTGGGCCTCGGGCTTGGACTTGGAGGCCAGCTTGGACTTGGACTTGGAGGCCTGCTATTTCTTGGACTTGGAGGCCGGCTATGACTTGGCGGTCGAGCTCGGCGTGGTGCAGGCATGGGAGGTAGGCGTGGTGCAGGCGGGGGTGGTTGGCGTGGTGCCGGCACTGGGGCTAGCCTTAGCCGTGGACTTGGCGTTGGAGGTTGACGTGGTGCTGGCACTGGGGCTAGCCTTGGACGTGGACTTGCCATTGGGTTAGGTGCTAGCATTGGTGCAGGTAGCTCGTCTGTTGGTGCGGGCGGAGCCAGCGGCAAGGCAGGCAGCAACCTCGATGTGAGGAGGTCTGCCTGTCCCACTGACACGCCATCAGCCTTGCACCCCCCCCCCCCCCCCCAGGAAGCAGATTCCAGATGCCAGATAGAGCGGGTTGGGGGGGCATTTGTACGAGCTTGGAGGTAGTCGAGGGCATGGGAGGGTGGGCACTTGGAAGCCTGGGAACTGGCCTTTTGCGTGTGCGCCGCACGCGTCCCTCTGGCAGATAGTCAGCAGGTACCAGGGAGGAAAAGCGGCATGGAAAGCGCCTGGCAGTCGCTGCTGAGGGGAAAGTCCTGCACTTTTTTTCTTGTGCACGCATCTGCGCGGCGCCTGGCCGCCGCTGGAACCCTCTTCTCCTGGGTGGTGTGACGTCGGGGTGGCTTGAGACTGGGAGCGAAAGCGTTCCTCCGCGTTCGCTATCCTCGCCATGAATAGCTCCCAGGCCACCACTGCTTCGGCCGGGAGATCCTCCTCCGGCAGCTCAATGTCGTCCTCGCTGTCCCATGGACAAGAGTCTGCTCGGAGCTCCTGGAAGATCTCCATCTTTTCTTCCTCTGAGAGGAACACCTTCCCTGGCTGGGGCTGGAGGAGTGCGAAGTGGCTTTTGGCTCGGCTCATTCTGTCACGCTTCGCGGTGCACTTGCTGTGCGGAGTTGCCACTTCGTGAATGCACACACGACCAGTCAGCAGGATTGCAGGTAAGAATTGTTTTTAATATAATAAAACAAAAGAATACTGACACCAAATGGAAAAATAAAGCGCGTGCCTACGCACGGAAAGCTAAAGCTAAAACTTAGCAGGAGACAAAAGAAAAAACAAAAGACGTGCCGAGCGCACACGAAGCTAAGGCGGAACTTAGCACAAAGGAATCTCTAAAACATGGGAACTTTTGTGACTGTTGCATTTAGCAAACAATGAGCCGAGGATGAATTGAGGAATCTGGTGGGCTTAAATACACAAATAATAATCAAAAACAGGTGTGTGACAGGAGCCCGTGAGAGGGAGCACATTACGTTGCCATGGTGACTAAACAAACGGGGAAGTGCTCAAACACAAGGAATCGGCAGAGTCCAGAACTAGACATGAACAAAGACATATAAACGGCAAAACAATAAACGATCCGCATAGCGGATCATGACACTACCCCTCCCCCAAGGGGCAGATCCCAGATGCCCCAAAAATCCTAACGTACAACACCCCCCCCCCCACAACGAAACAGTCCAAAAGAGAAGGGAGGGCGGAGGGAGGAGCTGGTGGGGGGCTGACAAGTCCTGCATCCTTGACTCCACCATATATATATATGCATGTATATATATATATATATGTGTATATATATATATATATATATATATATATATATATATATATATATATATATATATATATATATATATATATGTGTATATATATATATATATATATATATATGTGTATATATATACATATGTGTATATATATATATATATATATATATATATATATATATATATATAATATATATATATATATATATATATATATATATATATATATATATATATATATATATATATATATATATATATATATGCATATATATTTATTTTTTTGTTATTGTTATTATTTTTAGTCTGTCCTTTCTAATTCATTGTGTTACTCTCGGCTAAGATAGGCTTCAGCGACCCCGAACGGGACAAGAGGTCGAAAATAAATGGATGGATGGATATATATATATATATATATATATATATATATATATATATATATATATATATATATATATATATATATATATATATATATATATATATATATATATATATATATATATATATATATATATATATATATATATATATATATATATATATATATATACATACATATATATAATCATACCCAGTTCTGTAGAGATGAATTAGTCTTGTGATATTTCCCACACATATATATATATATATATATATATATATATATATATATATATATATATATATATATATATATATATACATATATATATATATATATATGCATATATTTATATGTTTTTGTTCCATCCCTCCATCCATTTTCTACCGCTTATTCCCTTTCGGGGTCGCGGGGGGCGCTGGCGCCTATCTCAGCTACAATCGGGCGGAAGGCAGGGTACACCCTGGACAAGTCGCCACCTCATCGCAGGGCCAACACAGATAGACAGACAACATTCACACTCACATTCACACACTAGGGCCAATTTAGTGTTGCCAATCAACCTATCCCCAGGTGCATGTCTTTGGAGGTGGGAGGAAGCCGGAGTACCCGGAGGGAACCCACGCATTCATGCAAACTCCACACAGAAAGATCCCGAGCCTGGATTTGAACCCAGGACTGCAGGAACTTTTTATTGTGAGGCAGACGCACCAACCCCTCTGCCACCGTGAAGCCCTATATTTTTGTTATTGTTATTTTTTTTTTGATCTGTCCTTTCTAATTCATTGTGTTACTCTCGGTGTCACTTAACCACTCAGACAAATCATATTGTCTAAAAATGTATCATCGGCAAAGTGCGCACTTTCAGTCAATTAGTGCGCGAGAAATATATATATATATATATATATATATATATATATATATACATATTGTGAATATTATGGCCAAACAGCTCAAATTTTGTTTCATCTGACATCACATGGTCATTCTGGAGGAAAAATTGAGCTATTTGTCCACAAGGGTGAGACCTTTAATCCCAGAAACACCAAGCCTACCGTCAAGCATAGTGGTGGTATGGTATTATGCTCTGACCCTGTTTTGCTGCCAATGGAACTGGTGCTTTACAGAGAGTAAATGGGACAATGAAAAAGGCGGATTGCTCCAAATTCATCAGGACAACCTAAAATCATCAGGCCCGAGGTTGGGTCTTGGGCGCAGTTGGGTGTTCCATCAGAAAAATTACCCCAAACACATGCCAAAAAAGGTAAAGGAATGTCTAAATCAGGCTTGAATAAAGGTTTTAGAAAGGCCAAAGGACATTTAAACAAATATTAACATTGCTGTATGTATACTTTTGACCTAGCAGATGTGGTCACATTTTCAGTAGAGCCATAATAAATTCATAAAAGAAGCAAACTTTAGGAATAGATTTTGTGACCAACAAGTATGTGCTCCAATCACTACATCACAAAAAATAAGAGTTGTAGAAATTATTGGAAACTCAAGACAGCCATGACATTATGTTCTTTACAAGTGTATGTAAACTTTTGATACTGTATATACACAGCCCCCGGCCAAAGTTTTTCAATCAAATGTGGCCCCTGTGTCAAAAAGTTTGGGGACCCCTGTTTTTAGACGCTGGACATGAAGCGTCTGAGTAGGTAATCCAAAAAGTTGGACTCGAAAATGGTGCCCCCGCATCCCTGTAAAGATTATGAGACATTCCTCATCTACATGGAAATATATGAACATCCCAGCAGTCGGCATCCTAATGACAGCAGACCTTGTACAATAAGTGATGTGTTATTATGTATGTTGGCTCTCATAAAGTTTACACTGAGTAATAAGCAGAGATGGAGAAAACAACAACAACAAAGCAAGCGTAATGCGTTTTTTATGTTAATGCACGGTGCATGCTTAAAATGATCAAAGTACGTAAATATTAAATGTTGTTAAAAATGTACCCAATACTACATACATACTTACATTTGCGCGGCTCCCGTAGGGTCCATTGTAAGCTGACATTGATCGCATTTATTTCATGTTTAGAAAGCAAAAAAGTAAATAATAATAACATCATCTTCATGTCTTTCAGAATGATCGTGAAGTTATGCAAAAAAAATAGTGCAGTTCCCCTTTAAGTGGCAAAAAATAGTCCAAATAAGCAGAAATACAAAACCCAAACCCAATGAAGTTGGTACGTTGTGTAAATGGTAAAAAAAAAAAAAAAAATTGCAATGAATTGCAGATCATTTTCAAGCGATATTCAATTTAATAGACTGCAAATACAAGATAATTAATGTTCGAACTGTGAAACTTTGTTATTTTTTGCAAAAAATCATGAACTTTGAATTTAATGGCAGCAACATATTGCAAAACAGTTGACACAAGGACATTTTTGCCACTGTGTTACATGGCTTTTCCTTTTAACAACTATCAGTAATCATTTGGGAACTGAGGAGACTTTTTCAAGTGAAATTATTTCTGATTCTTGCCTGACGTTCAACAGTCAAAGGTCTCCGTTATGGTATTTTAGGCTTCATATTGCACTCCACATTTTGAATGGAAGACAGGTCTGGATACATGCAGGCCAGCCTGTTTTTACACGTGCATAATATGACTTGGCATCTTCTTGCTGAAATAAGCAGGGGCGTCCATGAAAAAGACGTATGTTGCTCCAAAACTCGTATGTACCTTTCAGCATTAATGGTGCCTTCACAGATGTGTAAGTTACCCATGCCTTGGGCACAAACACACCCCCATACTATCACACATGCTGGCCTTTGAACTTTGCGCCTAGGACAGTGCGGATGGTTATTTCCTCTTTGTTCCAGAGGACAGGACGTCTACAGTTTCCAAAAACAATTTGAAATGTGGACTCGTCAGACCACAGAACACTTTTCCACTTTGCATCAGTGCATATAATCGATGAGCTCGGGCCCAGTTAACTTGCACTTGCAGATGTAGCGAGAAACTGTAGTTACTGACAGTGGTTTTCTGAAGTGTTCCTGAGCCCATGTGGTGATATCTTTTACACACTGATGTCAGTTTTTGATGCAGTAATGTTGGTTTTGGGTCTTGCCGCTTACATGCAGTGATTTTCTGAACCTTTTGATGATATTACAGACCATAAATGGTAAAATCCCTAAATTCCTTGCAATAGTTTGTTGAGGGATGTTGTTCTTAATTTGTTGGACAATTTTCTTTGTTCACAAATTGGTGACCCTCACCCTATCCTTGTTTGTGAATGACTGAGCCTTTCATGGAAGCTGATTTTATACCAGATCATGTCACCCACCTGTTCTCAATTAACCTGTTCACCTGTGGGATGTTCCAAATAAGTGTTTGATGAGCATTCATCAAAGTCAGTCTTTTTTGCCACTTGTGCCAGCTCTTTTGAAACATGTTGCAGGCATCAAATTCCAAATGCGCTAATATTTGCAAAAAATAACATTTACCAGTTTGAACGTTAAGTACCTTGTCTTTGCAGTCTATTTAATTAAATTTGGTTGAAAAGGTGGGCTTCACGGTGGCAGAGGGGTTAGTGCGTCTGCCTCACAATACGAAGCTCCTGCAGTCCTGGGTTCAAATCCAGGCTCGGGATCTTTCTGTGTGGAGTTTGCATGTTCTCCCCGTGAATGCGTGGGTTCCCTCCGGGTACCCCGGCTTCCTCCCACCTCCAAAGACATGCACCTGGGGATAGGTTGATTGGCAACACTAAATTGGCCCTAGTGTGTGAATGTGAGTGTGAATGTTGTCTGTCTATCTGTGTTGGCTCTGCGATGAGGTGGCGACTTGTCCAGGGTGCACCCTGCCTTCTGCCCGATTGTAGCTGAGATAGGCGCCAGCGCCCCCCGCGACCCGAAAGGGAATAAGCGGTATAAAATGGATGAAAAGGATTTGCAACTTCCCAACTTCACTGGTTTTGCGTTTTGAACGTGAAAATAACTACCACAGTACACTTACTCACTTGTAGGTTGTTACAAAAAAAAGAAAGATCCGTTATAATAATGTGTAATAAGTGATGCATATACAGATACAAATACATTGTTGGTCCAAAGCTAATTAAGATTTTGGCAAAATAAGGGTGATTACATCAGATTTTAGAATAACTTATAAACCATGATGGCACAAAAAAAAAAGTTTGCAGATCAAACATAGCACAATTGTTTGGGACAGGTTTGAGGAGATGTGGACAAGGCGGAGGGCTGACTCCACACAGGTGTGTGCATCCCTCATATTTTTGCCATCCGTCACTGTCCTCTTTGGTGACATGAAACAACTCGTCGGCTCTCTTGTGATTCTGCGATGTCACTGAAGGTTGGCGCCGCAATCTCGCTTAAAAAAAAAAATCTACTTTCTTGCAAGTCAAAGGTGGGCTCGATCTTGGAAAAGATGTTATTTTATGAGTGAATAGAGAGCAGCAGCACATGGACACAAGTCTGCCAAAATGATATTTCAATGCCTCCATCGAGAATACTAACCCATGCAAGTGCTCTGCCTTAAAAAAACAACACTTTTTTATGTTGTCTTCTACAAAGGGAATCATTTAAAAGTTTCATTCTGCTGCGTAGGCCAAAGGCACTGCACTTGAAAGTCAACCACAAAGTTAACAAGTCTCACGTAGCAGTTTATTTGTTTTTATTTATTCATCGGTCGATGCGTCTGCAAGTCTTGACAAAGCGAGGCGGTGGATGTGTGATGACAAAAAGCATAAAGTGGCTTGAGTCACCGAAAACTTCACCTCAGAGAGTAACATTACGTCGGTTTGAAAACGTGTCACGCGGCTACACGATACTGTTTTTTTTCGAGGGGGGAAAAAAGTGGAAACGTGACAGTTTTGTGACAGTCTCCATGGCAACTGGGAGAGGGTCTCATTAGGGTACCAGAAAAATATGTTTTTTTAGGTGGAGGGTAAAAAAAAAAGTGTTTCTTTAAGGACTGCAATGACAGAAATCAATGTGGTACTTTTACATTTTGCGCCACAATTTTCAAATCAAATAGCTGAAGGCTGTGATTATTAAACATATTTGCTTAAAAATGACACATTTTCTCAAGTAGTTCTTGTGGGCTTTGTCAGTCCCTCCAGCAGCATTATGTCCCTTCCTCAGCCTTTTGCAATGTTTCCTCACACTTACAGTTTTACACCTTATAATATTTTTACGCCTCCATACTAATCCTTTACGGAGAGCCATATTTACCCCAGTGGGAAACTTTCATGGTGGCAAAAACACAATCTGATATAAAAGAAAAAGCTAAACATTAAATTTAATAATTATTTTTTTATGTGCAATATAATCTAATGCAGATTTTTATTATAAAATTTGTACCGATCATCGTCAAAAGTTTACATACACTTTTTAAAGGCCTACTGAAATGAGATTTTCTTATTTAAACGGGAATGGCAGGTCCATTCTGTGTCACACTTGATCATTTTGCGATATTGACATATTTTTGCTGAAAGGATTTAGTACAGAAAATCGACGATAAAGTTCGCCACTTTTGGTACTTCCTGAAAAAGCCTCGCCGTTACCGAAAGTCGCAGACCATGACGTCGCAAGTGTGGGGGCTCCTCACATATTCACATTGATTTTAATGGGAGCCTCCAACAAAAAGTGCTATTCGGACCGAGAAAACGACTATTTCCCCATTAATTTAAGCGAGGATGAAAGATTCGTGTTTGAGGATATTGATAGCGACGGACTAGAAAAAAAAAAAAAAGGAAAAAAAATGAGTTAAAAAAAAAAACGCGATAGCATTGTGATGTATTCCGATGTTTTTAAACACATTTACTAGGATAATTCTGGGAAATCCCTTATCTTTCTATTGTGTTGCTAGTGTTTTAGTGAGTTTAATATTACCTGATAGTCGGAGGTGTACGTCCTCGGGTGTCTTGACGCCATGTCTCACGGGTGTCGACGGCAGCTGTACGGACGACACAAGCTCAGCTGATATCCGGTAAGTGGCGACTTTTTAACCACAATTTTCTCACCGAAACCTGCTGGTTGACAGGGATTCATGTCTGCTTGACCGCGCTCTGATCCATAGTAAAGTTTCAGCTCCGGGAATTTTAAACAAGGAATCACCGTGTGTTTGTGTGGCTAAAGGCTAAAGCTTCCCAACTCCATCTTTCTTACTGTACCTTCTCCAATATTAATTGAACAAATTACAAAAGATTCAGCAACACAGATGTCCAAAATACTGTGTAATTATGCCGTTATAGCAGACGACTTTTACCTGTGTGTGTGCGTCCTGCGTACACGTCATCATTACACGACGTTTCCAAGACGAAACTCCCGGGAAATTTAAATTGTAATTTAGTAAACTAAAAAGGCCGTATTGGCATGTGTTGCAATGTTAATATTTCATCATTGATATATAAACTATCAGACTGCGTGGTGGGTAGTAGTGGGTTTCAGTAGGCCTTTAACACAACATAATGTCAAGGCTCTTGAGTTTACAATCATTTCTACAACTCTTATTTTTTGTGATAGAGTGATTGGAGGACATACTTGTTGGTCACAAAAAATCATGAAGTTTGCTTCTTTTATGAATTTATTATGGGTCTACTGAAAATGTGACCACATCTGCTTGGTCAAAAGTATACATACAGCAATGTTAATATTTGCTTACATGTCCTTTGGCAAGTTTCACTGCAATAAGGCACTTTTGGTAGCCATCCACAAGCTTCTGGCAAGCTTCTGGTTAAATGTTTGACCACTTCTCTTGACAAAATTAGTGCAGTTCAGCTAAATATTTTGGTTTTCTTCAGCATTGTCCACACTTTTAAGTCAGGACTTTGGGAAGGCCTTTCTAAAACCTTAATTCTACCCAGATTTAGCCATTCCTTTACCAATTTTGACGTGTGTTTAAGGTCATTGTCCTGCGCCCAACTTTGCCCAACGACCAACCAATGGTGGTGATGATGTTAGGTTGTCCTGAAGAATTTGGAGGAAATCGTCCTTTTTCATTGTCCCATTTACTCTCTGTAAAGCACTAGTTCAATTGGCAGCAAAACAGGCCCAGAGCATAATACTACCGCCACCATGCTCAATGGTAGGTGTGGGGTTCCTGGGATTAAAGGCCTCACTTTTTCTCCTCCAAACATATTACTGGTATTGTGGCCAAACAGCTAAATTATTGCATCATCATCATCTGGGCGGCATGGTGTAGTGAGTAGAGCAGCCGTGCCAGAAACCTGAGGATTGCAGGTTCGCTTCCCACCTATTGACATCCAAATCGCTGTCGTTGTGTCCTTGGGCAGGACACTTCACCCTTGTCCCCGGTGCCGTTCACACTGGTGAATGAATGATTGGTGGTGGTCGGAGGGGCCGTAGGCGCAAACTGGCAGCCACGCTTCCGCCAGTCTACCCCAGGGCAGCTGTGGCTACTGATGTAGCTTACCACCACCAGGTGTGAATGAATGATGGGTTCCCACTTCTCTGTGAGCGCTTTGAGTATCTAACAATAGAAAAGCGCGAAATAAATCTAATCCATTATTATTATTATTATTATTATTATCATCACCATCACATGGACAAAGATTAGAACTTCCGAGGAAAGATCTTCGTTTTTTGGTGACAAACAAGTATGGCTCACAAAAAAATAAGAGATGTATAAATTATTGGAAACTGAAGACAGCCATGACATTATGTTCTTTACAAGTGTACGAAACCACGACTGTAACTATCACAGCACAATGCATTTTAATTCGGGGGTGAATGAGGCCAAATAATGAACCAAGATTCCACTTGCCTTGCATATTTCTTTGTTAACTTCATGAAGTGCCCCCAAGTCGCGGCATAATTGAAAATAATGACAAAGCGACGCCAGAGGCAAGATCTGTGGGGGTCCTAAACAAATCGTTAGTTGGAAACAAATTCACAGAATTCATGGAGAAAAGTCAAAAAGTAGGATGCTCTACCTACTTTTTATGTGCTGATTGCGACATTAACAGCGCAAACGTTTACAACCGTTTATCACATGTCATAAAAACTATGATAATAAGAAGAAGTGTCTTTTTCTGCAAATAGTCTTTAATGATCGCACAAAGGCCATTTTTAAGAGCACTCATTAAAGTCGTCCTCGCACGCCGTCTTTCATCTCAATGCCTTCGTCCCCAGCAAAACATCATTAATGTGAGTGAAGGATTTGTGCCCCTCCTCACCCCCTCCACACTAAGCGCATCCGGGGCAGGAAGCTCACCACTGAGAGTGTACACTAAGGTAGAAAGCTGGGAATGAAGACAGGAAGCGAGGACTTTATTTATGGTAGCATCCGGGATAAGCAGGAGGAAATATGACGGGGATATACCTAGGGACTGTGCTGAGCAGCCTGAGAGCGTTGTGAGGACAAGGAAGAGCTGACTATAGATAATGAGAGCTAAAGACTTCAATGAATTAAGCATGCATGGCGGTGCCAGCGCGCTCGGTGGGGCTGCATGAGTGCTGCCGGTGTTCCCAGAAAATGTGCTGCGCAAACGCTACTGCATGCACGCGCACCAACACTACAGGTTTTCTTGAACAAAATAACCTCCGCAAATAAGGCAAAAAAAGTTGCTATATTGTGGTTATTTTCAGCATATTTTTTGACATACCCACAACTTGGCCCTGGTGTGTGAATGTGAGGGTGAATGTTGTCTGTCTATCTGTCTATTGGTTGCATTTTTTTTTTTTTACACAGCAGCACCTTTTTTTAGAACGCCGGCTGGTGTGGGAAGCTGACGGAAAAATTAATGTTCCGTTACGTTCTGAATAGGTGTGTCCTTATCCAATCCAATTTCATTATGATATCAGCAAAAATTACAAAGCCCCATTTACACTGCACACCAAATAGTGACAAATCTGATTTTTTTAAGCACTCCAAAGTCATATGTGACTTGAGTCTAAATGTTAATGCAACCTGAATGCTGTCAGGACATGTAAAGCAGACCTGACTTCCATCCATCCATCTTCTTCCGCTTTTCCGAGGTAGGGTCCCTCAGGCAGCAGGCTATGCAGGGAAGCCCAGACTTCTGTCTCCCCAGCCACGTCGTCCAGCTCCTCCCGAGGGATCCCGAGGCGTTCCCAGGCTAGCCGGGAGACATAGTCTTCCCAACGTGTCCTGGGTCTTCCCCGTGACCTCCTACTGGTCGGACGTGCCCCAAACACCTCCATAGGGAGGCGTTAGGGTGGCATCCTGACCAGATGCTCAAACCACCTCATCAGGCTCCTCTCGATGTGGAGGAGCAGCGGCTTTACTTGGAGCTCCTCCTGGATGGCAGACCTTGTCACCCTATTTCTAAGGGAGAGCCCCGCCACCCTTCGGAGGAAACTCATTTCTGCCACTTGTACCCGTGATCTTGTCCTTTTGGTCATAACCCAAAGCTCTTGACCATAGGTGAGGATGGGAACGTAGATCGAATGGTATATTGAGAATTTTGACTTCCGGTTCAGCTCCTTCTTCACCAAAACGGATCGATACAACGTCCGCATTACTGAAGATGCGGCACCGATCCGCCTGTCAAGCTCACGATCCACTCTTTCCTCATTCGTGAACAAGACTCCGAGGTACTTGAGTTCCTCCACCTGGGGCCAAGACAGACCCACAGCATCCAGAGGCTTAAGGAACTCCGGGCGGATCTTATCCACCCCGGGGCCTTGACACCGAGAAGCTTTTTAACTACCTCGGCAACCCCAGCCCCAGAAAGAGGAAAGCCCACCACAGATTCCCCAGACACTGCTTCCTCACAGGAAGGCATGTTGGTAGGATTGAAGAGGTCTTCGAAGTATTCCCTCCACCGATCTACAACATCCGCAATCGAGGTCAGCAGAATACCATCCCCACCATACGCGGTGTTGACATTGCACTGCTTCCCCTTCCTGAGGCGGCGGATGGTGGTCCGGAATCGCTGCGAAGCCATCTTGAAGTCGTTTTCCATGGCTTCCCCGAACTCATCACATGTCCGAGTTTTTTTCTCCGCGACCGCTGAAACCGCACACCGTCTGGCCTGCTAGTATTCGTCTGCTACGTCTGGAGTCCTATGAGCCAAAAGAGCCTGATAGAACCTTTTCTTCAGCTTGACAGCATCCCTCACCACTTGTGTCCACCAGAGAGTTGTAGGATTACCGCCACGAGAGGCACAAACTACCTTGCGGCCACAGTTCCAATCGGCCGCCTTGACAATAGATGCACAGAACATCGTCCACTCAGACTCAATGTCCAGCTTCTCCCTTGTGACATGTTCAAAGTTCTTCCAGAGGCGAGAATCGAAACTCTCTCTGACAGGAAACTCTGCTAGGAATTCTCAGCAGACCCTCACAATGCATTTGGGTCTGCCAGGTCTGTCCGGCATCCTCCTCCACCATTGGAGCCAACTCATCACCAGGTGGTGATCGGTAGAAAGCTCCGCACCTCTCTTCACCCGAGTGTCCAAAACATGAGACCGCAAATCTGATGACACAACTACAAGGTCGATCATGGGACTACGGCCTAGGGCGTCCTGGTGCCAAGTGCACATATGGACACACTTGTTTGAACATGGTGTTTGTTATGGACAATCTGTGATGAGCACAAAGGTCCAATAACAAAACACCACTCGGGTTCAGATCTGGGCAGCCATTCTTCCCAATCACGCCTCTCCAGGTTTCACTGTTGTTGCCAATATGAGCATTGAAGTCCCCCAGGAAAACGAGGGAATCACCCGGGGGAGCACTCTCCAGTACTCCCTTGAATGAATCCAAAAAAGGTGTGTACTCTGAGCTGCCGTTTGATGCATAAGCGCAAACATCAGTCAGGACCCGTCCCCCCGTCAGAGTAGAAGACAGTCCAGCCCCTCTTGAGAGAACTGGTTCCAGAGTCCTTGCTGTGCGTCGAAGTGAGTCTGACTATATCTAGCCGGAACTTCTCCACCTCGTGCACTAGCTCAGGCTCCTTCCCCCCTAGCGAGGTGACGTTCTACGTCCCAAGAGCCAGCTTATGTAGCCGAGGATTGGACCACCAAGTGCCCTGCCCATTGGCTTCCGCCCAGATCACATTGCACCTGACTTCTATGGCCCCTCCCAAGAGTGGTGAGCCCATTGGAGGGGGGACCCACGTTGCCTATTCAGGCTGTGCCCGGCCGGGCCCCATGGGGACAGGCTCTTGCCATCATGCCCCACCTCCGGGTCTGGCTCCAGAGAGGGGCCCCGGTGGCCCACTTCCGGGTGAGGGAAATCTGAGTCCTTCGTTTATGTTTTTCATAGAGGTCTTTGAGCTGCTCTTTGTCTGATCCCTCACCTCGGACCAGTCTGTCTTGGGAGACCGTACCAGGGTTATGCCCCCGGACAACATAGCTCCTAGGATCATTAGGACCTGTACCACATTGCCACTCAGGCTCCTTTATGAACCAACCTGCCTAGTACTCAGGACTCAATTATTGATTCTTGTGTGCTGTTTCTTTGTAATGAATGTTCCCTGTGCACTTCAAAGCTGACATTAAGGTGACGTTTGCTTGCCCTACAACTGTTGTCTCTGTTTTTTGGAGTTCAAAACCTACAGAACCTAACAAACGCAACCCATATGTGATTTTTTTTTGTCAGTTTTGGGCAAACTACATCATTCGTGGGCGAGGGGAAAGACATGTTGTCAGCAGAAGCGGATAGGTCACCACAATATCTGGGTTTGGTGAGCAAAGTCTTTTTTCGGTGGCCAATTTTTTTGTGCATCATTAGTCAATAGTGCGCAAATAATAGGATAAAACACAAATATATATATTTTATTCCAAAGAAATAGTGATTATTAAAGAGAAAGAATTGGCTCTTTGGCGTATTTGATTACATGGTAAATACATTGCGTACGTTTTTATGTAAGTGAGTTGAAAAATAAAGCTAACATAGATCCACGCTGATGTCCAACCTTCTCTACTCAACAGCCATGAAAAATGTACAACCCTCCCAAATATATTAAACTACATATCAATTCATACATTATTTTAATTTATTATATTAGCAGGTAAATAAACACACATGTTTAAGGTGTGAACATTTTATTTTGTAGTAGTCAATTGCTTTGTTCATTTACAAATTCTGGTCAAATTTGTTTTTACTTGATTGCACAGCACACGCAAGGACGTCACGGCCACATTGGGGCCCACATATCGGCGTGGGGCAGTGGAAAAGTGGCCGTGCGCAACCCAAAGGTCCCTGGTTCAATCCCCACCTAGTACCAACCACGTCACGTCTGTTGTGTCCTGAGCAAGGCCCTTCACCCTTGCTCCTGATGGGTGCTGGTTAGCGCCTTGCATGGCACCTCCCGCCATCAGTGTGTGAATGTGTGTGTGAATGGGTAAATGTGGAAGTAGTGTCAAAGTGCTTTGAGTACCTTGAATGAAGAAAAGCGCTATACAAGTACAACCCATTTATCATTTATATTAGGGCGTGTGCACGTTAATACTAGAGTCTGATAAAGATCAGATTTTACTTAAAGTGTAAACAGTCAACTGGATAAAAACAGGTTTCGAAAAAAAATTTGATTTGGGACAATTATGGCATTATATTGTCCCGTATCCAAAGCACTGCAACACAAGCAGTGTACTGTGCTAAACCAGGCTGTTATTTGGTTTGGTTTGCTGCCATTGTTTATTCTATTTACACATGATTTTGCACACAATATATCAAATTTTTCTGTTACATTTGTAATCCATTCTTATCATCCTATGCTATACATAACCTAATATATTTATGTTACATTAAATTATTATATACATACAATCGTGTTATTTACTGAGCTAAATTGGAGACATCGGATGCAAAATTTAGTGCCATCTCATATGTGCTGGTATTACAAAGTTCCTTGACCCCTGGACATCCAGCTTACATCTAAATGTCCCCCAGAAGGCACCCAAAGTTGGTATTTTCTTGTATTTTAATAAAGTAATTTACAAAAAGTTAAACATAGGAGGCCATAGGCTATTAAGAGCTGGCAGCTACACAACAGCTAAGCACACGATAGCACACCAGCTAGACATATGTAATATGTGTCCCTTCATTTTAAAATATTGCAGTCTAAAACATGACATTTGTCAATGTAAACACATATCAAATAATTAAAGTTGCATTTTATGTACATCTACAAAGTCTCCAAGGTAGACACGCACTAGAAACAAAGCTTTAGGTTTGGCGTTTTCACTAGATGGAAAAAAAAAGTAGTAGCACAGACAAAAATAGTAGCAATAGGAAATGTCCCAAATATTATATTTTTATTATTAACATTGAATGTACACACGTACATTCAAATAAACACAAGGCCACCATAAGGCCTACTGTAAAACTCCCTAAACTGTGCTAGCACCGTCACTAGCATAAGTGTAGGGCTGGGCAATATGGAAAACAACCCATAGCCAAATATAGTTTGACCCATAAACTAACGCACCCATCCGTCCATCCATTCATTTTTCTTCGCTTGTCCCTCTCGGGGTTGCGGGGGTTGCTGGAGCCTATCCCATCTGCACATGGGCGGAAAGCGGCGTACACCCTGGACAAGTCACATGAACTAACCCATATTTGACGTAACTAAATTTCTCCACTAGAGATGACCGATGATATCGGCAGTCCGATATTATCGACCGATAAATGCTTTAAAATGTAATATCGTAAATTAGCAGTACTGGTTCCAAAAAGTAAAATTCATGACTTTTTAAAACGCAGCTGTACAGAGGGGTACAGTATGGAAGTATGGAGAAGTACAGAGCAGTTGCCAACACCCCTGATTTTCCTGGGAGACTCCGGAATTTCATTGCCCCTCCCGAAAATCTCCCAGGGCAACCATTCTCCCGAATTTTTCCCGATTTCCACCCAGACAATCATATTGGGGGCGTGTCATAAAGGCAGCCCAATCACATTATCTCTGGGGCTTGTCGCACACACAAGTGAATGCAAAGCATACTTGGTCAACAGCCATACAGGTCACACTGAGGGTGGCCGTATAAGCAACTTTAACAGTGTTACAAATATGCGCCACACTGTAAACCCACATCAAACAAGAATGACAAACACATTTCGGTTGGACATCCGCACCGTAACACAACATAAACACAACAGAACAAATACCCACAACCCCTTGCACTACTAACTCTTCCGGGACGCTACAATATACACCCCACCGGTACAACCCCGCTCCACCTCAACCCCGCACCCCCCAACCCTGCCCACCTCAACCTCCTCATGCTCTCTCAGGGAGAGCATGTCCCAAATTTCAAGCTGCTGTCTTGAGGCATGTTAAAAAAAAATAATGCACTTTGTGACTTCAATAATAAATATGGCAGTGCCATGTTGGCATTTTTTTCCATAACTTGAGTTGATTTATTTTGGAAAACCTTGTTACATTGTTTAATGCATCCAGCGGGGCATCACAAGAAAATTAGGCATAATAATGTGTTCATTCCACCACTCTATATATTGGTATCAGTTGATATCGGAATCGGTAATTAAGAGTTGGACTATATCGGAATATTGAATATTGGCAAAAAAGCTCATCTCTAATCTCCACCATGCTTTGATTTTAAATTTTCGGGACTGATGGGGTTTCCAAATACACAAAAACAGGTACCAACAAGTAGGAAAAGTAGGTTTTGTATAATAGGATCCCAATTTTAGAGGTGATTTGAGATAAGACCAAAAGATCACGCTTAGGAAAAAATATATATCCAATGTAGTCTCCAATCTTCTATTTAAAAAAAAAAAAAAAAAGGCTATGCTCAATTCTTCAGCTAACAAAAACACCCAAGAACAAATTCTGAACTATTGCCCTGGTTTAAGAGGGAAATGTTACTCAATGTCAGCAGCAAGATGAAAATAATTGACCTTTAACAATGGCATTTTTATAGGTAAACATCATTATAGGACATGCACACACAGATGTTAGCCAAGAACACCAACCTGCCAACTGCTTCATGATGCTGTGTTACAGGCTGTGTTCGGAAAATGACTTTGAAAAAGTCATTATTTCTAGTTACTTGTGACTTTACCAAAAAAGTAATGGAATTACTCTTTAACAAATGTAATATATTACTAGGTAAAATAGCTAATGCATTATTAAAAAAGAAAACTTCAAATATCTGGCGTAATGCAGTTAGGTAAGTTTTGGTGTGTATGTGCGCCTTTTATAACCTGTTGCCTGTTGCTTAGTCACGTGCAACGGCAGCGTGTCATGCAAGTTTGAGCTGGTTTTGTTAGCTTAGCAGGCTAGCAGCAGTATTTCAGCTCTTAAGGAAACTCTTTTGAATCTTTCACTGGTTTGTGTTCTCTCTGTAAATAGATTGGATGTGCTTCCATGGCTGTATGTTCTTGTCAACAAAATTAGTATTGTTTGGATGGCAAGTTTGTCACTTCAATCACTGATTTATTGTTCAATGTTAAAGTTAAAGTACCAATGATTGTCACACACACACTAGGTGTGGCAAAATTATTCGCTGCATTTGACCCATCACCCTTGATCACCCCCTGGGCGGTGAGGGGAGCAGTGGGCAGCAGCGGTGCCGCACCCAGGAATCATTTATGGTGATTTAACCCCCAATTCCAAGCCTTGATGCTGAGTGCCAAGCAGGAAGGCAATTTGGTATGACTTGGCTGGGGTTTGAACTGCCAACCTACCAATCTCAGGGCATACACTCTAACCACTAGGCCACTGAGAATGGTATACAATATTCTCTTCGTTGTAATTATATTGCATGTTCAAAATAAACTGAAACTAAGTAACCCAAGTTTTAAGGTGGTGGAAAAATTTAGTCTTTTACTGACCAGATCCTGCAAGTAAGACTTTGTTTATTCTGTCTTGTGAGCAACTGGAGCCCAGCATGCTTCTGTGCATGGAGGAGGAGGAGGAGGAGGACACACAGCTCTGCAGCACACTGTTGCACGAGCTATGTTGCACATGTCAATGACTTTCACAATCACAGTTCATTTGGTTATGGTTTACGTCTATTTTAAACAGATGGGCAAACATTTTAGTCTAGATTGATCAACTTTGGATGGATTTATTTTGTGAGCAAAATTCCAATAAAGGGTTATAATCAGTATTTGCTGCTTTTTTCCCCAAAAAACCCAAATGCAACTAAAATGTTTGCATTGTACAGTGCTGAGAAAATATCCAGTAACAAACGTGTTTGCATTATTCATTATTGTATCATGTGTTATTGTGGCAATTACAGTAGGTGCTGCCAAAAAACAATTAATGCTCCACTTAAACCTACCCTGAGGGTTCCTGGTTCAACATAGTCATGTCCGTTATGTCCTTGAGCAAGACACTTCACCCTTGCTCCTGATGGGTCCTAGTTAGTGCCTTGAATGGCAGTTCCTGCCATCAGTGTGTGAATGTGTGTGTGTAAATGGGTGAATGTGGAAATAGTGTCAAAGCGCTTTGAGTTCCTTAAAAAAAGGGTAGAAAAAAGTGCTATACAAGTATAACCCATAAAGACAGTATATGTCAATTTCAGATGGTAATAATACAAAAGTAAATGTGTTTCATCCATACCGTTGTACTGTTTGAATAATTTATGTTGATCAAACAGTTTCTAATAATATACACTACAAAATGATCAGAGGTGGGTAGTAACGCACTACATTTACTCCAAAGCAAAACCCTTTTTACACTTTTATACTGAAATAAATACACTTACAGCTTTTGGAGTAACTTTTGGGATAAATTGTGCTTCTAAGAGTAGTTTTAATGCAACATACTTTTACTTTTACTTTAGTATATTTATAGAGAAGAAACGTTACTTTTACTCTGCTCCATTTATCTACATTCAGCCTGTTACTCGCTACTGATTTTTTATTCATCTGTTATTGCACGTTTTGTTTGTTTTGGTTTGTCAGACAGACCTTCAAAGTGGAATCAATCACATGCCTGCGTTTCACCAATCAAATGCAGTCACTGGTGACGTTTGACTCCGTTTCACCAATCAAATGCAGTCACTGGTGACGTTTGACTCCGTTTCACCAATCAAACAGAGCCAGGCGGTCACATGATGAACTGCACACTTTTTTTTTTATAAACCCTTTTTATAAATTTTAACATTTACAAACAGTTGAAAATAATAATAAAGGTAAGTACAAAAACAGTAAAAAACAGTATAAAAAATGCACAAAACAGCGCCAGGGGGTTGTAAATTCAAAGTAACCAAAATAGAATAAAATAAACAAAGTGCAAAGCCATAGGCTCACTCAATCTCAGTAAATAACTTAAATTTGGAACACAGCATCATCGTTTTCACAACTTTTTGGTTGTTAGAGGTAGAGTGTTTTAATGTAGAGTTCTAAATCTTTTTTAAAGGCACAAAAAACAGGTCGGGTATTGAGAAACCTACATTTATGAATATAACACTTAGCCAATAGTATAATGACGTTACAAAGGTAAAATTCATTTTAATTTTTTTTTTTTCAATACAGTGTAAAACCAAATATATATTATTTAATATATATCATTTTTTTAGTTGCTTAAGAGATATTCCTGGTTCTGAATTTGTTCATTGCTATTTTTATGTTTTTGTGCATTATTTGTTGCCGTCATCATTAAACGAACAGGTTACTCATCAGTTACTCAGTGCTTGAGTAGTTTTTTCACAACATGCTTTTTACTTTTACTCAAGTAAATATTTGGGTGACTACTCCTTACTTTTACTCAAGTAATACATCTCTAAAGTAACAGTACTCTTACTTGAGTACAATTTCTGGCTACTCTACCCACCTCTGAAAATAATAAAACTGATTCAAGCTGATAAGTAGGGCTGTGAATCTTCAGGTGTCCCACGATTCAATTCAATATCGATTCTTGGGGTCACTATTCGATAGGGTTTAGGCGTATTCCCTCTGGGGTTGCGGGGGGCGCTGGTGCCTATCTCAGCTACAATCGGGCGGAAGGCGGGGTACACCCTAGAAAAGTGGCTATTTCATCACAGGGCCAACACAGATAGACAGACAACATTCACACTCACATTCACACACTAGGGACCATTTAGTGTTGCCAATCAACCTATCCCCAGGTGCATGTCTTTGGAAGTGGGAGGAAGCCGGAGTCATGGGGAGAACATGCAAACTCCACACAGAAAGACCCCGAGTCCGCGGATTGAACTCAGGACCTTCGTATTGTGAGGCATGCAATAACCCTTGTTCCACCGTGCTGCCAAAAATAAACCATTACCCGGAAAATATATTTGAAGCCAGTTAAGCGAGACATACATTTGTGAGGTATATTTCGGATGATAAGGCGCACCGGTATATCAGCCCCACCGACTAAATTTTAGATGACATTTTTTTTTTCCATATATAAGTCACAGATGTACACATTGCGAAATGAGGTATTTACACAGAAATGTTCCGTCAATGTTTATTTACATACTTTAATTGTTTCCAACACGGCAGTAACACGGCTTATCAAACAAAACAGATGTCATCGTCATGGAATTACTAGTTGGAGCAGCTAGCTCTCCAATCAGACTCAATAATTCCACGGTGATATTTTGGTAAATTTGCTGAAGAGTTTGTAAAACTGAAAGAATACAAAACAATGCCAATTGGAAGTTAATACTAACACAGGCACTCGTAAATGTGCAAAGGGCGGCACAAGCCACAACTCCTACATACATCACACATGGGACGGTTTAGTAAGTATGAACAGTTTTAGGTATATTGTAGAACTTACAAACGCTGCCTGAAGTGATGAAGAATGCTTACGCTATGGACGTCTGGAAGACTTACATTAAATGCAGCACCGAGATGGCGCCATAGCCCAAAGAGTAAAACACCCTCGCAGTGTCTTTGCTTTTTTTCTTTTTATTAAATTATTTTTAAAATATCTGCCAACAAAGAAAAATCCATAAATTAGCTGCCCCGTTTTATAAGCTGCAGGATTCAACGTGTAAGATAAAGTAAGAGAATTTACGGTATATTTTTAAAAATAGTTAGTAAACTTTTCTGACAATCAGCCTTTTCAAAAATATTACAAATATGTCCACTATAGAGGACACTGCTTCTCAGAAAGTACAAGTTGAAAGACAGAAAAAGTGAACAATATTGTTTTACACTTGCTACACTAGATGCGTACTAGTTTCTGGTTTATTAAGGATCCCCATTAGTCTACACCACAGTGGAGACTATTCTTCCTGGGGTCCAGGCAAAAAACATCACACAAAACAAAATATTACAATGCAGTACAACATGATCAAATAATATAATGGTGTAATACAAAAATATCAACAACAAAGAACCAAAAAAAAAAAAAAAAACAATAACTTTGGGTTTACATCATAATGTTCATACCAAAGCTAAAAAGAGCAATATAAAAATGTGTATATATATATATATATATATATATATATATATATATATATATATATATATATATATATATATATATATATATATATATATATACATATATATTTTTGCAAAAATAAAATAAAGAACCAATGGCCTAAAATATACACATTAATGTACCAAAGACAAACAATAAGTGAAGGAAAAGTACCATCCATCCATTTTGGACTGCTTGTCCCATAATAAATAAAATGCTCGCTAATCAATAAAACCAGTCATAACATTAGGTACAATCTAGAATAATCTCTTTCCGCAATACTTCTCCTCTTAGAATAGAATAAAAGACTCAAATAGAGTTTTATTGTCATTATTGCAGTGAACAGGTTCAAAGAACGACAACATTGGAGCAGATCCCCCAAGGTGCATATACAATTTGGTGATATAAATAGTAAAAAAAGATATAAAATAAGAGATGTATCTATGTATATGTATCTATATATATATATGTATATATATCTATATATATATATGTATATATCCACACACATGCGTATATGCATACATATGACTATATATATACATATACACATATAACATTATTGCACATTTGTGGAGAGACTGAGCCGACGAGCCGACAGCGGGCTATGAAATATGGCTGTCCTACACAAGATGGATGCCAGGAGGCGGAGCATGCAGCAGAGAGGAGAGGTGGGGCGCACTCGGAGCGATGCTGCAGCCAGCCCAGTCAGTTGCGTAAACTACACACCTGTTCTCAATCCCATCATCCTTTATACTGCAGCCCGCTGTCGGCTCGTCAGCTCAGTTTCTCCACAACATTATAGTCCGAAAAAATAAAAAATTAAAAGACATGACACATGAGGACATGATGGACATATTGTGGTCACTCAGTGTCTGTTTAATGCTACTATGGCTCTTGGGTAAAAGCTGTTTTTTAGACTATTTGTGCCAGCTTTTAGCACCCTATATCGTCTGCCCGAGGGCAGCAGTTCTAGGTGGCAGTGCTCGGGGTGGATGGCTGACCTGTACAGCCGGAGCTGTACAGGTCAGCCAGGGATGGGAGGGGGCATCCGATGATCTTCTGGGCTGTCTTTATGACCCTCTGGAGCACCGTTCTTTCTGCGGCCTTGCAGCTACTGAACCAAACCCAGATCCAGTAGGTCAGGATGCTCTCAATGGTGCACCTATAGAAGAACTCCAGCAGTTCTTGAGAGATGTGGTTGTTCCTGAGTATTTTCAGGAAGTGAAGTCTCTGGCGATGACATGTGGCGACCCAACTGCACCCTCTGGGGGCGGTGGGATAAGAAGTCCTTAATCCACATGCAGATGGAATTCGATAGACCCATGTCTGAGAGTTTGGACACCAGTCTATCAGGTATAATGGTGTTAAATGCCGAACTATAATCCACAAAAAGCAGCCGCACGTAGCTCCCACCCATTTCCAGGTGACCCAGGGAGGAGTGTAGGGCTGTGGCGATGGCGTCCTCTGTGGACCTGTTGGCTCTGTAGGCAAACTAGTGTGGGTCGAGCTCAGGGGGTAGGACTGAGGTAATATGGGTCCGTACCAGCTTCTCGAAGCACTTCATGGCTATAGGTGTAAGTGCATTCAGGCAGCTGACGGAGTTCTTCTTCGGAACCTGGATTATTGTGGAGGTCTTCAGGCATGGTGGGATGACGGCCTGAGAGAGGGACTGGGTGAAGATCTTAGTAAATACTCCGGCCAGCTGGTCTGCACAGTCCCTCAGTACCTGTCCCGGGACCCCATCTGGGCCCGTAGCCTTCCTAGGGTTCACTGCCCTCAGCGTGCTTCTCACCTCATGCTCCTCCAGTATAAGGGTGCAGCTGCTGTGGGTGTTAGGTGGGGGTGTTGTGACGGCTGCAGGTGTTTTTCTCTCGAATCGGGCGAAGAAGCTGTTTAACTCCCCCGCTCGAGAGGCGTCACCGTCAGCCGAAGGGTTAGTGGGTCTGAAGTTGGTCATGTGTTGTATTCCTTTTCATACCTCCTTGGTGTTGTTGCTCTGCAGGTAGACTTCCATTTTTCTCCTGTGTTCGGCTTTTGCCTCTCTGATACCTCTGTTTTGGTTGGCCCTGGCAGTACTGTAGAGTGCCTGGTCCTGCGCTTTGAAGGCACTGTCTCTCTCTTTGAGTAAGCCCTGGACTGCTTTTGTCATCCAGGGCTTCCTGTTGGGGTAGACCCGGATGCGCTTGTCCACTGTGACAGTGTCTATGCAGTGTTTGATGTACCCCAGGACCGCTTCTGTGTACTGTTCCAAGTCTGAGTTTTCAAAAACTGACCAGTCTGTTGTTAGTCTTAGTTTATTCTTAAAACCCACTATGCTGGTGATTGATAGCAGACATTGTGGAAATTGATTCCAGATAGTGATGTAATCCAGTAAGTGATGTAATCCAGTAAGTGATTGGCCTATACATAACAGTCTTTTTCAAAACATTACTTTTGGGTTTAAGATGGGTGAGAGCACCTCTTAGGGCCAGCCTTGTACCATAGTTGTGACTGTCACTAGCAAGCAACAGCTGAGAATACAGTTAATCAGGTTTATGGTATGTATGGAGTTTAAACAAATATAGAATCAAACTTTGATTCTATGTTTTAATTTTTTTTTTTTTTTTTTTTTTACATTGTCACTTTAAATACATTCAACTTTTTTTTTTATATTTGCTTGAAACATTAAATGTTGCAGCACAGTTTTTGGGCCTTAAAAATTAATGTTTGTAATAATACTGTAAGTATGATTAGAAAGTTACAGTATGTTTTTGTTCAAATACAGTAAGTGAAGTGAAGTGAATTATATTTATATAGTGCTTTTCTCTAGTGACTCAAAGCGCTTTACATAGTGAAACCCAATATCTAAGTTACATTTAAAGCCATGTGGGTGGCACTGGGAGCAGGTGGGTAAAGTGTCTTACCCAATGACACTTTGGCAGTGACTAGGATGGCGTGAGCGGGAACCGAACCTGGAACCCTCAAATTGCTGAAACGACCACTCTAAAAAACTGAGCTATGCCGCCCAAAGTGTGTTTATCCTAAACATTCCTGCCACCTCATTTTACACAATATGGCTAAGTGTTTTTTTTCTGGACAATACCACAATATTATCATGCCGTGAGCCCTAATACCGTGGCAATATTGCACCGTGAGATTTTGATATTGCAAGATCCCTACTACCTATTTAAAGAATGTACTCACTTTTGTGAAGTACTTGCGATTCCATGCTGCCGAAGGACAACAGGCCCTTGTTTTTACATTGTTGTTTGGCTTCAAACTGCCTCATTCTTGTCAGAGATGACGAATGCAGAAACGGCTGCTCACTGCCAGTTACAGATAGTCTGTTTGCCATCATCTCTTTTCCTTCATTATCATCCTCTGCCTTAGCCTTGTCGCAGTGCACACAGCTGATTGCAGAAATCTCACTCCATTTTATTTTTCTCCACTTTTGCTGAAAGTTTCAACCTTTAGAGCAGCTCTTCGCCCATTCTAGGTTGTGTGTGTGTTGTTTTCTGGAAATTGACAGATGCAGGGTTAGTTTCGTTACTGCAAATCTGGTGCGGCGCTGCCCACCCTGGCTGTCTTGCAGCCAGGCGTGGACTCTCCCCTTTGTTAGGCTGTCAAACTCCCAAAAACCACACCTCTCTCCCCTGGTGGTGTCTGCTCTCCCCACAAGCAGACAAATATTTACTAATCTTCCCAGCCCTAGTGTAAAGGGAAAAAAACAGCGTGGCTTGAGGCTTGACAGCACATTAGTGGGGCTGCAATGAGGGGTGGCGGCGCGGCCCCCACATTTTATTATTACCCCACTTGAATAATTCACTGGCATCTACTGGTATGAACGCATTCGTTTTGAGTTTAGCTTTCTCCTCCAATGCGTCAACACTAGGCCTGATTGTGTTTTTATATTGTCTCGGAAAAATAAAGGACAATAGGTAGATCATTGGGACGAGCGTGTCGGCGTTTAACTGCTCCCGTGCCTATCAGCCGCTCTCATTTGTCACTATTAGCTGTAATATGAAAGATTCCTCATCTCATCCTAGATGGCTAATTTGTTGGACCAGGCAGAGTCAATGACGGAGTGTGGAATTAAAACCTTTTGCACGGCAACAAAATGAGTCCACACTGACACCCTTAGCATATTTCCATGTCTGCATGTGAAATACAGACACGTAACTACAAGTATCTTTTGTAACTGACATGGAGTTGTTTCTCTAGGCTTCTGTTTTGTGCCCCCCCTACTCCCCCCACACATCCCAAACCCCAGCAGTACACTTTGACCTCCCACTCATCTTTGATGGAGCGTCAAAAGAGCTCGCTCTTCGTCGTCGCTCAGCTTCACTCAAATTACTGCGTCTCGCTCCAGATTCGGGCCCCCGAGTCGCTCGGTGCGAGCTTCTGACAGTCTGTTTGAGGCGGCTCCCCGGTTAACCCCTGAAGAGAGAAGATCTGTTTGGAATTTGCTCAAACCAAACAGAAACCAGCTCGCGCGGCCAAGGACTGGCAGGGAGGTTCAGTTTGTTCATGTAATTAAACTACAAAATGTGGCAGGATCAGGGTGTGTGAGTGTAATACACCAGGCAGCTTGTGGAAATATGGTGAGCTTCATGCCACTAAAACTACGGTCCTCATCACTTGTTTCTAAGCAGAATTCCTCGGGCCACATTATGATATATACACGTGGTTCTTGAACGTTTTACTTAAAGAAAAAGCAAGGCCAGCAACGCTCGTACATTCTTATAATTTGAATATAAACTGCACAAGCCCTGACCAAACACAGACAGGTTCCCACAAGGTTTTTGTCAGTGTGCAATTTTTTAACAGGAGGTGATGCACTTACGGGTAAATAGTCACAGTGGTGGTCAATTGATATAATAAATCAAGAACAACTTCAAAAAATGAAAGTGCACAAATGAAATACAAAATGGCAAATTATACAAAATATATCAAAGACTCAAGATAGTATAGGAAATAAAGTAATAAAAACAAAAAGTGAGAAAAAACTTTTTAAGTTTTCTTCTTTTATCTTTACTTAATTTTTATTTCTTTATTTTTTAAAATTATTTAAGTCCCATCTTAAAACTCATTTGTATACTCTAGCCTTTAAATAGACCCCCTTTTTAGTCTAGTTGATCTGCCGTCTCCTTCATGGAAAAGGGGGGGCACAGATGAGGTGACCACAGATGACGCGCTAGTTGTTCAAAATCGGGACCCGGGTTGGACCACTCACCTGTGCATCAGTTGGGGACGTCTCTGCGCTGCTGACTTGTCCCCACTCAAGATGATCCACTGCTGGCCCCATTATGGAGTGGTTTCATACACTATTAACTAGATCCACTCGACGTCTATTGCAACAGTTGCCCATGGAGGCGGAGGAGTCCCCACATCGGTCCCCTCCAAGGTTTCTCATTGTAGCCATTGGGTTGAGTTTTTCCTTGCCCTGATGTGGGATCTGAACCGAGGATTTTGTTGTGGCTTGTGCAGCCCTTTGAGACACTTGTGACTTAGGGCTATATAAATAAACTTTGATTTATTGATTAATTCATCATTTTTTTATTACTTTATTTTCCTACACTGCACTGAGTCTTTGATGTATTCTGTATACTTTTCCATGTTGTTGATTATTGTGCGCTTTTATTTTTTGAAGTTGTTCTTGATTTATTTTATTAATTGACCACAGCTGTGACTATTTAACTGCATCACTTCCTGTCAAAAAATTGCACACTGACAAAGACCTTGTCGAAACCGGCCTGTGTTTGGTCAGCGCCTGTGTAGTTTATATTAAAACAGTGGTTCATAACCTTGTTGGAGGTATCGAACCCCACCAGTTTCATATTCACCGAACCCTTCTTTAGTGGAAAAAAAAATTCAAGACAAAGTTGCATGTTTTTTTTACTGGTGCACAAAATTAACTGAACTCACCTTGTTCAAAGAACACAACCAACACAGTACATGAACTCACAACAAATGCATATCATTAACATTGAAGTTTCACCTTTAACATTTGTGCAATAATACACATTTGTTTAACACCACACAGACCACAACAGCGGATCCGGCACACCAGTGTCCAAAATTTGGCCCGCGGGACGTCCAAAGTAAAAATAAATAAAATAAACAATTTTTATGTATATATATATATATATATGTGTATATATCCATCCATCCCTCCAATCTTCTTCCGCTTATCCGAGGTCGGGTCGCGGGGGCAGCAGCCTAAGCAGGGAAGCCCAGACTTCCCTTTCCCCAGCCACTTCGTCTAGCTCTTCCCGGGGGATCCCGAGGTGTTCCCAGGTCAGCCGGGAGACATAGTCTTTCCAACGTGTCCTGGGTCTTCCCCGTAGCCTCCTACCGGTCGGACGTGCCCTAAACACCTCTCTAGGGAGGCGTTCGGGTGGCATCCTGACCAGATGCCCGAACCACCTCATCTGGCTCCTCTCGATGTGGAGGAGCAGCGACTTTACTTTGAGTTCCTCCCGGATGACGGAGCTTCTCACCCTATCTCTAAGGGAGAGCCCTGCCACACGGCGGAGGAAACTCATTTCGGCCGCTTTTACCCATGATCTTATTCTTTCGGTCACGACCCAAAGCTCATGACCATAGGTGAGGATGGGAATGTAGATCGACCGGTAAATTGAGAGCTTTGCCTCCCGCCTCAGCTCTTTCTTCACCAAAACGGATCGGTAATACGTCCGCATTACTGAAGACGCCGCACCGATCTGCCTGTCGATAACACGATCCACTCTTCCCTCACTCAGAAACAAGACTCCTAGGTACTTGAACTCCTCCACTTGGGGCAGGGTCTCCTCCCCAACCCAGGGATGGCATTCCACCCTTACCAGGCGAGGACCATGGACTCGGACTTGGAGGTGCTGATTCTCATTCCGGTCGCTTCACACTCGGCTGCAAACCGATCCAGTGAGAGCTGAAGATCCCGGCCAGATGAAGCCATCAGGACCACATCATCTGCAAAAAGCAGAGACCTAATCCCGCGGTCACCAAACCGGAACCCCTCAACGCCTTGACTGCGCCTATAAATTCTGTCCATAAAAGTTATGAACAGAATCAGTGACAAAGGACAGCCTTGGCGGAGTCCAACCCTCACTGGAAATGTGTTCGACTTACTGCCGGCAATGCGGACCAAGCTCTGACTCTCATCGTACAGAGAACGGACTGCCACAATAAAACAGTTCAATACCCCATACTCTCTGAGCACTCCCCACAGGAATTCCCGAGGGACACGGTCGAATGCCTTCTCCAAGTCCACAAAGCACATGTAGACTGGTTGGGCAAACTCCCATGCACCCTCAAGAACCCTGCGGAGACTATAGAGCCGGTCTACAGTTCCACGACCAGGACGAAAACCACACTGTGCCTCCTGAATCCGAGGTGCGACCGTCCGGCGTAGCCTCCTGTCCAGTACACCTGAATAAACCTTACCGGGAAGGCTGAGGAGTGTGATCCCACGATAGTTGGAACACACCCTCTGGTCCCCCTTCTTAAAGAGAGGAACCACCACCCCGGTCTGCCAACCCAGAGGTGCCGCCCCCCGATGTCCACGCGATGTTGCAGAGTCTTGTCAACCAAGACAGCCCCGCAGCATCCAGAGCCTTGAGGAACTCCGGGCGGGTCTCATCCACCCCTGGGGCCTTGCCACTGAGGAACTTTTTAACTACCTCAGCAACCTCAAACCCAGAAACCTCGTGACATGTTCAAAGTTCTTCCGGAGGTGGGAATTGAAACTTTCTCTGACAGGAGACTCTGCCAGACGTTCCCAGCAGACCCTCACAATGCGTTAGGGCCTGCCAGGTCTGTCCGGCATCCTCCCCCACCATCGCATCTTTGAGCAGTCCAAACAATGACTGCTCTGTGTCCGTGCTGGATCTCTCAAATTCAATTTAATTATTCCTTCTCAGCAAACTTTTCCAAGATGAGATCCATTTTGCGATTCAAATCAGAAATCGCTCCAGTCTGTGTTCCTACAGCCCGACCCAATCCTTCCATTGCGTTGAACAGCCGTTGGGCCCCTTGAGTGACTGCCATCGTCTTACAAATTTGACGATACACCAGAGCAATGTCCAGCCCAATCAGCAGGTGCCCCGCGATCACAGTTCCAAAGAGGTAGATGTCTTCCACGTCCTCGATGGAAAGAGCTGAGAGGCACATGGGTCTCCGTTTATCCCAGGAATCTCTCACGTACCCCTCAGCAGTGGTTCCATCAGGGCAGCCAGGCTTCCCCGAACCTCTTTTCTTTGTCGAAAAGACTGTGTCAATTGAGTCAAGAGTCCAGCTGATCATATTTATATTTGATGTATTAGATTAGAGGACTGCGCAAATTAAGAGTCTTCAAAAAATTTCAGACAAAGACAAGGACACAGAAAGCAAGCAGGGAAGGAGGGAGTGGAGAAAAATGTGACCGCCCTCACCAAGAGACGAGACAGAATATATATATATATATATATATATATATATATATATATATATATCCATCCATCCATCCCTCCATTTTCTACCGCTTATTCCCTTTCGGGGTCGCGGGGGGCGCTGGCGCCTATCTCAGCTACAATCGGGCGGAAGGCGGGGTACACCCTGGACAAGTCTCCACCTCAATATATATATATATATATATATATATATATATATATATATATATATATATATATATATATATATATATATATATATATATATCCATTAGGGCTGTGAATCTTTGGGTGTCCCACGATTCGATTTAATATCGATATTTGGGTCACGGTTAATAATATATCGATTTTTTCGATTCGATTCGATTCTCGATTCAAAATCGATATTTTTCCGATTCAAAACGATTCTGTATTCATTCAATACACAGGATTTCAGCAGGATCTACCCCAGTCTGCTGACATGCTAGCAGAAGAGTATATTTAAAAATAAATAGCTTTTATAATTGTAAAGGACAATGTTTTATCAACTGATTGCAATAAGGTAAACTTGTTTTAACTAATAAACAAACCAAAAATATGACTTATTTTATCTTTGTGAAAATATTGGACACAGTGTGTTGTCAAGCTTATGAGATGCGATGCAAGTGTAAGCCACTGTGAAACTTTATTTTTATTTTTATAAATGTCTAATGATAATGTCAATGAGGGATTTTTAATCATTGCTCTGCTGAAATTATAACTAATAGTGATACTGTTGTTGATAATATTCATTTTTGTTTCACTACTTTTGGTTTGTTCTGTGTCGTGTTTGTGTCTCCTCTCAATTGCTCTGTTTATTGCAGTTCTGAGTGTTGCTGGGTCAGGTTTAGTTTTGGAATTGGATTGCATTGTTATGGTATTGCTGTGTAGTGGTTTGTTGGATTGCTAAAAAAAAAAAAATCGATTTAAAAAAAAATGAGAATCGATTCTGTATCGCACAACGTAAACGATTCCATTTGTATTCAAATCTATTTTTTCCCACACTCCTAATATATATATATATATATATATATATATAGATATATATATATGTATATATATGTATATTTAAAATCTGTTCTTTCTAATCCATTTTCTACCGCTTGTTTCTCTCGGGCTCTCCTAGCAGCTCAGGCAAATCATACTGACTACGAATCCATTTTCCCATCGATAAAGTGACTTGGAATATATATATATATATATATATATATATATATATATATATATATATATATACATATATATATATATATATATATACATATATATATATATATATATATATATATACTGTATATATATATATATATATATATATATATATATATATATATATATATATATATATATATATATATATCTCAGAGGTCTGGACTCAAGTCACATGAGTTGGAATCTGAATTTGATGACTTTCGACTAGACTTGCAACTCGACTTAGTCTTTAACATCATTGACTTGTGACTTGACTTGGACTTCAGCCTTTTGACTTGACAAGACTTGTCAAAGACCAAGAGTTGTCAAACAACGCACCGGTGAGAAAAAAGCATGCCGAAGTTGGTTTTGTTTGGATATAAAAACTACGACTTGGTCAACAAAAAATAAATTGCAGTATGCAAAACATGCAGTTTGAATATTACAGACGGAGACACAACAACTTCCAACTTTGTTCGACATTTGAAGTTGCACAAAGAAGGGTAAGTTTTGAACGTAAACCTACTTTTATTAGCCAAGTACGGTAACTTTTATTTGCTGTTTAGTTAAATCAGTGAGGCTGTAAACACACAGCTAACGTTATAACCATAGACATCTTCTAAGGGTACGCAGCATCGACCGCTACTGCCTACTGGCGCTGACGTGACGCGGGGCCGCCATCTTGGAGTGGTGATCCGCTCCACTCAGTGCAATACATTTGGCAGGAGCAGTGAACTGTCAGCGCATTTAACTCATCTTACCTCACTGAATATCACTGATTTTCACACATTTTTTGTCATACGTGTAGCTATGATAAAGGACACATGTTTTAGCGTGTTTTATTATTCATAGTTTGCTTAACAGTAATAAAATATTCTTATATGCTATGAGTGACCAGACATCCGAGATCAAAACTGGGAATATAATCCAAAAGAAGGGGGAAAAAACGGTAAACTATTTTTAAATTGAAGAAACAATATGATTAGGTTAAATACACATGCATATATCCTACATAAACAATGTATGAATACATTAAATATCTATGTATCATATAGACTGTATCTCTGTTGCTGCAGCAGCAGAGAGTTTATTCTGTCTTGACACTTTGTATTGACATTTTCTATTACATTCTTACCTTAAATTATAACATTTAACATTTACAGTGATTGTTTTATATGTATTTTTTATGTATGTCGCTTTGGATAAAAGTGTCTGTCAAATACTTAAACATCAGCATAAATAAACACCTGAAAGTCTTTATATCAGCTAAAACCACCAATCTGTTCCACTGGATTCAGAAGAAAACCACATTTTCTTATCCCAATGCGGTCAAAACGTTTGGAGAACCCTATATTAAACCAATAATCAAAGCAACAGAACATAAACTGAAACTTTTTTTTCTAATCATCCATCAATCCATTTTCTACTGCTTGTCCCTTTCAGGGTTGCAGGGGGTGCTGGGGCCTACCTCAGCTGCATTCGGGCTATTGAAATTAATTAATCGTTGCAGCCCTACCTGTTAACTTACCCTTTTTAACGTTCGTTTTTAGAGGGAAACATTTTGTTGAAGTAATATCAACATGCTATCATCATGAATGCCACATGGTTTTATTTTATGCATTTGCTGCTCATTTTATGCCAGGGGTCTTCCATGCTTTCCAGTTGAAGGACCTCCAAACAGATGAAGAGATGGAGTGGGGACCCCGAACTTATGTATCCTGTTTAAAATTGTGTTTTAAAGTAAACTTATACTAAAGGTACCTTGTTACTGTGCAATACTGTACTAAGATGTAGGTTTTATTTACCTGACGTCACGTCCAGCTAAAACCACAACTTATGGTTATGTGTTTGCCCTGAGATGGGTAGGCAGTGAGTTTGGCCGAGTCATACCAAAGACTATAAAAATGGGACCTATTAACTCTCTGCTTGCCACTCAGCATCAATGGTTGGAATTGGGGGTTAAATCAATGATTCCTGAGCGCGGAGCACGCTGTTGCTCACTGCTCCTCTCACCTCCCAGGAGGTGATCAAGGGGATGGGTCTAATGCAGAGGACAAATTTCCCCACACCCAGTGTGCGTGTGACTATCGTTGGGACTTAACTTTAACTTAAATGGTAAATGTACAAACCCCGTCTCCATATGAGTTGGGAAATGTTAGATGTAAATATAAACGGAATACAATGATTTGCAAATCCTTTTCAACCCATATTCAGTTGAATGTGCTACAAAAACAAGATATTTGATGTTCAAACTCATAAACTTTATTTTTTTTTGCAAATAATAACTAACTTAGAATTTCATGGGTGCAACAGGTGACAAAGTAGTTGGGAAAGGGGCATGTTCGCCACTGTGTTACATCACCTTTTCTTTTAACAACACTCAATAAACTTTTGGGAACTGAGGAGACACCTTTTTAAAGGTTTTCAGATGGAATTCTTTCCCATTCTTGTTTTATGTACAGCTTAAGTTGTTCAACAGTCCGGGGTCTTCGTTGTGGTATTTTAGGCTTCATAATGTGCCACACATTTTCAATGGGAGACAGGTCTGGACTACAGGCAAGCCAGTCTAGTACCCACACTCTTTTACTATAAAGCCACGCTGTTGTAATAAGTGACTTGGTATTGTCTTGCTGAAATAAGCAAAGGCGTCCATGATAACGTTGCTTGAATGGCAACATATGTTGCTCCAAAACCTGTATGTATCTTTCAGCATTAATGGTGCCTTCACAGATGTGTAAGTAACCCATGCCCTGGGCACTAATACACCCCCACACCATCACATATGCTGGCTTTTCAACTTTGCACTTAGAACAGTCCTGATGGTTCTTTTCCTCTTTGGTCCGGAGGACACAACGTTCATCATTTCCAAAAAACTATTTGAAATGTGGACTCGTCAAACCACAGAACACTTTTCCACCTTGCAGCAGTCCATCTTAGATGATCTCGGGCCCAGAGAAGCCGGCGTAGTTTCTGGGTGTCGTTGATAAATGTCTTTGGCTTTGCATAGTAGTGCTTTAACTTGCACTTACAGATGTAGCGACAAACTGTAGTTACTGACAGTGGTTTTCTGAAGTGTTCCTGAGCCCATGTGGTGATATCCTTTACAGACTGATGTCGCTTTTTGATGCAGTACCGCCTGAGGAAACAAAAGTCTGTTACATCATCGCTTATGTTCAGTGATTTCTCCAGATTCTCTGAACCTTTTGATGGTATTACGGACCGTAGATGGTGAAATTCCTAAATTCCTTGCAATAGACCGTTGAGAAATGTTGTTCTTAAACTGTTTGACTATTTCCTGACACATTTGTTCACAAACTGGTGACCTTCGCCCCGTCCTTGTTTGTGAATGACTGAGCATTTTACGGAAGCTGCTTTTATACCCAATCATGGCACCCACCTGTTCCCAATTAGCCTGCACACCTGAGGGATGTTCCAAATAAGTGTGTGATGAGCATTCCTCAACTTTCTCAGTGTTTATTGCCACCTTTCCCAACTTCTTTGTCACGTGTTGCTGGCATCAAATTCTAAAGTTAATGATTATTTGCAAAAAAAAAAAAAGTTTATCAGTTTGAACATCAAATATGTTGTCTTTGTAGCATTTTCAACTGAATATGGGTTGAAAATGATTTGCAAATCATTTTATTCTGTTTATATTTAAATCTAACACAAATTCCCAACTCATATGGAAACGGGGTTTGTAAGTGTCAAAAAGACAGCCAAAAGAGGTTGGTAGATGAGACTAAATGTAGAAGTAAAATATATCGTGGAAATGCACTGAAAATGCAAGAAATGTAGTCTTGATTTTAAAAATGTTCTTCTTAGGGTTGTGTTGGAGCACTTTGTGCTGAAGGAAAATATTCTTCCTCTTTTTTCTCAATTTTCCTTACTTTTTACTAAAGGGTGCACACATCCCTGAAAATGCATATCATCAACATTGAAATTGCACTTTTGACATTTGTGCAATTTGTGCAAATGTGTTTGACACCACATAGATCACAACAGCCACACTCTCTTGTGCGCTCCGTTGCAGCGTCAGTGCGAGAACTGTCTGCTAATTTAAAGTTTCATGCGGTCCGGGTTTGATCAAGTTTTATTAGTTACACTCATTAAATAATTAATCAAAGCAATGTAATATAAATTGAAGCTTTTTTTCTTGTCAAATTATTGAAATTAATTAATCGTTGCAGCCCTGCCTGTCAACTTACCCTTTTTAATATTCATTTCTAAAGTGAAACATTTTGTTGAAATAATGGCAACATGCTATCATCATAAATGCCACATGGCTTTATTTTATATATTTGCTCATTTTATGCCAGGGGTCTTCAATGCTTTCAGTTGAAGGACCCCGCAAACAGATGGAGTGGGAACACCATACTTATATATCCTGTTTAAAATTGTACTTTAAAGTAAACTTATCCTAAATGTACCGTGTTATTGTGCAATACTGTACCAAGGTATATTATTTATTCACCTGATGTCACGTCCCGCTCATTAATAATAATAATAATAATAGATTTTATTTGTAAAAAGCACTTTACGTTGAGCAAACAACATCAAAGGGCCAGTGTAAAAAAAATTTTTAATAATAAAAATAAATAAAATATAAAACTAAAAACAGCCCAATAGCTAGAACCAGCATGCATGTCTATGAAAAAGCTTTTTTAAAAAGATGGGTTTTTAAGCCTTTTTTAAAAGCATCCACAGTCTGAGGTGCCCTCAGGTGGTCAGGGAGAGCGTTCCACAGACTGGGAGCAGCAGAGCAGAAAGCCCGGTCTCCCATTGTTCGAAGCTTTGTCTGTGGAGGTTGGAGGAGGTTAGCCTGTATGGAGCGGAGGTGTCGTGTGGAGGATTTGGGGGTGAGCAGTTCCTTGAGGTAGAGGGGGGCATTTCCATGGAGGAACTTGTGAGTTAGTAGGGAGATTTTGAATTCAACCCTGAATGGAACAGGAAGCCAGTGAAGGGATTTGAGAGTTGGTGTGATGTGGTCATGTTTCCGCACTCTCATCATGATCCTCGCAGCACTATTTTGTATGTACTGCAGCTTTTGGATGTTCTTGCTGGAGATCCTGACAAAAAGTGCGTTGCAGTAGTCGAGCCTGGAGGAGACAAAGGTGTGGACGAGCCTCTCGGCATCAGAGAGAGTGAGTGAGGGGCGGAGTTTCGCAATGTTCCTGAGGTGGTAGAAGGAGGTCTTGCACAGTTGTTTGATTTATGCCTCAAAGTTAAGTATGCAAGACTCAAAGTGGTGGTCCAGCGAGCGTCTTACGCCTCAGCGTTCTGTGTCATAAACCACCAACTCGGCCAGTGTAAATCAAAGAAAACAAATGTGAGCAAAGCCTACAAAAGTTAAACTTTTACTAAAGGCAGCAATCATGAATGAAATGTTCAGCATGTAGACAGTAAATAAATAAATGGGTTGTACTTGTATAGCGCTTTTCTACCTTCAAGGTACTCAAAGCGCTTTGACACTACTTCCACATTTACCCATTCACACACAGATGGAGGGAGCTGCCATGCAAGGCGCCAACCAGCACCCATCAGGAGCAAGGGTGAAGTGTCTTGCTCAGGACACAACGGACGTGACGAGGTTGGTACTAGGTGGGATTTGAACCAGGGACCCTCGGGTTGCGCAAGGCCACTCTATCCCACTGCGCCACGCTGCTATCTAGAGATATATTTTTTAAATGCTAAAACATGCACATAATGTAATGGTGCGTGCAACAACAACAAGGCTACAAGCATTGCCATAATTTACATGCAGTTACTTTGAGCTGTGGACACAAAGTCAATTCATGAAATGCAACCTTACCCGAGCAAAAACGATTCATGGTTTATCCGGCGGAGTCTTAACACCAATTTCGTTGATTCAGCCACACACATAGAAGTTATAGATTGACATGTTTTTCCAAGTTTTCATATGTTTTGTCGTGTACAATGACAAAAATGACCACATCCTGCATGACTGTGAACGCGACCGACGAATAATCCTTCAGATCACTCGACAAATATTTTGATAAATTATATCGGTTCCATTGCATAGGTTTACTTGTTGCTGGTGTCGACTTTAAGCTGTAAGATTTAGGTACTCTGGGTATTCAGTTAGTTCGCACCGTTTGCTGCACAGTAGCCATGTTGGTTTGGTTTGTTTACTTCCGTTCAAAAGTCATGTGACCAAATACAACCTTTTCAAAAAATACATTATAGCCCCGTTAATAGCTCGCTGGCTACTAGAGTGCTAATCGCTAGCTGTGAATTTGCCCGGCTAATCGCTATCTTGCAACTCGAGCGCCAGTATAATATTAATCTTAAATGCCAGGATCACAGGGGACGGTGTGGCGCAGTGGGAGAGTGGCCGTGCGCAACCCAAAGGTCCCTGGTTCAATCCCCACCTAGTACCAACCTCGTCACGTCCGTTGTGTCCTGAGCAAGACACTTCACCCTTGCTCCTGATGGGTGCTGGTTAGCGCCTTGCATGGCAGCTCCCTCCATCAGTGTGTGAATGTGTGTGTGAATGGGTAAATGTGGAAGTAGTGTCAAAGCGCTTTGAGTACCTTGAAAGTAGAAAAGCGCTATACAAGTACAACCCATTTATCATTTACAATCATAATACAAATATCATTATTTATTCATGCTTTTAATTGAAACTTGCAAGGTATATTGAGTGGGTGGCCATGTCACTGCCTTTTATAAACCAATGCCAATGTGTTTTTAAAGACATTTATATCTGTGGAAATATCGAAAGTGGAAAATAAAAATTATATTTTTTTTAAAAAAGTGACAAATAAACCAACAATTTCACAACCCTGCGCCCCCTGCAGGCTTCCTAGGGGTTACGGACTGCTTTTGAAGACCGGTTTTGTGCTGGAAAACTCACTCTTTTTATTTTGTCTTGTTACTCTAATGAGTCATCTTCTGGTTAGGAACCTTGTATAAAAATGAAATAAAGTTGCCTGAGATGAACCAAACACATTTTATGTTGTTCAACAGCGTATAAAAAGATTTTAAGTCAAAAAGACACAAACCTAAGTTGTGTATTGTCAGGATATTGTTAAGAATTATGGCTATGGTTTTGAATAAAGGTTGTTCAGTATTTTTGCAAAGGCATCAAGCCAACTCCTTACAAATACGGGAAAAGCCAACCTCTCTTTTTTGAAGAATGAAGAACGAAATAATGTTGCCTGAGAAGAACCAATAAACATTTTGAGTTATAACTGAGATGTCCTGATCCCGTTCATGGGATGGGATCTTAGACCGATATTTGCCTCTTTTAACTGACTGGCGATCAGCTGATGGCCTGCCGAGCCGAGTCAATCCCTACCGCAGTGTGGACATACTAAAGATTGTACTCTCATGAAAGATTCATTTTAAAGGGATGCACAGTCAGGGAGACACAATTGCATTTCCATATTCCTTGTTATACACATGGAGGAGTTACGGGGATATCAGGGTGAGTGTCTTACCAGAACACTGTCTCAAATTTTAGAGCGAGCTGCAAATCCAGTGTCAAGCCACTTCTAAGTTACCCAGGTAATAATCCTCACAACGGCGGAAAATTAACTAAGTTTCTTCCATGTAACCTCATCACTGGAGGACTAGAGGAAAAGGAATAGCTAAGCATGCTACACACACCTCAATCAGGACTACCCAAGAAACTAACCACTAAATCTTCAATGTAAAGTATGGGTGATCAATACAGAAGGCGCTACTATTGATACCGAGTGTAGTATCAGTATATAAATGATACTAAAGTGATTCAATGTATATTTTTATGTTTCCTGTTTCTTATGTTTGTCATTAAACTCAGGAAGGTGTCGAGGGCTTAACCCAAATGATTTACCGTATTTTTAGGAGTATAAGTCGCTCCGGAGTATAAGTCGCACCTGCCAAAAATGCATAATACAAAAGGAAAAAAACATATATAAGTCGCATTTTGGGGGGAAATTTATTTGATAAAACCCAACACCAAGAATAGACATGTGTAAGGCAATTTAAAATAAATAAAGAATAGTGAACAACAGGCTGAATAAGTGTATGTTATATGAGGCATAAATAACCAACTGAGAAGGTGCCTGGTATGTTAACGTAACATATTATGGTAAGAGTCATTCAAATAACTATAACGTATAGAACATGCTATACGTTTACCAAACAATCTGTCACTCCTAATCGCTAAATCCCATGAAATCTTATAGGTCTAGTCTCTTACGTGAATGAGCTAAATAATATCATTTGATATTTTACGGTAATGTGTTAACAATTTCACACATAAGTCGCTCCCGAGTATAAGTCGCACCCCCGGCCAAACTATGAAAAAACTGCGACTTATAGTCCGAAAAATACGGTAAATGAGATTCAATAATAATTGTACTTTACTTATTGTGCATTAGTCACTTAATTTTGAGGAATTCTCATCAAACACTTATTTGGAACATCTCACAGGTGAACAGGCTAACTGGGAACAGCTGGGTGCCATGATTGGGTATAAAAACAGGTTCCATGAAATGCTCACTCATTCACAAACAAGGATGGGGCGAGGGTCACCACTTAGTGAAATATATCACCTCATGGTCTCAGGAACACTTTAGAAAACCACTGTCAGTAACTGTTTGTGGCAACATCTGTAAGTGCAAGGTAAAACTTTACTCTGCAAAGCAAAAGCCATTTATCAACAACACCCAGAAACGCCGCTGGCTTCGCTGGGCCCGAGCTCATCTAAGATGGACTGATGCAAAGTGGAAAAGTGTTCTGTGATCTGACGAGTACACATTTCAAATTGTTTATTTCAAACTGTAGATGTAGTCTCCTCCGAACGCAAGAGGAAGAGAACCATCCACACTGTTATAGGCGCAAAATTAAAAAGCCAGCATCTGTGATGGTATGGGGGTGTATTAGTGCCCAAGGCATGGGTAACTTACACATCTGTGAAGGCACCATTAATGCTGAAAGGCACATACAGGTTTCGGATCAACATATGTTGCCATCCAAGCAACGTTATCATTGGCGCCCCTGCTTATTTCAGCAAGACAATGCCATGCCACTTGTTAAAAAAGCGTGGCTTCATAGGAAAAGATTGCGGGTAGTAGACTGGCCTGCCTGTAGTCCAGACCTGTCTCCCACTGAGAATGTGTGGCGCAATATGAGGCCTTATATACAACAATGGAGACTCCGGACTGTCGAACAACTTAACCTGTGCATCAAGCAAGAATGGGAAATAATTCCACCTGAAAAGCTTCAAAAATGTGTCTCCTCAGTTCCCAAACATTTACTGAGTCTTGTTTAAAGGAAAGGTCATGTAACACAGTGGTAAAAATGCCCCTGTGCCAACTGTTTTGCAATGTGTTGCTGCCATTAAATTCTGAGTTAATGATTATTTGCACAAAAAAAAAAAATGAGTTTCTCAGTGTGAACATTAAATATCTTGTCTTTGCAGTATATTCAATTGAATATAAGTTGAAAAAGATTTGCAAAATATTGTATCCTATTTTTATTTACGACTTACACAACGTGCGAATTTCACCAGTTTTGAGTTTTGTAATATTTAGGAAAATATCTAATTAAAAATACAAACAGGGCCGGAAAAAAAAGAGCTGCAGCCAAAAATGGGCCCCAGTTAGCTGTTTGGACACGCGCTCCTCACAAAAAAATGACAATGTACAAACCCCATTTCCATATGAGTTGGGAAATTGTGTTAGATATAAATATGAACGGAATACAATGATTTGCAAATCATTTTCAACCCATATTCAGTTGAATATGCTACAAACACAACATATTTGATGTCTGATAAACATTTTTTTTTTTGCAAATAATCATCAACTTTAGAATTTGATGCCAGCAACACGTGACAAAGAAGGTGGGAAAGGTGGCAATAAATACTGATTAAGTTCAGGAATGCTCATCAAACACTTATTTGGAACATCCCACAGGTGTGCAGGCTATTGGAAACAGTCGAGTGCCATGATTAGGTATAAAAGCAGCTTCCTTGAAATGCTAAGTAATTCACAAACAAGGAGGGGGCGAGGGTCACCATTTTGTAAGCAAATTGTCGAACAGTTTTAGAACAACATTTCTCAACGAGCTATTGCAAGGAATTTAGGGATTTTACCATCTACGGTCCGTAAAATCATCAAAAGGTTCAGAGAATCTGGAGAAATCACTGCACGTAAGCGATGATATTACTGACCTTTGATCCCTCAAGCGGTAATGCATCAAAAACCGACATCAGTGTGTAAAGAATATCACCACGTGGGCTCAAGAACACTTCATAAAACCACTGTCAGTAACTACAGTTGGTCGCTACATCTGTAAGTGTAACTTAAAACTCTTCCATGCAAAGCAAAACCCACTTATCAACAACACCCAGAAACGTCGCCGGCTTGGCTGGGCCCGAGCTCATCTAAGATGGACTGATGCAAAGTGGAAAAGTGTTCTGTGGTCTGACGAGTCCACATTTCAAATTATATTTGGAAACAATGGACGTGGTGTCCTCCGGAACAAAGAGGAAAATAACCATCCGGATTGTTATAGGCGCAAAGTTCAAAAGCCAGCATCTGTGATTGTATGGGGGTGTATTGGTGCCCAAAGCACGGGTAACTTACACATCTGTGAAGGCACCATTAATGCTGAATGGTCCATACAGGTTTTGGAACAACATATGTTGTCATCCAAGCAACGTTATCATGGACGCCCCTGCTTATTTCAGCAAGACAATGCCAAGCCACGTGTTACAACAGCATAAAAATAAGTGCGGGTATTTTCCTGGCCCGCCTGCAGTCCAGACCTGTCTTCCATTGAAAATGTGTGGCGCATCATGAAGCGTAAAATACGACAACAAGACCCCGGACTGTTGAACAACTTAAGCTTTACATCAAGCAAGAATGGTAAAGAATTCCACTTTCAAAGCTTCAACAATTAGTTTCCTCAGTTCCCAAATGTTTATTGAGTGTTGTTAAAAGAAAAGGTGATGTAACACAGTGGTGAACATGCCCTTTCCCAACTACTTTGGCACATGTTGCAGCCATGACATTCTAAGTTAATCATTATTTGCAAAAAAAAAAAAAAGGTTTATGAGTTTGAACATCAAATATCTTGTCTTTGTAGCATATTCAACTGAATATGGTTGAAAGGGATTTGCAAATCATTGTAATCCGTTTATATTTACATCCAACACAATTTATCGACTCTTATGGAAACGGGTTTGTATGTCAGTAAGGGTTACATGACACAAACGGACACATGTTTTCACCACGACCTAAATGCAAAACTACAAACACGCTATACAATCTCCATAAATAAATGTACACAAGAGCAGCTCATGTGAAGCCTGCAAAATAAGGGGCTGTGTGTCAAAGAAAGGTGCCTGTGAAAACTGTTTCTTGACACAAAGTCACACCGGTGTGGCTGGCAGCACAGCAAGGAAGACGAGGAAGAGGAGGATCCCCCACTAGTTTCCGTCATTGGTATGCTGAAGCATGGCAGCGTTACAGCGAGGGGCGAGAACAAGGAGGCTGCCGAGCGCATAGAAGTTGCATGTTCTTGTTCCAAGCTGAGAGTTAATGCAGAAGGGAGGGAGGAGGAGGGCAGTGAGGCTTTTCTGAGCCCAAAAAGATGTCACAGGCGGGGGAGCGTTGACATGCACCCCCGAGCTCTTGCTACCACCGCTGAGCTCTCATCAGGCTACATTCAAGATGTCAATACTGAGCTCCCTGTTCCTTTTCAGGCACTAAAATATGCGTGAGCTGCATCAAGTTTGCAGCAATGACAAAAAAAAAAAAAAAAAAAAAAATCCTCTATCAGTGTGATGCAGTGTTAAAAGTTGAAGGTGTTTTCTTTTTTTGAGGGAGGGGAGTCGGGGGACTTCCCAGCATACTTTGCAATGCAGGGTGTGTGTGACTGTGAATCCGTATGCAACACTTAGGATAATACACAAAGAAAGGATGAGAGTGAACCTGTGCTGGGAATCAATTGCATGGAGTTCAAAGTTAGAAAAATTAATTTTGACTAACCAAGAAGGATCAGTGGGAGATCGGCGCCATCTGAGATTGCACACTAATGCCACATTTGCTGCTCTTGTTCCTGCCCTGGCGAAAACAAAGTTGATGTTTTATTCTTCTTAAATAGGTTTAAGATGCAGATACATTATATTGCCAAAAGTATTTGGCCACCACTCCAAATGATGAGAATCAGGTGCCCTAATCACTTGGCCCGGTGTATAAAATCAAACACAGAGGCATTGAGACTGTTTCTACAAACATTTGTGAAAGAATGGGCCGCTCTCAGTGATTTCCAGCGTGGGACTGTCATAGAATGCCACCTGTGCAACAAATCCAGTCGTGAAATTTCATCTCTCCTAAATATTCCAAACTCAGCTTTATTATCAGAAAAGTGAAGAGTTTGGGAACAACAACAAGTCAGCCACCAAGTGGTTGCTTTGTTGGGTCTACTCCTGTCTCTGGCCATGCTCCCTCCACCCCACCGCAGAGGCCACCACAGTGTATATGTTTCTTTTACTTTTTATTCGTAGCTGTATGTAGAAGTGGCTGGTTGTGTTCTTTCATGTTTGATGTTTCCCTCTTACACACATGTGAGAGGGATGTGTACTATGGCTATGAGTTGTTGTTGTTTTTTTCCCTTAGCCTCAGTCTGGACCCCCTCGCCAGGGTCCAGGCTTAGACCGATTTTTTTATTTTATTTTATTCTTATATTTTTTTCTCCCATTCCCCCCGCACTTGTTTACCTGTATCTCACCTTTTTTGTAAGGGGCGCTGGAAGCCGGCAGACCCGTCAGCGGTCCTGTTTTGTCTCCCTGTAATGTATGTCTGATCTTGAATGGGATTGTGCTGAAAATTTTAATTTTCCTGAAGGAACTCTCCTGAAGGAATAAATAGAGTACACTCTAATCTAATCCAATCTAAAGTGGTAGGCCACGTAAACTGACAGAGAGGGGTCAGTGGATGATGAAGCGCATAGTGCAAAGACTTTCTGCACAGTCAGTTGCTACAGAGCTCCAAACTCCATGTGCCCTTCCAATTAGCCCATGTACAGCATGCAGAGAGCTTCATGGAATGGGTTTCCATGGCCGAGCAGCTGCACCTAAGCCATACTTCACCAAGTCCAATGCAAAGCGTGGGATGCAGTGGTGTAAAGCACGTCACCACTGGACTCTCGAGCAGTGGAGACACCTTCTCTGGACTGATGAATCACACTTTTCCATCTGGCAATCTGATGGACTAGTCTTGGTTTGAAGGTTGCCAGTAGAACGCTACATTTTGGACTGCATTGTGCCGAGTGTGAAATTTGGTGGATGCGGAATTATGGTGTGGGGTTGTTTTATAGGAGTTGGGCTTGGCCCCTTAGTTCCAGTGAAAGAAACTTTGAAGGCTCCAGGACACCAAAACATTTTGCACAATTCCATGGGATGGCGGCTTCACGGTGGCAGAGGGGTTAGTGCGTCTGCGTCACAATACGTAGGTCCTGCAATCCTGGGTTCAATCCCAGGCTCGGGATCTTTCTGTGTGAAGTTTGCATGTTCTCCCCGTGAATGTGTGGGTTCCCTCCGGGTACTCCGGCTTCCTCCCACTTCCAAAGACATGCACCTCGGGATAGGTTGATTGGCAACACTAAATTGGCCCTAGTGTGTGAATGTGAGTGTGAATGTTGTCTGTCTATCTGTGTTGGCCCTGCGATGAGGTGGCGACTTGTCCAGGGTGTACTCCGCCTTCTGCCCGATTGTAGCTGAGATAGACGCCAGCGCCCCCCGCGACCCCAAAAGGGAATAAGCGGTAGAAAATGGATGGATGGGATGGCACTTCAGGTTCATATGTGAGTCAAGGCAGGTGGCCAAATACTTTTGGCAATATAGTGTAGTTGTCACGCACAATTGTGTCGGATATGACAAACATATTTCTGACTTGAGGAACATTTAAACATTTTGACACATCTCTTCCACCCACTCATGCATGCTAAACATCATCATTACTCCACTGTATCATTCAAATGCTTTGTTGATGCAAAAATGACAAGGAACACATGAGATTGTAGTCAAGTAAAACAAATGCCTTTTTATTTGATTTGATTGTGTTTTCCTATGGCTCATTATATTGTCATTGGCGAACCAACTATGGAAGTGTTAGCATTAAAGTGTTAGCATTTAAAATGCCATGTTTTATTTCATAATAGTGACTAGCTCTTCATGACTGAATTATTGTTCTATACCTATTCAGCCCATATTTGCTTTCTTAACGTTAAGTATAAAAATGGACATCACACACCTCTACCGAAGGGAATTTATACAATTTTTACGGTTCCGACCCCACTTTCTACTCTGCTTTGCGATTTGGTTCCTTAACGGTTCTCTTATGATTCTTTGGAAAAAAAGGGAACACATTTGCACCATTTTGTTTTTGTCTAGAGGTAGCATGACCTTACAAAGCCTACAGTGACGTCTCAAGAGGCACATACTGTACTGTAGGTAGCATAAAAGGGGGAAAAAAAAAATTTGTGTTAATAAATATAAGAAATGATTATTCTTCTGTAGAATTTATCCATCCATCCATTTTCTACCGCTTATTCCCTTTTGGGGTCGCTGGGGGCGCTGGCGCCTATCTCAGCTACAATCGGGCGGAAGGCGGGGTACACCCTGGACAAGTCGCCACCTCATCGCAGCTGTAGAATTTAATCATGTGCAAATTACACAACAATGTAACATGTGATATTCACTTATTACATGCAAAGTGAGATATGTCAAGCCTTTTATTGGCTATAAATGTTGATTATGGCTTATAGTTTAGGAACACTTGAACATCTCAGAAAATGTAAGGTTTCAAAACTGTGAGCCATGATGATCAAAAATATAACGAAGGCTTGACCTATCGCACTTTGCATATGATAAGTTAATATCACGGATTAGTTTTACATTTTATGTGAACTGCTGACGTGAATGGACTTTTACACAATATTCAAATTTTCTTCACCTGTGTAAATTCATCAGGGTTTTTATAGGTATCAGCAAATCTAATTTAATGCAATTTTTAATGCCACTTAATAAAATATAATGCCTATGTCCAACGGCTAATGGTTGTTATATCTAGTCAAATACTTACAATCGTCATTATGCACACAACTGTCAGCATTTGACAATGGTAATGTTGAATACTTCAAAAGTTTATATTAACTGTTACTAGCTAGTTAATTAGAATTGACTTGCAGGAATGTTTTATCTGAGAAATTATTTGTATTTATTTTTTGGGAGTAAAATCCGGTGATATGACTTTGTGCAGGGCAATAGACAATAGCCATATAAAAAGATCTGTCTGTCAATCATCACACTGTACCTTTAAATAAAAAATATTAAAGGGGAAGTGCAGTTAAGCCCTCTAAAATAACATCAAATTCTGAATTATTTAATCAATATGATATACCCAGAACCAGAAGTCATTTTTAAAGTTGTATCTCTTTAGAACATGCGGAACAAATGCATATCCTCTGAAAGGATGACTGTGTCACAAACTGGAGGATATGTTTTTAATCAGAATTCAATTTAAAAAAAACATTAGTTAAGCGTTTTAAGGATTAATAAATAAATATCATACTAGGAATGCAAATGATACATGTGTTCGGAAATGGAGGATTAATTTGAACCTTTTAGAAATACATCTCATGGAATAATATTTGGAAAAATACCAATAAGATACATCAAGGATAAACTGAGTCAATGAAACTTCTTGCATATATTGTACATTATACCTCCTCAGGTGTTTAAATTGGGTACATTAGCTAGCACGGTGGAACAGGGGTTAGTGCATGTTTCATACAAAGATCCCGGGTTCCATCCCCGAGCTCGGGGTCTTTTTGTGTGGAGTTTGCATGTTCTCCCCGTGACTGCGTGGGTTCCCTCCGGGCATTCTGGCTTCCTCCCACCTCCAAAGACATGCACCTGGGGATAGGTTGATTGGGAACAATAAATTGACCCGATTGTGAATGTTGTCTGTCTATCTGTGTTGGCTCTGCGATGAGATGGTGATGTGTCCAGGGTGTATGCCGCCTTCCGCCCAATTGTAACTGAGATAAGCAGCAGCGCCTCCCACGACCCCAAAGGGAATAAGCGGTAGTAAATAAATGAACGGATGAACATTAGCTAGCAAGTTATATATAAAGTCAAGCAGCTGAATGAACTCTTCCTGATATACTATGGGAATATCACCGAATAACAGAGTTGTGGTTTGTTGTGAGAATTGTCTGGTTTGGCCATCTTAGGCCACCGTAAGTCACGTGCGGTGCCTGCGCCATAAGTGTTGCTGATCGCGCAACACAGGAGTTGTGTATGAAAGAAATTTAGATTCGTCATGAACATGTCGTGGTGTCCCAATGAAGGACTACACACCTACAGTCACCAAATTTCATTTTGCCGTTTTGAGGCACCGCTTTTCACGCTCTGGGACCTTACAGGACTGAGGTTCTGTATCCAGTTTTAAAACCAGGGAGGATGAAAAGAAATCCAGACAGACGTAGCAATGTATTGATGACCACAACGTTTTAAATAAATTTTTATTTATCGAGTCAAATTGTATACATTTTTTGATGTCTCTGGAGATTGCATTTAATGGTTCTTAATGCCATTTAAGGCCTTAATTTTTTCAAAATCAATTTAAAGCATGTTAATGCCCCGCGAAAACCCAGATGACTGGAAAAAATCTGGTTGAAGGAAAACATGCAACTTTTCTCTGACTACATGTGAACATTCACCGACCGAAAATGCAAACTTTTGACCTCAAATTTAGTTGCTGCTGTGTGATATTCGTCTAGTAGTAGACGTGACCCAGTCAGAAACTGTCTGTCGTCATGTTCATCTAAATGAGAAGGCATTCATTTCAATTCAACAAATAATACCGCTAAAATGATAGGTGTTAGTGAGTACCTGTCTGTGGAGGGGGGGCGTGGTCAGTGCGCCTCCTGCGGGAATGGGGTGTGTATAGACCGGCTTTGAAGCCCAGCTGGCAGGTGATTGAATTGCCCCAGCTGGGGCTGATCAGCTTATCACCTGCCTCCCTTACCAGTAGCGGCTGGGGTCATGACGGAGTTATTGCTGTTCGTAGAGTAGACGCGCATGCACGAGAGATGGAGAGAGCGAAAAGACAAGAGGAACGACACGCGCCAGACTGCAAAGTCACAGAGCTGAGATTGTCGAGGGCTGCCACCGGAGCAGAGACTGCAAAGTAGTGCGCTGTCCTCGCGTCTGTGCACTGCAAATAACAACATTATTAAACCAGACTCCCGGGCTACCGCAAGATCTGTCGGCATCAGGAGAGCCCACTTGAGGGACACTGTCACAATGCTGTATTCAGAGTACGTGCGAGCGTTACTGCTGATGGGATTAAATAGAAGAGGTTGAAAATGTGACTTTCATTTATGATAACTGCATTCAAATATTTCAGCATATTGCTCGTATGTCCTCTTGATGAACGAGCAGCCTTATATTTGTTACAAGTAGCGCTATTGCAATCTTTTCTCCTTAAATGTAGTCAACTTTAGAGCATTTGTTCCATTGTGCAATCTGACGTCACTACACGCGTTGTGTTATGATGTTATCCCCACCCCGAAAGGTCAATAAGGGAACCGTTAAAGGCCTACTGAAACCCACTACTACCCACCACACAGTCTGATAGTTTATATATCAATGATGAAATATTAACATTGCAACACATGCCAATACGGCCTTTTTAGTTTACTAAATTGCAGTTTTAAATTTCCCGGGACTTTTTTCTTGAAAACGTCGCGTAATGATGACGTGTACGCATGACGTCACAGGTTTTTAAGAAGAATGAGCGCTGCACACACACACAGCTAACCGCATAATTACACAGTATTTTGGAGATCTGTGTTGCTGAATCTTTTTCAATTTGTTCAATTAATATTGGAGAAGTCAAAGTAGAAAGACGGAGTTGGGAAGCTTTAGCCTTTAGCCACACAAACACACAGTGATTCGTTGTTTAAAATTCACGGAGGTGAAACTTTACTATAATAATAATAATAATAATGGATTAGATTTATATCGCGCTTTTCTATTGTTAGATACTCAAAGCGCTCACAGAGAAGTGGGAACCCATCAGTCATTCACACCTGGTGGTGGTAAGCTACATCTGTAGCCACAGCTGCCCTGGGGTAGACTGACGGAAGTGTGGCTGCCAGTTTGCGCCTACGGCCCCTCCGACCACCACCAAGCATTCATTCATCATTCATTCACCAGTGTGAGCGGCACCGGGGGCAAGGGTGAAGTGTCCTGCCCAAGGACACAACGGCAGCGATTTTGGATGTCAATAGGTGGGAAGTGAACCTGCAACCCTCAGGTTTCTGGCATGGCCGCTCTACCCACTACGCCATGCTGCCCCCAATGTTATGGATCAGAGCGGACATGGATCCCAACCGAAAGTCAACCAGCAGGTTTCGGTGAGAAAATTGTGGTTAAAAAGTTGCTTCTTACCGGATATCAGCTGAGCTTGTGCCGTCCATAAAGCTGCCGTCGACTTCCCCGAGACACTGCGCGTCAACACCCGGCCTAGGCTGTACACTTCCGACTATCAGGTACTGTTAAACTCACTAAAACACTAGCAACACCATAGAAAGATAAGGGATTTCCCAGAATTATCCTAGTAAATGTGTCTAAAAACATATGAATCTGTCTCAATGCAATCACGTTTTTTTCAACTTGTTTTTTTTCTTTCTTTTTTTTTCTAGTCCGTCGCTATCAATATCCTCAAACACAAATCTTTCATCCTCGCTCAAATTAATGGGGAAATTGTCGATTTCTCGGTCCGAATAGCACTTTTTGTTGGAGGCTCCCATTAAAAACAATGTGAGGATGTGAGGAGCCATCAACATGTGACCTCATCGTCTGCGACTTCCGGTAGAGGCAGGGCTTTTCTCCAGTTGCGAACTTTATCGTGGATGTTTTCTACTAAATCCTTTCAGCAAAAATATGGCAATATCGCGAAATGATCAAGTATGACACATAGAATGGACCTGCTATCCCCGTTTGAATAAGAAAATCTCATTTCAGTAGGCCTTTAACAAGCAATTCCAAGGAATTCATATACTGGGAACCGGTTCTGAATAATAGCTGGTTTTTGAATCCCATTCCTACACACTTCACTATAAGAAGTCTAAGCAAATAAAATGTCCCATCTAATAATGAGACAGAACTAGTAATAATTAAATAAGATTAAAGAAAAGCAAATATTTCTGATTCTGATCATGTTGCTTGTTGTTATATTCTCAAAAATCTACCAATGTTTCTTTTTTCTTCCAACTCTAAATCATAAAATATAAAAATGTCTCAATCAGCATTTTTGGCCTCGGATCCTTATTTGGAGTGCCGATGAGTCCCATGAATAAGTCCAACACATTTTGAGTAAAAAGTTTGACTGACATATTCCAAAATGGCAGTTCTTGAATGAGCCTTATAAACTCTGCCTCCAATAGTTGGCTGTACATCTAAACCCAGAGTTTTAGCATATACGACCCCTGGGAAATATGAAATCCCCAGACTCATTCAGTTTTTAAATGTTGTAGAAAAAAAGTAAACAATAGACATGACACAAAACTGTAGTGCTTTCAAATGGCAACTTTAAAAGTTTCATTTTCAGATCAAGCAAAAAAATATAGAATCACTCAATTCTGAGGAAATTATTATAAAATCTCTCTGTACATTTCCATTTCAAAAGTCAAACTGCAGTATATTTAGAAATCAGAAAAGGCAAAGCAAAACAAATGAAGAACAAAACGGGCGAAAAACTGAAGTTATTCCTTGAATAGCTTATCATTTTATTTCCATTAGTCTGTGGGACAGTCATGAATGAGTCGTCCAAATTCTGCCTGGCGACAAGTTTGACTGACCTATCCCAAAAATGTCCAAAAGCCTATGTGGCAGTTACAAATCAATCCTACGAACTCTGCCTACAATAAGTGACTCTCTTCATACCTGACATTGTTCTGCCTAATAACAAGTTTACCTTGAATATTACAATATTTCCAGTGGCCTGTGCGGACCGTTTTTTAACAAGCACTTTCAGGCATTCAAGTGTGCGATATTTTCCAAATAGTTAGATCATGTGCATGATATGCAGCCTATACTATAACATCTTCCGGATCCGTGGTTGAAGCATGCAATGGCATACTGATAGTTCATCAGTCATGGGTGTGTAATAAATCATTTTTGAGTGTGTGTCTTCGGCACAACTCGAATATATTGAATATTTTTACACGAAAGCAAGCTTTGCTTTTTTTGTTGTGTGCTCAGAGGTTTACACATATAACAATACAGCACATGTAATAGTTTCTGTGTAAGAAACAAAGAAATATATACATCTACTTACATAATGCATTTGCAGGCTAGGGCAACACTTAGTGCTGAAATCCTTAAACACCTGGTGATGAATCAGAAGCCTGAAGAAAGGAAATTAATTGTTTGAGTAACAAGTTTGGGAAAGTTTTGGTTGATTAGCCTTTTTCAAAATGTTTTTTAGTATCCCCCCAGTACATTTTCCACAAATTGAAATGTCTTTAAATACGCATGAACATTGATCTGCATTCAACCCATCCTCTTGTTCACCCCCTGGGAGGTGAGGGGAGCAGTGAGCAGCAGCAGTGGCCACGCCCAGGAATCATTTTGATGATTTAACCCCCCAATTCCAACCCTTAATGCTGAGTGCCGAGCAGGGAGGTAATGGCTCCCATTTTTATAGTCTTTGGTATGACTCGGCCGGGGTTTGAACTCACGACCTACCGATCTCAGAGCGGACACTCTAACCACAAGGCCATAGCTATACTGTATTATTCGAACATCTTAATATTGCACAAAACAATGTCTTTAGGACCAGTTTAATTTAAACCACAATTGTATACAGGGTATATAAGTAAGGGGTCCCTGCTACATCTGTCCAACCATTCAGGGGTCCTTGGCCTGGGAAACATTTAAAGAGCCCAGAATTAAAGAGTTATTTCAAGCAGTTTTAACCAATAGTACATTATGATGTTTTTAAATGGCATTGTATCAAGTTTTTTCCAAAATGCTCGGTAAAATAAATGATAAATGATAAATGGGTTGTACTTGTATAGCGCTTTTTTACCTTCAAGGTACTCAAAGCGCTTTGACACTACTTCCACATTTACCCATTCACACACACATTCACACACTGATGGAGGGAGCTGCCATGCAAGGCGCTAACCAGCACCCATTAGGAGCAAGGGTGAAGTGTCTTGCTCAGGACACAACGGACGTGACGAGGTCGGTACTAGGTGGGGATTGAACCAGGGACCCTCGGGTTGCGCACGGCCACTCTTCCACTGTGTCACGCCGTCCCTAAAATGCATGTTTCTATCTCTTACAAAACCAAATTCTACACCTTTTCTTATAAACATTCCATCTTAATTAATAGGAAAGTCCCGACATGTGTAATTTTATATGTCATGCTTCCAAATCCAATATTGTAGATGAATATAAACAACTGAATTCAAATAATTTACGGTGACAAACCATACATGTTTCAATCAGTAGATAACATTAATCTGATTGAAATTCAAACATCTTCGCATGTGTTAGATGAACTTAGAACTGGGCTGGGCTGGCCTCCTAATTCTCACTCCAGTGTGAAATGCGAGAAGGAGTGGGTGTTGCATCCTGAGGGGTTGACAAATCTGCATGGTGTTTTCTTTTTAAAGCAGTTTGTGCGCTCCGACACGGCTCCCATGTCACAGCAGCAAGGTCCGCTGATGGGAACACCTGCTGTGGCCCTCCGCCATCCTCACGGAAATTATTCCTGGAATCTTAATTAGACTTTGAATTCTGCTTATCACAGCTTTTTGCAACACTCCATCGGTCCAGCTAGCTTTCCTTTTTTTTTTTTTTTAATAACGTTGCCTGTTAGCAGGGGTGAAAATAACAACACAAAATTGTGTGCTGGAGTAGACACAACAACTTATCTCCATGACGTGAGTGTAATGTGTGCTAAAGACATCATTACTTTTATCCAAGTTTACCTTTGGCCTTTTACGTCTGCGTCATCGCTTGATTGACTGCAATGCAATAGTCTAAAGAGTTTTTGGGCTAATTTGAAAACAACTTGGCACAAGTGGCTGAGTCGTTGTTTTGTGACCCTGTTTGTGTTGGATGAGCGCACCGTGCCTCTCTTGGGAGCAGCCTGCAGGCATCCTGCATATCTGACACGCAGCTCCGCACGCTCACTCTGAACGGGTGAGGAGGGAAGAGGGAATAAAAACAACACCCAAGGAAAAAAAATCTGTTCCCTAAGAAACTCGAATAAAATAAACTATTTCTTTCTTTACCCCCACCATATATTGGGTCAAAATAAGTTACCACAGCTAACTTCAACTCCATCATTAAATCAATCCCCTGAGGATTTACTTATTATTGATAACTTAAGAATATTATTTATCTTTACAACACACTGTGTGAGTTACATTTTTTAATAAAGCTGCATCTTCGTCCCCTCAAAACCCCTGTTTGATCTGTACATGTGTGTGCTTACTACAAAACCCACAACTAGTGAAGTTGGCACGTTGTGTAAATCGCAAATAAAAACAGAATACAATGATTTGCAAATCATTTCCAACCTATATTCAATTGAACAGACTGCAAAGACAAGACACTAAATTTTCGAACTGGAAAACATAATTTTTTGCAAATATTAGCTCATTTGGAATTTGATGCCTGCAACATGTTTAAAAAAAGCTGGCACCTGTGGCAAAAAAGACTGAGAAAGTTGAGGAATGCTCATTAAACACTTATTTGGAACATCCCACGGGTGAACAGGCTAATTGGGAACAGGTGGGTGCCATGATTGGGTATAAAAGCAGCTGTCATGAAATGCTCAGTCATTCACAAACGAGGATGGGGCGAGGGTCACCACTTTGTGAACAAATGTGTGAGCAAATTGTCGAACAGTTTAAGAACATAATTTCTCAACAAGCTGTTGCAAGGAATTTAGTGATTTCACCATCTACGGTCCGTTATATCATCAAAAGGTTCAGAGAATCTGGAGAAATCACTGCAGGTAAGCGATGATATAACGGATCTTCGATCCCTCAGGCGGTACTGCATCAAAAAGCGACATCAGTCATCAGGATATCACCACATGAGCTCAGACACACTTCAGAAAACCAATGTCAATAACTACAAATGGTCGCTACATCTGTAAGTGCAAGTTAAAGCTCTACTATGCAAAGAGAAAGCCATTTATGAACAACACCCAGAAATGCCGCCGGCTTCGCTGGGCCCGAGCTAATCTAAGATGGACTAATGCAAAGTGGAAAAGTGTTCTGCGGGCAGACGAGTCCACATTTCAAATTGTATAATTCAAAATGTGGATGTAGTCTCCTCCAGAACAAAGAGGAAAAGAACCATCCGGATTGTTGTAGGTGCAAAGTTCAAAAGCCAGCATCTGTGATGGTATGGGGGTGTATTAGTGCCCAAGGCATGGGTAACTTACACATATGTGAAGGCACCATTAATCCTGAAAAAGGACTGTACATAAAGGTTTTGGAGCAACATCCAAGCAACGTTATCATCAGCGCCCCTGCTTATTTCACCAAGACAATGCAAGGCCACATGTTACAACAGTATGGCTTCATAGTACAAGAGTGCAGGTACTAGACTGTCCTGCCTGTAGTCCAGATCTGTCTCCCATTGAAAATATGTGGCACATTATGAAGCGTAAAAAAAACATGACTGAGACTCCGGACTGTTGAACAACTTAAGCTGTACATCGAGCAAGAATGGGAAATAATTCCACCTGAAAAGCTTCAAAAATGTGTCTCCTCAGTTCCCAAACATTTACTGAGTGTTGTTAAAAGGAAAGGCCATGTAACACACTGGTAAAAATGCCACTGTGCCAACTTTTTTCCAATGTGTTGCTGCCATTAAAATCTAAGTTAATGATTATTTGCAGAAAAACATTTAGTTTCTTTGTTCGAAAATTAAATAGATAGATAGATGGATAGATAGATAGATAGATAGATAGATAGATAGATCAATAAAATTATATCTAGATATATCAATAAAATTATTTCTATCTATCTATCTATCTATCTAACTATCCATCTATCTATCTATCTATCTATCTATCTATCTATCTATCTATCTATCTATCTATCTATCTATTTAATTTTCGAACGAAGAAACTAAATGTGTTTCTGCAAATAATCATAACTTAAAATTTAATGGCAGCAACACATTGCAAAAAAAATATCTTGTCTTTACAGTATAGTCGATTGAATATAAGTTGAAAAGGATTTGCGAATCATCATATTCTGTTTTTCTTTACAATTTACACAATGTGCCGACTTCATTGGTTTTGGGTTTTGTACTTTTACAACAAAGAGCCTGTTGATTAAATTGAGCACCTACCTGCAGGCTCTAACATTGAAACATGAATACTTAGAGCGTGGACACATGATAAAAATCTGCCCTGCCGCTCCCCCCAGGGGGTCCTGACTCCTGACCCACTATTTAAGGCCCCGTTTACACTAAGCCAGATAAGGTTATCCAGGGTAAATCCCACCTTGCCTTATCCTTGCCCATACACACACAATGGTCGTTTAGGACCCCTCAACCCCCCTCTGTTCGCCGGTGCAACGCATGCGTGGAAAATGCGCACATCATAGTCACCTCCAGTGTTGCTTTGTGTGCAAGTTTTTAAATTTAATTTATCTGAAGAATATCTAGTGTTGTGGTATTTAAATTAACTGGAATCCAGTGTCCTTTTGTAGTGAATGACACCCGAGCCATTATAAATTAATCAAATCTTTATTAGATACATAAAAAATGTGATAAAGAACATTTAACATCAGTCAAACTAGAGATCTACATATTTCATCACTCTTTTGTCTTCACCTTCATTGTCCATTCGTTTTTGGTGACTTTATGTACTCTGGACCTCGACGTTGAGTCTGTGACATACTGTACATGGCGGACAATAACTGATATAGTCTGCTTTGCCAGTTGGCCAGGTAATACAAAGCACATGCTACCTTTTTTTTATCACATCCACGGGAGACCACATTTTCGTTGACTCTCCTTTGACAAATGAACAAAGTTTTTCAGTAAATCACAGCTGACCTCGACAATCGAAAGTTGTCTTGCCGTCGGAGAAGTGTTGTATCCCAAATAGCTACAATCACTTTCTCTTAAGGTATTCATGTGTGATTTCCTATACATGTAGAACAGAGGTAGGGAACCTATGGAGCCAGACGGGGTTCTTTTGATGACTGCACCTGGCTCTCAGATAAATCTTAGCTGACATTGCTTAACACGATAAGTAATGAATATTTCAGCTGGTAATCACAGTGTCAAAAATAACGCTCCAAATATAAAACATTCTCATGGATTTTGTCAAGTCTATAGACGGGTGGAAGGAGATGCCACAACAGCAGAAGTACAACTCAATATGTATTTATTGAGTGATTGATGAATACATAGGGTGTGTATGCTACTATGTGTTTGAATGTGAGCTATGTGCTGGGATTAACATATGTAGGGATACCTTAAGGCAGGGGTTGGGAACCTTTTTGGCTGAAAGAGCCAAGAAGCCAAGTATTTTAAAATATATTTCTGCAAGAGCCATTCAATATAACACTGAACACAACTAAAAATGTGAATTTTTAAGTAAGACTAACATTTATAGAGTATAATAGGTATCTTATTCTTTGTAATTAATTACATTGTTATTCTGAAACTAACTGTGGAGAGGGCGTGGCCTGCGGGCCTGCAGCGAAGCAGGGTGTTGCCAGGACCGGCCTCGAAATCAGCGACAGGTGCGTGGATGGCCCACCAAGGCCTTGTTATCTAATCACCTGTCGCTCTGTTATAAGCAGCAGCCAGGAGGAGAGACGGGGTTGGGGCTGGAGCCAAAGCGTGAGTGAGGACAAAAGTGAAAAAAACAATTGCTGGAAAGCAACTGAGAGACTTATTGAAAAATAAAGCAATATTGTAACTCTAAAACAGGCTCTCATGTCGGTGGTTGGTGGTCTGAAGAACCCCCAGGAGGACAAGCCACACACTAACCAATAATAAATAAATTACTTTTTACCATTAATAAAACTTTTTTAACATAAAAAAGCACGAGGATGTTTTGTATTTTAAACATTATTTTTAACACTGTGATTACAAGTGGACTTATTCATTACTTATCGTGTTAAGCAATGTCACCAAAAGAGCCACATCTGGTTCGCGAGCCATAGGTTCCCTAACCCTGCCTTTAGGGGTGTTGTCAAGTGTGTTGAATAAGAGCGTCCAAATCCAGAGGAAAGAGGCAGGGAAGTCCGATGTCCAAAAAGGGGTCGTGATGCAGGAGAGAGCGTCCAAGGTCCATGCAGAGTGTCAATATCAGTAAGGCAATCCAGGTCCAGGGGGGAAAGGAAGTTAACACAGAGACACGAGAGTGGGGAGCAGAAGGGAGACGGAGATGAACAGACCAGGACACAAGTAAACAAGCTACAAGAGATAATAGTGGGGGGAAGTCAGAGACGTGATGCTTACTGCGAACAGGGAGACGTTCCGACGTCGATTAGTCAGCGGCGAGGCTCCATATCCTGTTGTCTGTATACCTGTCAGCTGTGTTGTTTGACGATTGCCGCGCGGTCTGCGCAGCGTGTGTGGGGGCGTGTCCCGAAGCGCTCACAGTGGAGCCGCTGAGTGCTCCTGCAGAAAAGGGAAATGCGGACTGCGCATGTGCTGCAACAGTGTCCCCCCAAATCTTTATGCGAGGCCCCAGACGAGCGCCGAAGAGCTCCTGGATTGGCTCGATAGAATTCCTCCAGTAGTGAAGGATCGGCAAGTTAGGAAGCCGGAATCCAAGACCTATCCTCAGGGCCATAACCCTCCCAACCGACTAAATAAAGTAACCCCCTACCTTGCCTGCGGAACCCGAGGATTTCCTTAACAGTCCAAACTGGGTCACCGTTGTCCAAAATTCTGGGAGGAGGAGGGGTGGGGTCAGGGGAAAAAAGTGGAGAACTAGCAATAGGCTTAATTTGGGAAACATGGACCACAGGGTGTCGCTTGACTGAGTGGGTAGTGAGAAGATCAGCAGTCTCAGCGGTAGAAGGAAGTTTGGGTAAAGGGACAAAAGGTGCGGCCTTGGAAAATCGGTCAATGATGGTGAGTATAGTGGTGTTACCTTGGGAAGAGGCAAAGCCAGTGATGAAATCCAGAGAGACCGGTGACCAAGGGCGACTGGGGATTGGAAGAGGACACAGTAGTCCTGCCGGCTGTCTGTGGGACGGTTTATTTCGTGCACAAGTACTTCTCTGCGGCGATAAACTCACGGATATTATTAGCAATGGATGGCCAACCACAACCACCGGCAGATGAAGGAAAGGGTGCGCTGAAATTCCGGATGGCAGGAGAAGACACTGGAATGCCCCCAGTCCAGAACCGGAGGTCGTAGCTCACGAGGAACAAAGAGTCTGTTTGGAGCTCCCCCTCCAGGTCCCGGACTAACATACAGGGCGTCTTTGACCAGACCTTCCACTTCCCATGTGACCATGCCGATAATTCTGGAGGAAAGGAGGATGGTTTCCTCCTGGGTGTTACAAGTGGTCTCCTCCAAAAACTGACGGGAGAGGGCATCAGCCTTGGTGTTTCGAGAGCCAGGTCTGAAAGAAAGTATAAAGTCAAAATTACTAAAAAATTGGAACCATCGGGCCTGTCGGTCATTAAGCCTCTTGGCCGACCGGACATGCAGAAGATTACGGTGGTCCGTGAGGACCTGAAACTGATGTTTGTCCCCTTCCAGCCAGTCTCCACTCTCTCAAGGCCTTGTGGACAGCGAACAACTCCCGATTACCAGCGTCATAATTTCCTTCCGCAGGGGATAAACGTCTCCAAAATTAAAGCACAAGGATGGACCCTGTTGTCCTGCTTGTAGCATTGGGAGAGGACTGCCCCAATACCGGAATCAGAAGCGTCCACCTCCACAATAAATGGGCAGTCTGGGTCAAAATACACAAAGATGGGTGCAGAAACGTAACTCCTCTTGAGGCACCAAAAAGCCATTCCCGCTTCTCGATCCCACTGAAAAGGTATGTTGGTTGAAGTCAGTGCATGGAGAAGTGCGGCCAACTTACTGAAGTCTTTTATGAAGCGTCTGTAGAATCCAGCAAATCCCAGGAAGCGTCGCAGCTCAGTTCGTGTAGTGGGTTGAGGCCATTCTACCACTGCCTTCACCTTCTTGGGGTCAGCCTTGATATGACCCTTTTCAATGAAAAGAAGACGGCCGGTCTCGCATCAATCCATCCTTGATAGTCTCATTTAGCCCTCTCCTGCAGGCACTCAGAAGAGCTTTGTCATCCAAACCCCTCTCGGCTGCCAAAGTGCGGAACTCCAGGGTGTAGTTAGCCACAGATCGGGGGCCTTGTCTGAGGGAATGAAGCCTAGAGGTAGCATTTCTTCCATCTGCAGGATGATCAAAAACAGCCAAAAATTATTTACGAAATGCAGCATAATTAGAGTTGAAGCCCAAAGTTGTGTTACGGGCAGACGGAGCCCACTTTAGAGCAGGTCCCAAAAATAGGGAGAACAAAAACGATACCTTGGCCCCATCGTTAGCGTAGCGAGAGGGCTGGTGTAGAAAAATAAACTCACATTGAGTCAGGAAGCCAAAACAAAGGTCAAAATCCCCCTCAAAAATTTTAGGACTGGCTATTTTGGGTTGGCCCAGGGAGGTCTGTCTTTCGGTGGCAAGTGTTTCGGAAGTGCTTAAACTGAGTGTGGGGGAGCTTGTCTATTCTAGACAGCAGATTACCAAATGCGACATCAAGTTTGTCCTCCAAGGTGGTAAATCGTGCCTTGGGTTGTCGAAGGACAGACTCAATTGTAGATACGGTAGGTCTTTAGGAGGGGAAGATCAGACCCACGTGCCGGGTGGAGCCCTTGTTGTGCCGTCTGGTTCCATACTTAGTTGAAATGTACTGTTAAGTCTATAGATGGGTGGAAAGAGATGGCACAACAGCAGAAGTACAACTCATTATATATATATATATATATATATATATATATATATATATATATATTGAGTGATTGATGAATGCATAGGGTGTGTATACTACTATGTGTTTGAATGTGAGCTGTGTGCTGGGATTAACATATGTAGATACCTTAAGGGGTGTTGTCAAGTGTGTTGAATGAGAGCGTCCAAATCGAGAGGAAAGAGGCAGGGAAGTCCGATGTCCAAAAAGGGGTTCGTGATGCAGGAGAGAGCGTCCAAGGTCCAAGCAGAGTGTCAATATCAGGAGGGCAATCCGAGTCCAGGGGGAAAAGGAAGTTAACACAGAGACACGAGACTGGGGAGCAGAAGGGAGACGGAGATGAACAGACCAGGACACAAGGAAACAAGCTACAGGATATAATACCGGTGGGAAGTCAGAGACGTGAAACTTACTGCGAACAGGGCGACGTTCCGACGTCGATTAGTCAGCGGCGAGGCTCTATATCCTGTTGTCCGTAATCCCTGTCAGCTGTGTTGATTGAAGATTGCCACCGGCTGCGTGTGTGGGAGCGTGTCCAGAAGCGTTCACAGTGGAGTCGCTGAGTGCTCCTGCAGAGGAGGGAAATGTGGACTGCGCATGTGCTGCAACACATTTTAATTCATCCATCCGGTTTCTACCGCTCTGTTTAAGAAGTTGCATTAATGGTAAGAAGTATTTTATTTATTGTTAGTTAGCTTAAGAATAACATCCATCCATCCATTTTCTACCGCTTATTCCCTTTTGGGGTCGCGGGGGGCCCTGGCGCCTATCTCAGCTACAATCGGGCGGAAGGCGGGGTACACCCTGGACAAGTCGCCACCTCATCGCAGTTTAAGAATAACAATGTTATTAAAAAGAATAAGAGACTTACCGTATTTTCTTGAATTGCCGCAGGGCAGATAGTATGCGCCTGCCTTGAATTACTGCCGAGTCAAACTCGCTTCCCAAAATATTTAGCGCATGCTTGGTATTACCGCCTGGTCAAACTTGTGATGTCACGAGTGACACTTCCCCTGTCATCATTTTCAAAATGGAGGAAGCTGATTTTAATACCGGTAATTTGAAATCGCATAAAGGTTCCCGACCCCTGATGTACAGTAGAAGGAGAAACACGGACATTCTGAATGTCTCGCCTCCATCTATCCAGTGGTTAACTCCGGTTGTTAGGAAGTTGGCTGTGGCGTGTTCTTTCTGATGTCACTTCCTGTGTGGGGCGCGGTCTTTCTGACTTCACTTCCTCTCCGAACTCAGTTTGTAAACGATCAATGAGTCCATACAAAGCTAAGAGCCGGATATTCAAGAAATACACGGCGCACTTACCTGTGTAAAAAAATTATCCAAGGAGGGTTACCTTAAATGATGGTTTAGGCTAAACAATTATTCATTTAAAGGGTTATCCGGCTTAGTGAGGACATAGCCTAAGAAACAGAAACACTGAGTTAGTCTGTTCCTTACCTCCTTCTGCAAGAACCTGGATACAGGGTGCTAACAGACAAACACAAACACAAAACCATGGATTAGGGCTGCAGTTGAAGCAACAGGGCTGCTATCAATTATTTTAGTAGTTCAGAAATATATTGTTTAAATTGTTTGAGCAATTGAGTTAATAAATAAAACACATTTTATTAGTCTTGATACGTCTTTTAGGGAAAATAGTCGAAGCCTTTAGGTCTTGTTCTTATAAATGCATATAACGTTGAAATTGCACAAAATAGTTAAAATATTAAACTGCAAAGCCTAAACCAGTTGTGACGGACTTCCTGCCGTCCATGTGTGGGTTGTCGTGACGATGGACACAGGACACATCGTAGCAGGTCTGATTTGTGTTTATTATTTCAACAATCACTTTGTCCTCTTGCCTTTTTGTCACGGGCACTTTGCAGTGCGCGGGCGTTTCCTGCTTCTGGCTGCGGGGCACCTTGCGGTGTCCAAGGTTTGCGTCTGTGGTGGGGGCTCATCGTCTCTCGGGTCTTGGTTGTCGTGCTCGTGGTCTGTGTCGTCAGCTGGTTCTTTCTCCTCCTTCTCTTTCCTCATCGTGCCCCCTTCGCCTCTCTTATAATGTAGCCGCAGATGGAGAGATTGTGAGGCGGTGTGTGTTGTACGCACCTGATTGAAATTGCCGCTCTCGTGCTGCTCAGCGTGCGTCACGCCTCTCCTCGCCGCCGCAGGCCCCGCCTCCTGGCCTCCCTTTTGGCCAAGGCTGTGTCTCTCAGCCCGCTGTCGGCCGGTCGGCTGCGTCTCTCCACACCAGTGAATTGCATTTCTGGTCTTGTCACCTCCTCCCAGGCAGGAGGGCATCACGGCAATGCGGCTGAATCAAAAGAGTCTTCGGAGACGCTTTGTTGAACAAAAAGTTGCTTTATTACAAACAAGCGAGGGTCATTTAAACAGGTCTGCAGTACCCGGAGCAACCTAGGTAAAATAAAACTCCTAACTAAGCCAAATTGCTGGTTTGGCTGTTTCTGGGTGTGTGTGCTAAGTCAGGGGAACACATCCTGACCATAAAAGGAGATGTTTGTGTTTAAGTGTCTGGAAAACCATTGCTTTAAGTCATAACTCAAATGTTGGTGTTGAGCTATACAGGTAATCTTTTTTCAAGGAAATTTATCATTTTTGCATTACGAAGTCCCAGTTAGAGCCTCTTTTTCTACGAGAAGTGATCCAATCCACCTACCAATATCAAACTAAGGCACCTTTCTTTCTATTTATTCATCAAACTGAAACACCACTATTTAATTAAACTTGGTGGTTTGCTTTCTCCAAAGTGAAAATAAAAATAGAACTTAATATGATTTAATTAATTCACTTCACCAGGTAATAGATAATACATTAAAAAAAATACTTTGAAAAAAGTACTATAATTTTAGTGACAATGTAACCATTTCACATACACACGTGAGAATAGGTATTAATTGGAGGAAAGGCGTTTGATATTTGGACAAACAACTTAGTATACAAACTGTAGATGCCGAAATGTCCTCACACATGTTTGAACAAAACATTTATGCAGATGCAAATCTATGTGTGATGGAAAAATAATCTCTCTCTTTTTGATAGCGTTAGCTACCAACATGTACATTTACCTTGTGCCAGCTTGATTGCCGATCTTAAAGGGCCACTGCCCTTTTTTTTAGTTTTGCCTATTGTTCACAATCATTATGGGAGAACATGACGATGGATGCATTTTTTCAAATGTATTCTGACTAAAATAATTGGAGCTCTATTCCGCCCATAAAATCCAATAGACAACCATTCACAAAGGACCAACAATACTCCATTTCTATTTCATGACTTCAATATTAACCAAGTATTAGTGATATTGTTTTTGTAAGCGCTAACACATACATCAGTTTTGTGTGAAGTTCACATCATCGAGCGGTGTGTTGTTTCCTCTCTTCCTTGCTCCCTCGAAGTTTATCCTGGATCCTAAATCATGCATTTCACCTGGACATGAGACCTCTGAGTAAGAATTCCGACAAGTTGGTAAACTTTGACAGCCATTTAGGACCTGTAACTAGCGAGGAAGACACAAAAAGACCCTTGTTGCCCCCCACACTCTCACCCCGCCCCCTCCGTTTCTTCGTGAGGATTAGGAGACATCCATCCATCCCATCCGTTTTCTACCGCTTTTTCTACCGAGTTTTGGGATTTATTTAGAAGATTAACTATATCTGATTGGCTCATTGGTAGGAAATGTGTTAGGCCCCCTCTACACTAAGGTCATCCATGGTAAATCCCACCTAACCTTATCAGTGTCCACACACACACAATGATTGTTTAAGACTCCCGCTCCCCTCTGCCGGTGCAAAGTGACTTAGTTCTTATGTGTATCCTTACCCTGTGTTTCAATGTAGACTATTGCCACATTTCTTGTAACAACAAACTCACCCTGTCCCCCTCCATGCACATCCGGAGCCTTAGTCTCATCTTGGACAATAACATTTCATTGGAAGATCACATCACTAAAACAGCCTACCTCCACCTCAGGAATATTACCCGTCTTCGACCCCTCCTGTCTTTCTCTTCCGCTGAAAGTCTCATTCATGCATTCATCACCTCCAGACTGGAATTACTGCAACAACATCTTTTATGGTTCATCTTCAAAAGTCCTCTAGAAACTTCAACTCTTCCAAAACTCGGCTGAACTTGCTCCCGTCTCTATGACCACATCACCCCTGTCCTACAGGAACTTCACTGGCTACCTATCCCACAGCGCATCCAGTTCAAAATCTTTTTCCTGTCAGATAAAGCTCTCCCTAACATTGGCCCCCATTCTATCTCTCTGACCCCCTCACCTCTCACATTCCTTTTAAAAACCTGCGTTCTACCAACAGTCATCTGTTGTCCCGTCCTCGAAGGACCCAGCACCGAACCTGGGAGGACCGTGCTTTCTCTGTCACGATCGGGGCGCATGGTGATGCAGGATTTGTTCTCCCAGGATGCAAAGGACGAATCCGGACAGGACTTGCAGGTAAGAACTGAATTTAATAGTAAAATAACACAGATCAGGTACACAACAGAAAACAAAGCGACTGAATAAGGTGCCGAGCGCATAACTTAGCATTGACAAAGATCACTGGCAGGGGCTAGGACACAAGCAAAAACTTATGTTACAGTCACGTGACGCAAATATAGAAGCCAGACTGACTGACTGTAAAAGGCAGGCTTAAATAATGTCAGTAATTACAAACAGGTGCTCGTCCGGAACACAAGCGGCAGGTGAAAAATAATAAGTAACTATGGTAACTATGGAACCGAAGGAGTACAAAACCAACAGAAAACACAAGTGACCCGAAAACCCCAAACAGAATATGATCCGGGCAGCGGATCATAACACTTCTCCATCGCACCCGTTCCACCCTCCGGAACTTTCTCCCCCTTTCCATCTGTTCATGTCATAATCCCACAATGTTCAAAAGACTATAAAAAACCCACCTTTTCAAAACTGCTTTTAGAACTGGACACACCATCTCATAATAAAATATTTTTCACTGTATGTATTGTACTGTATGCTAGCCTGGTCAGTGGCCTTGTGGGTGGCTGGTATGTTGTGAATTCAAGAGTCATACCAAAGACTATTAAAATGGGACCCATTACCTCCCTGCTTGGTACTCAGCATCAAGGGTTGGAATTGGGGGTTAAATCACCAAAATAATTCCAGAGTGTGGCCACTGCTGCTGCTCATTGCTCCCCTCACCTCCCAAGGGGTGGAACAAGGCGCTGGGTTAAATGCAGAGGGTAATTTCACCTGACTATCGTGGTTCTTTAACTTGAACTTTAACTTATGTGCTTTTATGATCATGTTTTATTTTGATTGTTGTGTAAGCGTCTTTGTAGTGCCTTTTAAAAGCAATATATAAATAATAATAATAATTAATTTGACGGAGTCAGTAGTTGACAAACCCCAAAATGCAGAGATGGAGGCAGGCATGGAGTGAGCAAACATGATTTTAATATAAATACTAAGACAAAACCAGACAAAGGGTTCAAACCAAAAGCACGCACGTGGGTGAATAAAAAACAAAAGGCCTTTAGCATAGAAGCTAACAAGAAACAAAAATGAACTTTAGCATGGAAGCTAGAGGATATCAAACAGAAAAACTGGAAATAGCTATGGCTAACAAAAACAGCTTACCGCTACGACGACCAGGACAAGATGTAGCACGACAGGTTATAGCTGAAATAATGCCAGACACGACAGGTAGCAAAGACACAAGAGTGACATGAGGCAACGACAATACAAATGACAATACAATGATCCAGCAACTGACACAAGACAAAGGAGGTACAAATAGGAGCCGGCTGATTGGAAACAGGTGTGGCCAGATGCCAATCAGCCGCAGCTGAAGGGAAACACAGCACTCAGGGAACAAAACAGGAAGCTGACAAAATAGGAGCACTAGACAGGAACTAAGGACAGGAAATACTAAACACACTGAGGAGGAACACAGCACTCAGGGAACAAGACAGGAAGCTGACAAATTAAGAGCACTTGACAGGAACTAAAAGACAGGAAATACAAAACACAGGAAACAGACAAATGCAGAGGAAAAAACTAAAACATAGACAAACTGTCAGGGGCAAGCCTGACATAATTGTATCATGTATTGCGCCCAGTATACCTTCTAAAAACATCTAGGAACGGCCAACAATATTCTATATGCCTGTTGTGACCAGAACATTTAAATATGAGTGATATTGTTATCATAATGCAGAGATTTTAGCAGCCTTACATCATTCTCTGAACAAAGTAGTGTCCAGCTAAAAAACAAAAACATGCATTACTTTGATGGATTGGAGGTTGCACTTAATGTGTACAGCTTCTTTAAGAATACATAAGTGGGTGCTGAGGCTTCGAATGAAGCACCTCAACACTCAGCGGGACGTCTTAGATGACGGAGGGTGCCGAAATGTCAAGAAAAGGCTAGAAGATGAGAAGTGATGGCAAAGAGAAAGGTGGGGGGAGATGAGGATGGGGGTGGCTGGCCCCCAGGGTTGCCAGTGTGGGGTGTTGTGTGCTGGAAGAGGCCAGAATTAGTAAGCGACCCCCTTTTTGTCTCCCTCTCTTTAATCCGATTGGAGTTCATTTATGCAGAGGAGCTGCAGCGCGTTGCAGAGCAGTACACAAATAACACACCGGCAAGAAGAGAAAATAAATAAATATGTATACAGTACGGACGTGTGAGGGGAATGTAGATGACATCATGGGGCGCTCTGAAAACCAGACAGCTGGAGCGCAAGTAATTGGACAAGGTAGACGGCGTCTTAACAGACCCTTCCTCTATCTCTGTAAGTATGTATGTCAATATGGGAGCAACATACTGAAAAGGCCAAAAAAAGGCGTGGGGTCCATGCTACCGCCTCCATCCAGCAGAGAGGGTCACCCCTGCTTCCCTCTTCCGCTCCGCTGCAGCCCATCTACACGTGCTGTAATTAAAACCACAGGTGGGACCCATAACACTGGCTGCTCCCAGCATGCAACAGGTACCATCTGGTTTGCCGTTTCTATCCGCTCTAAACCGCTTGGGGTTAAAACATCAAAGCTCCGCCTCTTTTTGATCGCGCCACCTCAGGGTTCGGCAGCTCAGAAAAATATATATCTATTCTCTCTCCGAGGGGGGTGGGGATGCAGTGGGTGACCCACCTGTTCGTCCGGTGACCTCCTAACCTGTGTATTGCATTTCCTGGAAACATTTCTTCAAACACGCCTGCCTGCTTACCAGTTAGTGGGGAGATCCTGCAGTGCTGATTTCCCGCGCTCTAGTGCGCAGCTCACTAAAGCGGACATGTTCAATACACCTTGAAACACGGCCGACGTCATGTGAGGGCAAGCAGAGTCTGGGTCACAGCACATTGTAACACGGCAGTGGACATGATGGACCATGTGTATGTTTTGTCATCTCTCTACATAGTCTTGCTATTCTATTTCATAGCCATTGGACATATAGCATCTAGATCAGGGGTGTTCAAAGTTCAGCCCGGGGGCCATTTGCGGCCCGCAGGTGATTTTTTAAAAGCCCCACGGCACATTCTAAAATACGATAAAAAAAACAAAAACAAAAAACATAAAAAGTGGTATAAAAAAACAAACAGGTGAAATGTAACAAGAACATTTTGCAATATTGACTCTGATAACACAAAGCTGCCATGCAGGCTGTTTCTTTCTTTAAAAAACAATAATGAATCAAAATCAATGTCATTATGAATTATTGACCTATTCAAGGCTCCAATTATGTCACATTAAATATTCCACTTTGAGATATTTTTTGGGGAAAGTATCGCATATTTTGTGTTTGCCATTGAAAAACAATTTTTAATTTTAATTTTTTTTTTTTTTAAAGAAGGGCCTAAGACGAATAACATAAACAACAGTAAAACTTATAATTGAACGATAGATCTGAAGCTGATCTTGAGACTATTGTCTTAAAAGTAAAAAAAAAAAAAAAAGGTTTATTTTTTTAAACTTTACTAAGCAGGACGCTTTTGGATCCCCAATAATTTCAGTGGGACTTTTTTTTATAATGTCATTGCTCAAAAAATAATAATGAATTAATCAATGTTGTTATGAGTATTTACCTTTTTAAGGCTCCAATTATTATATAATCTCAAATATTCCACTGAACATATTGCATATTTTGTGTTTTTTCATCAAAAAAACCTGGGTTTTCTTTGACAAAAAGGGCATACAACTTCCATCCATCCATCCATTTCTACCGCTTATTCCCTTTGGGGTCGCGGGGGGCGCTGGCGTCTATCTCAGCTACAATCGGGTGGAAGGCGGGGTACACCCTGGACAAGTCGCCACCTCATCGCAGGGCCAACACAGATAGACAGACAACATTCACACTCACATTCACACACTAGGGACCATTTAGTGTTGCCAATCAACCTATCCCCAGGTGCATGTCTTTGGAAGTGGAAGGAAGCCGGAGTACCCGGAGGGAAACCACGCAGTCACGGGGAGAACATGCAAACTCCACACAGAAAGATCCCGAGCCTGGATTTGAACCCAGGACTGCAGGAACTTCGTATTGTGAGGCAGACACAACTTAAATATGTAAAAACTTTGTAGTGACAGATAGAACAAATGTTGATGTAGAGATTTCAGCATTGAATAATAATAAAACAAAATAATGACACTTTTTTAATTATTTTTTTTTACCAAAATCCTTTTGGTCAAGCCTGAGCAGTGGCCTAAATGTATACTTTTATACATATGTCTAATTGTTTTTTATGGGAGAAAAAAATAGAAGATTAAAATAAAATAAAAAAATCGGTTTTAGCCTGGGCCCTGGAGAGGGGGTGCAGACTGAGGCCAAGGGAAAAAAATAACTCATAGCCATAGTACACATCCCTCTTACATGTGTGTAAGAGGGAAACATCACAGAAGACAGAGGACATTAAAGACATTAAAGCAGCAGATACAACCAGACACTTCTATGAATAAAAAGTAAAAGAAACATATACACTGAGGTGGCCTCTGCGGTGTTCCACGCCATCGTCCGCTGGGGTAGAGGGACCATGGACAGAGACAGGAGCAGACCCAACAAAGCAACCAAGACAGCCGACTCCACTCTCGGCCAGTGTCCAGTCCGCATGGATGAGCGAGGATACTTCCAAGGTGACTGAGGTGTCCGACACCTGCTCACCCAGCCAAGACACCGCGAAGACTCTCCGTCCCAGCGCTCAGTGCTAGCTCCGCAGCCAAGTAAAGTAAAGTGAACTGAACTATATTTACATAGCACTTTTTCTCCAGTGACTCAAAGCGCTTTACACAGTGAAACCCAATATCTAAGTTACATTTAAAGCAGTGTGGGTGGCACTGGGAGCAGGTGGGTAAAGTGTCTTGCTCAAGGACATAATGGCAGTGATGGAGGAAGCGGGGATCGAACCTGCAACCCTGAAATTGCTGGCACCGCCACTCTACCAACCGAGCTATACCGCCCCGTCAGTATCAACATTCAGCTTTTTCTGAATGCATTGGTCGATTTTTCCCATGTTCTCACTGTTTATTTTTTGCTCACCTCTACTTATGAGGTGGTGCAAAAAAAAAAAACGACCCGCGGGCCGCACTTTTGACACTTCCGCTGTCGACACTGTTGTGCATTTATTTGCAGCATGAGCAAAGTGTGAGACTAGGAACAGTTCATTGGGGACGAGGGCGCGGAGAAGGACAGACTTCAACCTGGGGCGTTGGCAGATTGCAGATGTCTGCCTCTCCTCACTCCATGCACAGAGGAGCCCCCCCTCTTGGTGGAGAAACGCACTCCCATTTTGCCCGGCACAAAGACCCCTATCGGTGTGCTTACATTTCACGCGGACATGCCCCTCCCTGCCTTATTCTTTTCCGACACAACACAATCGCTATTTGCATGCCAGTTTAATGAGCTTAGTGCGCGCGCGGGTTAAGACAACGTGTCTGCAGCATCTGTTGCAAAGACAAGAGGAGCGGCGGTGCATTTTATGGCACACAGGTGACTGAGCATGCTCACTTTGTATGATAATCAAAACGTGGCCAGCTTTGTTAAAAATAAATTAAATGCCGGGCTGAGATGGAAATGAATAATAAGGCAGAAAAGAGGATGTGTTATTTACGAATATAATTATCACAGATGTCATCTTAGTCATTCTTTTGTCTGGCGGCAAACATTTTTCTCTTCCATCTGAGGGGAGTGGTCAAAATGACACAGTGGCCATTAAGGCCCGTTTCAGCAGGGACATCTTTTCTATCCAAATCCAACATTTATTGATGGATTGAGATTCGCCGTGCGGCTGTAACAACCCACGCCGCTTTGGCCTTCAATTTCCCACTTGCTTCCTTCTCCCCTCTATCCGCCACACTTTTCCCTCACACTCCATCATCCCCCCATCTGTTCTGTACCCCCGTGCGTCATATTTCTCTGCCCCCTGCCAGCCGTCTCTCCACTGCTCTCCTTCTTCCCCCCCGTGCCCAGCGAAGAACTCTCGGAAGTAGCAGCCCCGGAATTCTGATCAGCCACTTTGTGGTCAAAGAAGACTCGCCAAACTGCCTTCTCGATTAATCAATAGTTCTATTGGCCGCAGTTAACACCTGTAACCTCTGCATTACAGGGAGGGAAATGGCACAGAATAGCAAACACCTGACTTATTCTGCGGCTCATTGTTAAACATTTCGCTTTCTTCTCGTCTGTTCAGAGGGAAGGAAGTCAATACGGCTCCAAAGGCTCCGTAGTTGCCATACGGATGCATCATGAAATGATAAAGTGAGCGCAAGTCTTTTGGATGCAGCCAAAGAGATAAATAAAATTGCTATCTAGGTCATTTGCACGGCCCAGAGCAACTTCTCCTTCCCTGCCTGCCTTTTTTCTTTACGTTGCTGCATGGAGTCTGTGGAACATCAAGGAGATGAAACCTCTCCACATCCTGTATATGCAACAGCCCTCGCACGGTAGATAGAAGTGCACTGGAGCGGAGGGCCCCTTCGGAGCGTCTCTACACATGCTCTTGAAAAAATCGTCTGCATTTTTGTACACAAGCAGATTAAAAATCCAAATATAATATATATATATATATTTATACATACATATATATATATATATATATATATGTATATATATGTTTGTGGGAGAGGGGTTAGTGTGTCTGCCTCACAATACGGAGGTCCTGCAGTCCTGGGTTCAATCCCAGGCTCGGGATCTTTCTGTGTGGAGTTTGCATGTTCTCCCCGTGAATGCGTTGGTTCCCTCCGGGTACTCCGGCTTCCTCCCACTTCCAAAGACATGCACCTGGGGATAGGTTGATTGGCAACACTAAAATGGTCCCTAGTGTGTGAATGTGAGTGTGAATGTTGTCCGTTTCTCTGTGTTGGCCCTGCGATGAGGTGGCGACTTGTCCAGGGTGTACATCACCTTTCGCCCGATTGTTGCTGAGAAAGGCGCCAGCACCCCCCGCGACCCCAAAAGGCAATAAGCGTAGAAAATGGATGGATGGATGTTTGTATGTATATATTATATTTATTTATGCATATGTATGTATATATATTTTTTTATTTTTTATTAATTTTTCCCCCTCCAAAAAGAGCACAATTTTTATATTTATCATGTCGTTTAATGAAAAAAAAGAAAAACATTTCTAGCACAGAAACAATGTTTTAAAAAATAAAATGCGAATAGTTTTTAATGTGATAATGATGTACAGCACTTACCTTGATAGCAGACCCTTAGAGTATCTCATTCCATTTGCTCCTGTCATGATCCCGGATTATAGTTTGTTTACGTTTTATGTCTCTGTTTCAGCACCTGTTCCGTGTCTCCTTGGTTGCCATGCTTATTTATTGTTTTCACCTGGTTCTGATTAGTGTTCGGCACGCTCACCTGCTGCCGGGCACTAATCTGAGAATTATTTAGTCCTGCCTTTTCGCCTTGCTCATCCTGGTGATTTTTCTTGCTTTACGCCACTGTTACGGTAGTCCCTTGTGTTCCTTGAGCTAATTTTGTCTTATGTGTTTTCACGTTAGCTATTCCGTTAGCTCTCCTTGTGTTTGTTTGTTTGTTCGTGAATGACTTATTGGAATAAATTGTTTCCTACCTGCACGCAGTCTCCAAGGTTTCTGCTGCATCATCTCGGAAGAACAATCGGCGCATCATCATGCCTCCTTGTCCTCGTCCTCGTCCTCGCCACCGTTCCAGGTCCTCTGTCAAACATCAACAGCTTCTCCATATTCCCATGAATAAAAATGTCTGCATTTTGGTAATTATTTTAACGTCTTTGGAAGGCTTTTGTCACGGCGCGGATTCAAACCCAAGATCCTTCCACACCAGATTCCCACACTCCTTCTGGCAGCATGCTGAGACACGTCCCCGCACGCTCCGATCGTTCCACGCCTGCTATTCGCCGCAGCTGCAGGAGGCCTGTCATCAGAGCACATGGCAGTAATCAGAGAAGCAGCTTAAAGTCCACTCACTCCTTGGATCCTGTGCCAGAACGTCGTTAACTCCTCGTAGTAAGCATATACGTCTCTGGCTTCCCTCTCGTTGTCCTCGCCTCGTTTTGTCCCTTTTGCCTGTTACTCGGTGACTTGTCCCTTGGGGGGTGATTTCAAACTCTGTAGGGGATTTTTGGTCCAGTGTGAGTTTATTTTTTTGCAACAACCCTCTCGCTACGCTACTGATGGGGCCAAGATAGCATTTATATTTTCGCTGCTTACTGGACCTGCTCTCAAATGGGCTACTGCAGCTTTGGACAATTCTTTAGGCCTTAGCACCGACTACTCCGCCTTTCGGTCCGAATTTGTGGCCGTATTTGACCACCCCAAGGATGGGGGGGATGCCGCTGGATGCCTGCACACCATTCAGCAAGGAACTCGCTCGGTGGAAGCTTACACCCTCGAGTTTCGGACCTTTGCTGCCGACAGCGGCTGGAACGACAAGGCCTCCAAAGTGCTTTTCGTCAGGGACTCGCTGAAGAAATCAAGGACTGTCTTTTAAGGGATAGACCTACTTCTTGCTGAGCCCTTATTTATTTGGCTCTTCAGTATGACCAGCGGCTAGTTGAGCGAGCTACCAAAACGTCCCGGAGCGGCGCCAGAAGAAACCAGACTTCGATTCCTTCTTCTGTCTTCCAGCCTTTTGGAGGACAACCGAACCCATTACCTGTTGCGGTTCCTACGCCCGAACCTATGCAAGTGGGTACAACCCGTTTGGGGATGGAGGAGAAGGAGAGAAGGATGAGGCAACGTCTCTGTCTATACTGTGGGGACGCGGGACACATTGTCCGCTTTTGTCCGTCTCTGTTAAAAGACCAGGCTCACCTGTAAGGGGGATCCTGGTGAGCCATTCGACTCTTCCCCAGGGACAAGACATTGTATTTCCCGCATCCTTAACTTGGAACGACAAGAACGTAGCAGTTAAGGTCTTTTTGGACTCCGGGGCAGACGATAGTTTGATGGACTACGGTTTTGCCAAACAGAACAATATCCCTCTGGTATCCTTGGATAAGGACCTTCCTTCTCAGGCTCTGGACGGACATCTATTGGGCCCTATTAAACACCGTTCGGAGCCGCTTTTTCTTACCATTTCTGGAAATCTTTCGGAGACCATCCGTTTTTGGGTTTTGGAGGCCCCTTTGACTCCCGTGGTCGTTGGTAGAGCTTGGTTGAGGCAAAATGACCCTCACATTTCTTGGACCTCTGGAGAGATAATGGCCTTGAGCACTCCCTGTCACGCAAATTGTTTGAAGTCCGCTTCGGCCCCTCGCAAGACTATACTATCCTCACATCACAAGATCGATCCCTCTACCATTCCTGAGTGCTACCACGACCTCGCCGAAGTATTCAACAAGGAACGTGCAAAATCTCTCCCACCGCATAGGCCATATGACTGCACTATCGAGCTGCTTCCCGGGGCCTCCCTGCCTTCCAGCCGGCTGTATAACCTGTCTCTTCCCGAAAAGGAAGCCATGAAAGATTACATTACAGAATCACTGGCTTTCGGGATCATAACACCTTCCAAATCTCCTGTTGCAGCAGGGTTTGTCTTTGTGACCAAGAAGGACGGGTCCTTAAGGCCCTGTATTGACTACCGACACTTCAACAACATAACCATCAAGAACAAGTACCCACTGCCACTTCTCAACGCATCATTTGAACCCTTGCCACCTGCAACTATCTTCAAAAAAATCGACATTCGCAACGCGTATCACTTGGTTCAGATTAAAGAAGGGGATGAATGGAAGACTGCCTTTAATACTCACCTGGGCCATTACGAATACAAGGTTATGCCTTTTGGTCTTACCAAAGCTCCCGCTGTGTTTCAGACGCTGGTAAATGACATCTTCCGTGAAATGCTGGATCAGTTTGTTGTTGTTTACTTGGACGACATACTGATTTTATCTCGCAACCCGCAGGAACATCAACAGCATGTTCGTTTGGTCCTTCAACTCCTACTTGAGAACAGGCTGAGAAATGCCTTTTTCACGCCTCATCTGTTGATTTACTGGGCTTCATTGTGGAGAGGGGTCACGTCAGAGTTGACCCTGAGAAGGTCAAGGCTGTGGTAGCCTGGCCACAACCCACTTCCAAGACTGAACTCAGGAGATTCCTGGGCTTCGCGGGATTCTATAGACGATTCATTCGGGATTTCAGTCGTATCGCCACACCCCTCAACGCTCTCACCTCTTCAAAGGTCAACTTCTTCTGGGCATTTGAGGCCGACAGTGCCTTTCGAGGACTCAAGACCAGCTTCATTTTTGCACCCGTCCTCATCCATCCGGATTGGGACTGTCCTTTCTTGGTAGAGGTGGATGCATCTGATTCGGGGATTGGAGCTATTCTTTCGCAAAGATCCACTATTGATAACATGCTTCACCCCTGTGCATTTTTCTCCTGGCGACTATCACCAGCTGAGCAGAACTACGATGCTGGTAACAGGGAGCTGCTGGCCATCCATGAGGCATTAGTAGAGTGGAGACACTGGTTAGAGGGAGCGAGACACCAGTTCCAAATCTTGACTGACCATAGCAACCTTCTCGCCATTCTGTCAGCTCGACGTATCAATAATTGACAGGCAAGGTGGCAACAGTTTTTTTCTCGCTTCGACTACGTCTTGTCTTACAGACTTGGATCCAAGAACCTGAAGGCCGACGCTCTGTCCAGAATACACATAACTGAGGACGCTTGTCCGCCTATTCCTGAGACCATTCTACCACCAACGCGGATAGTGGGAATGGTAACCTGGAAAATAGAGGACCAGGTGAAGAAGGCTCTACAGTCTCGTCCTGGACCTGGAGGTGGACCATTGGGCAAGCTGTTCGTTCACCGTGAACTTCGGTCCCAGGTCCTGGATTGGGCTCACTCCAGTCTGGTCTCCTGCCATTGTGGGTTCCAACGGACTCTATCATTTGTTTGAAGATGTTTCTGGTGGCCATCCTTGGCTGCCGACAGTCGTGAGTTCATCACTGCCTGTTCCACTTGTGCCCGCAGTAAACCGTCACACCGACCCCCGGCTGGTATCCTTCGCCCACTGCCGATCCCTGCTCGACCGTGGTCCCACATTGCCTTGGACTTTGTCACTGGATTCCCCGTTTCGAGAGGTAATAACACCATACTCACCATTGTCCACCGTTTTTCAAAGGCAGCCCACTTCATACCCCTCCGCAAGCTGCCTTCCTCCTCCGAGACGGCAGATCTTCTCACGCTGCACGTCGTCAGACTACATGGGATTCCTGTTGACATCGTCAACGGTTTACAACTTATCTGAAATTGATGTTTTAAAGATCAAACATCAATAAGCAATTTTGTAGAATGCTTAAATAAACAACTATAGCATTTAACATTGTGTTAGCATTCTGATGAACACAAAACACAAAAAAGTGGAAATTCACTTTTCCAAAGAAGTGCACTGAAATGAACAAAGTGAAATAATAGCAAGGATATGTGGCAATTAAATAGCAAGCTTATTTCAGCCGTTTATTGACCTGTTCTAGTTTTTTTTTTTTTACTACAGCCGACCAAGGAAGATTTCAGTCACAGTAAAATGCAGTTTAATGAGGGAAGTATATTTAAGACTCCTTACTATCAAAACAGTATTGATCGCAGCGAGGTCTGCTGAAAATAAAACACATTTAAAACAACTCAATGCATCTGAATTCATCAGACGTGTCTATTACAGTTGTTTTTATCGAGCAGCAATAAATGCAACACGGGTATAACTTTGGAAGTACTTTTTTTACTACCAAACAGTCAAAAGAGGCAATTTTTATTTAGTTTTATGAATGGATTGTTGTTGTTTTTAAAACACACGGAAGGTGCTAGATTGCAGTTATGCTGACTGACAGAAAAAATACTCCTTGTGCACACAATGGGATTAATATGAATATGTGCATAACTTTCTCCAAGAAATCTCCACAGGGTAGCAATTTCTTCTCAGCTGGATCACATCCTTGTCTGTGAGATACTAATCTTATCTCATTTTGTCGTGTCTTTTTTTTTTTTTTTGATGGAAATAATTCTAGGAAAGTATCAAGCAATTTGTTTGAGGATAAACATAATTATGGCACACAGAGAGTCTTGTGAACACAAGAAACTTTTGATGCAAAGGTTTGTCGTCTCCACATCCTTCGCGTCCTCATCCACCAACACAACCTTCACCCCGTCCTTCTCACAGGCCCTAACATAGTGACATTCAAATACAAGTGCAAACATGTAAACACACACACACACACTCCTACACTGACACAGAAAAAATGGGGACGATATAGTTCATCAAGATTGGAGCTGCTGCTCTACTACATGTATTCAGTCCTTTAAGGATGGCCATGTGATGCACACATTTAATAAGATGATGTTGCCGTACCTCCCATGCTATAGAGCAGTGGTTCTCAACCTTTTTTCAGTGAAGTACCCCATGTGAACATTTTTTTAATTCAAGTACCCCTAATCAGAGCAAAGCATTTTTGGTTGAAAAAAAGAGATAAAGAAGTAAAAAACAGCACTATGTCATCAGTTTCTTATTTATTAAATTGTATAACAGTGCAAAATATTGCTCATTTGTAGTGGTCTTTCTTGAACTATTTGGAAAAAAAAGATATACAAATGACTAAAAACTTGTCAAAATAAACAAGTGATTCAATTATAAAGATTTCTACAAATAGAAGTAATCATCAACTTAAAGTACCCTATTTTGGGATTGTAATAGAGATCCATCTGGATTCATTAACCTAATTCTAAAAATGTCTTCACAAATAAAGAAATCTTTAACATCAATATTTATGGAATATATGTCCACAAAAAATATAGCTGTCGACACTGAATATTGCATTGTTGTTTTGTTTTCACAGTTTATGAATTTACATTCATATTTTGTTGAATTATTATTCAATTAATATATTTATTTATTTATTTTTTTAATTGTTGCTATTTGTAGAATATTTTTTAAAATCTCACGTACCCCTTGGCATACCTTCAAGTACCCCCAGGGGTACGCGTACACCCATTTGAGAACCACTGCTATAGAGCACAGCGGTGTTTAAGCCACACCCACCAAATGTGAAAAGAAATAACATTTTGTACATATGTTAGCCACACCGGACCATGAATCGTAGATAGAGTATATACCGATACAGAATGTTGTCAAAAGTGTATTTACATACCTTAATTATTTCCGAACGTTGCCTGTCACACGGCAGTAAAACGGCTGATCAAACAAAACAGAATTGTATCACATCATGTAGAAACAGGGGTTCCTGTTCCTGTAATTTTATATTTGATTTTGGTCATATTCAATAATTATAACCAAACTACTCACAGTTTACTACATTGCCAAATGATATGAAACCATGTGTTAATCAAAAACATTATCATTAAGACATAGGTCAGGCTGATTACAAAATAAATACTAATAAAATATGCTGCAAAAGGAGAGACTGAAAAAGTATTGAAAAATAAATTGTCATAGGATTTCAGAGTGCTGTAATGAAAAAATATGAACTAAATTAATAATAAATATTAATAGTGTTTGTAACTTAACTAAACTGTCAATAAAATTAAAATGCAAATAAAAATACATCTTCATGACTGTAGTCCTACTTTTTGCGCTTAAGAAACTACTCTTTATTTTAGCTCCAGACTTCTTGTCTCATATTGTCATTACTGCAACAAGTGATGGCAAAGTGTACTACAACTTAGTACAAAACAAAAGATGGGAAGTTAACATCGGAGAATGGACTGACTTGAAACTCCCTGAGGCAATGAAAGCTGCTTGAGGACAGTGAGGGATGGAGAGAGCTGGTCAACAGATCGTCTGCGGTATCCCAGCGTCCCTCGGGGGTTATGGGATAGGTACAGGTACAGGTATAAATCCTCAATGTTGGAAATGTGCTGGAAGACATTAACATGGAATAATAAAAACATTGACATTTAGTACGAATTTAATCGACCGTGAGATGAAGTACTATCTATCTATCTATGTCCCAGTTATTGGTGCTCTGTACTTAACTTTCCTTACAGAAATTGTAGTCATACAAAATACTTTCCTTATTTTTAAAAATGATCATAAGCAAGTTAGACATTGTCCTTTTGACTACCCCAACATGGCTGCTAACAGCTCGAGAGGCGGTTGGTTGGCAAGTGCTATGATCAAAGTGACTTCGACTTTTATCCAGGAAAATTAATCTTAATGATATACAGTATATCAAAAAGAAAATTCAGTGCTTCTCACATTTTTTTGTGTACGTTTTCAAAAAAGATCAAACAGAGTTCTTTTAGTATGGAATTAAAGTGAAAGCAGCCCCAAACCTTGAGCAGCTATTTTATTACATTTTCTCACATCTTGGAAAGCAGTGTGAATTTACAATCCACTGAAAATAATATTGTTATTTGTACAGCTGACAACAGTGCCTGTTCGCCAACAGAGGGTATTATAATCTTATTTAGAATGTCACATTACATGTTGGAATTTGTGTTTCCTTCTGCTGTTCGCTCAGTTCCGACAGCACTCATGCAGCCCCCCTACCAAGTGTCAGTGTAGGTAAGGCACAATTCTCCTGGCACTTATTTGTGTTACCAGATATTTGCACAATATCGGAATAATTGGCTGCTTGTATTTTGAATCCGTACCCATGTAAAAGCTGCACACTGACTACTCTATAGTATATCCAAAGAGAAGATCAGTCTCTTGGAGTGCAACATTAATTTTTTTTTCTTAACGAGCCCCAATAATGCTAACAACAATAGCACTTAATGAACCAACAATTAAGGTCTACAGGTAAAATTCCCCACAAAATAGACACAGCAGTGATTTTAGGCTTTTTTCTAACGGATTTCAGCATGTTTGAAACACTCACTTTTAGCTCCAAAATGCTGCAGTCGCCCACAGAAGACTGAAGGTAACTTTATAGTGGGTAGTATGTGTTTTGATAACAACTTCATCTCGAATCATGTTATTTCCACACAGACGTTGAATAAATGATCAAATATGTCTGCCAGATGCATTGTTGCAAGTTATTACAACTAAAGAAGGGGGTCGGCCTGAACAGAGACATCCTGGATGAAAATCAATGCTTCCCATCCAACCTAATCAATTAATCAATCAATGTTTATTTATGTAACCCTAAATCACAAGTGTCTCAAAGGGCTGCACAAATCACAACGGCATCCTCGGTAGAGCCCACATAAGGGCAAGGAAAAACTCGCCCCTGTGGGACGTCGGTGACAGTGACAATGATGACTATGAGAAACCTTGGAAAGGACTGCATATGTGGATGTCGAGCGGGTCTAACATGATATTGTGAAAGTCCAAACAATAGTGGATCCAACATAATGGTGAGAGTCCAGTCCAAAGTGGATCCAATATAGTAGCGAGAGTCCCGTCCATAGTGGAGCCAGCAGGAAACCATCCTAAGCGGAGGCGGATCAGCAGTGCAGAGATGTGCCCAACCGATACACAGGCGAGCAGTCCATCCTGGGTCCCAACTCTGGACAGTCAGTACTTCATGTGTGTGTCCCCTCCACAAGTGAGAGGGGGACCGAGGAGAAAAAGAAAAGAGACAGCAAATCAACTGGTCTAAAAAGGGGGTCTATTTAAAGGCTAGAGTATAAAAATGAGTTTTAAGATGAGACTTAAATGCTTCTCCTGAGGTTAGCATCTCGAACTGTTACCGGGAGGGCATTCCAGAGTACTGGAGCCCGAATGGAAAACGCTCTATAGCCCGCAGACTTTTTTTGGGCTCTGGGAATCCCTAATAAGCCAGAGTCCTTTGGACGCAGATTTCTTGCTGGGACATATGGTACTATACAATCGGCAAGATAGGCTGGAGCTAGACCGTGTAGTATTTTTTACGTAAGTAGTAAAACCTTAAAGTCACATCTTAAGTGCACAGGAAGCCAGTGCAGGTGAGCCAGTACAGGCGTAATGTGATCAAACTTTCTTGTTCTTGTCAAAAGTCTAGCAGCCACATTTTGTAATAACTGTAATCTTTTAATGCTAGACATGGGTAGACCCGAAAATAATACGTTACAGTAATCGAGACGAGACGTAACAAACACATGGATAATAATCTCGGCGTCGCTAGTGGACAAAATGGAGCGAATTTTAGCGATATTACGGAGCTGAAAGAAGGCTGTTTTAGTAACACTTTTAATGTGTGACTCAAACAGGAGAGTTGGGTAGAAGATAACACCCAGATTCTTTACCGAGCCGCCTTGTTTAATTGTTTGGTTGTCAAATGTTAAAGTTGTTGTAATGTTTACGAAAGGGGAGATGACGGCAGACTGACACCAGGTGTAATGTAATGTTCAATAATTTATTATACATACATACATATATATATATATATATATATATATATATATATATATATGTAAACAGTACTAAACTAATAAGATAACCCAAGGAGATCGAGTGTGTCAAACCCAAGTGCAAATATGTGTTCCTATGTGTGTAAATTAACTAAAATGTGCGTTACCAAGTGTTGTAGAGCAAGAAAGAACAAGGCAGTCCAAAAGGTTTGCAAATGAACATCCAGGGCAGGAGAGAAGAGGCTAGATCCGTGTTCAGGTGAGGGTCAGGAATCGAGGAAAGCAGTCCGAAAACACAGGGGGGAACCAAAGACGATCTCGAAGGGGGAAGACACTGTAGGAAAGCAACACGGACGTCAGAATCACGGAAGGAAGCACAACAACAGTGAGCGAACATCAGGCTTACGGTACACAGAGAGGTAACTAAGTTCCCGCGTTGATCCTTGGGTCCCCTGGACCTTCATCCAGCGCGCCCTCATCAATTCCAGGTGAGCAGATTGGCGAGTGGGTGAAGGTTTGTCACTGCGTGGGTGTGCTGCGTTTGGCATGAGCGGGGGCGTGTTCGAGCAAGCAGCCAGAGGAGGAACTGTGACAGACAGATGCAGGAGAAAAACGGGTTCGAATCCATGCTGTGACAGTTGTATTATTAAATGGATGTCGGTGTCTAGCAGGACCGATAATCAGCATTTCCGTTTTCTTGGCGTTGAGTTGCAAAAAGTTTGCGGACATCCCATTGTTTAATTTAATTAAGACACGCCTCCAGCTGACTACAATCCGGCGTGTTGATCAGCTTTAGGGGCATGTAGAGTTGGGTGTCATCAGCATAACAGTGAAAGCTAACACCGTATTTGCGTATGATGTCACCTAGCGGCAGCATGTAGATGCTGAAGAGTGCAGGGCCAAGGACCGAACCTTGGGGAACTCCACACGTTACCTTAACATAGTCCGAGGTCACATTGTTATGGGAGACGCACTGCATTCTGTCAGTAAGATAAGAGTTGAACCAAGACAGAGCTAGGTCTGATTTACCAATTTGTGTTTTTATAGGCTCTAATGAAATATGATAGGCAGTATCGAAAGCAGCGCTAAGATCGAAGAGAATCCATTGTTTGCAATAGCTCATTAGTCATTTTTGCAAGGGCTGTCTCCGTTGAGTGATTTGCTCTGAAACCGGATTGAAAGGTTTCTCATAGATTGTTGGACGCTAATTGTTTATTTGGCTGCCCTGCAACAATTTTTTTTTGAGGATTTTCAAAATAAAAGGAAGGTGAGACACCAGTTGGTAGTTTACCATGAGGCCAGGATCGAGGTTAGGTCTTTTAAGGAGAGGATGAATAACCGCTTTTTTGAATGCTAGGTGAACAGTCCCAGAGGAAAGTGATAAATTTATGATATTTAGCACTGATGGACCTAATAATACAAAGAGCTTCTTGATAAGTTTCCCAGGAAGTGTGTCAAGTAAAAATGTTGTTTGCTTTATTCCATGTACATGTTGTAACAATTCTTCTAATGTTATTTCATCAAAAAGAGAGAAACTATTTTGGAGGGCAGTATCCGCCATATATACAGTCGTAGAACACTGTAATCTGTAAACACTGTAGTCTGTAATCTCCTTTCTAATGAGTTAAATTTTCTTATTAAATACATTCATAAAGTCATCTGCTGAGTGGGTGGATCTACTGGAAGGAGTTCCTTGTTGGCTTAGCGATGCTACTGTACTATACAAAAATTTTGGATTGTTTTTACTAAGGCGGATGAGATTTGAATAATATTTAGCTTTAGCTAAAATAAGCATGCGTTTAAAAGTTATTAAACTATCACTCCATGCTTGATGGAAAACCTCAAGTTTAGTCGCGCGCCATTTGCCTTCCAGCTTTCTACATGATAATTTCTGAGCTCTAGTTTCTTCTGTAAACCATGGGTACGCCTTTTTGGAGCCTTTTTTTAACTTCAGCGGTGCTATACTATCAATAGTTTTGCACAGGGCGTCGTTAAAGTTGCTAGTGAGGTTATCAATAGAGCCCACATAATTTGGGAATGGTGCCATTACAGAGGGCAGTAGGCCAGCAAGGGTTGTCGTTGTGGCAGCATTAATGTTGCGGCTGCTATTGCAGTTATTATTTTTATTATTAGCTTTCCGAACATGAGTCTGAACCTCAAATTTTATAAGGTAATGATCGGACATTACTTTAGTAGACGGGAGTATTATAACTTTGGATACGGTGATACCCCTGACAAGCACTAGGTCTATCGTATTACCGTTGCGATGCGTGGGTTCATTTATTATTTGTGTAAGACCACAGCTATCAGTTATAGTCTGGAGCGCCACTCACGGTGGGTCCGATGGGGTATTCATATGGATATTAAAGTCCCCCACTATAATTATATTATCGCCGTGCGTCTCTAGATCAGCAACGAACGCTGAGAATGCACTGATAAAGTCCGAATAGGGCCCTGGAGTGTGACGGACCTTATAATAAGCACCACAAAAGATGTATATTTATTATTTAGGTTAGGAATAAGGTTAAAGCTTTCGCTGTAAATTAGTGCGACCCCCCCCCCCCCCCCCCCCCCCCACACACACACACCCCTTTTAAGGGGACGGGCAGTATGCGCATTCATATAGTCAGGAGGAGATGCCTCTTTTAGCGCGAAAAAGTTGTCTGATTTAAGCCAGGTTTCGCTGAGACCGATGACGTCAAGTTTGTTGTCTCTAATGATCTCATTAACTAATAACGTTTTGGGAGACAATGATCTTATGTTTAAAAAGCCCCTATTATAGGTACTGGGCTGTTTTAAGAAGTTTTTAATCAAATTATCCGTAGTAGCAATATTAAAAATGTTGCGTTTATTATGTGTAGTGCACTTAGAATAATTACGACCATATCTAGGAATTGATATGACGGGAATTTTTCGATTGTTTGCTTGGTGCTGCGATAAACTGAACGCATCATAATTTGCCACATTAGTAGAACGCATGTCCAACTCTGACACAGTCATAGCAGAAAAAACATGTGAGTTGTGTATTATTCTAAGAGAATTGCTATGTGTGCAGGGATTATCCAGCCTGGCGCTGGCTAGTTTTAATTTAACTGACTCCTCACCCGGACTAGCAGGCTCTGTAATTGCCTGTGACCGGACTTGCTCTACTGCAGTTAGTCAAGTGTGACTTAAACAGAAATCTATGTTCCTAAACAAGATGATAGCACCTTCCCGGTTAGGGTGAAGGCCATTTCTCATCAGCAAGCCAGGTTTGCCCCAGAAAGAGGGCCAATGATCAACATACATTAGTCCCTGTTGTCTACAGAAGCCAGCCACTTATTAAGCGAGACTAATCTGCTATACCTTTCATCATTGCCTCTCGCAGGCAGGGGGCCAGAGACAATTACTCGATGCCTGGACATCTTTCTAGCGAGATCCTAAATCCTGGCGCTGTTTCTCTTTGTAATCTCCGACTGTCTCATCCTTGTGTCATTGGAGCCAACATATACAACTATGTTCGCATAACTAGTGGTGCGATTAGCCTGTCGTATGTGTTTACTAGGCCTGTTGCGAGTTAGCTCCCAAAGATTAGCTTCAATTTCAGGTGCTCTGGCCCCGGGAATACACTTAATTGTGGCTGGTTTGCTAAGCTTTATGTTTCGGGTGATGGAGTCCTCTATGACTAAAGTGTGGTGCTCGGTGGACTGGGGTGTAGGACTAACTAAAGGGCTTAATCTGTTATGAGTCTCAACCAGTACACCGTAGCTTGTAGGCCGCTTAGGGCTGCTACAGAATGGGCTAGTTAGCTCGCTACAGCTAACGCTAGCAGATGTGTCCGCAACATCTAAAGTTACAAAATTACACTGCTCTAACTGGCGACACGGCTCTCTAGCAGAGCCAACCTATCCATGAGTAAGGTGCACGAAGCGCAGGAGGCCATACTCACAGTACTTTCTGTTGCTGAGTGGAGTGCCAGCTGTCTTCGGGAAGTGGTGGTCACGGCGAGCGGGGGAGTAGCTTCCTTCAGACCGGTGCTGGCTTTCCCCGCGTTAGCTTCATTAGCTTAGCAGCTAGCTAGCTGAAGGTGGATTGGTGAGACAGAGATCGGGTGATTTGCAAGTTAAATGGAACTACTAAATATGTTCGGGAAGTTGTAAAGAAAGCTGCAAAACAATTAAGAGCACACAGATAAAACGATAGTTAGCTTTTTTGCAACAGCGAGCAGTCAGCGAGCAGTCACTCCTGGTGAACCGGAACCGGAAAGGTGCTGCAAAAAGGAATGGGCGAAACTGCCCTAAGATAGGCGTGCCAAGCTTGTGGCATCGTATTCAAAAAGACTTAAGGCCGTAATTGTTACCAATGGTGCATCAACAAAGTATTGCGCAAAGGTTGTGAATACTTATGTGAATTTTCAGTCTTTTAGTTTTAATAAATTTGCAATATACAAATAAAACATGTTTACATTGTCACAATGAAGTATTTTTTATTGAGTATAAAACGAAAATGTATTAAATATATTTTGGAATAAGGCTGTAACATAACAAAATGTGGAAACATCGAAATGATGTGAGTACTTTCCAGATGCACTGTACGAAAGAGCACAGTACCTTGGGGGGCATCTGCAATGTCATCTAAGTATATAAAAAAATAAGGGTAACTTAATGGTTTATGGTTTGAGTTTATTTCAAAGAACACGAAGGACATAAAACAAGTCAAAGGGGCCCTATTATGCAAAACCAACTTTTCTAACCTGATAGTACCTGCTTATGTGTATTTGGGATCTGCATTAGTCCTGAAATGTGAAATCAAACCGTAGAGGGATACAGTATTTATAAAATAATATTGCCTTCCTTTAAACGTTTCGTTAGGATTTTTCCCGCATTTTTCAGACCTGTGATATCTGCAAATGTCTCTATATATCAGGGATCGGGAACCTTTTTGGCTGAGAGCCATGAAAGCCAAATATTTTAAGATGTATTTCTGTGAGAGCTATGTCATATTTTTTAACACTGAATACAACTAAACATTTTTTAAGTAAAACCAACATTTTTAAAGTAGGGTGAAGGGTCAAATGCAGAGAATAATTTCGCCACACCTATTGTGTGTGTGACAATCATTGGTACTTTAACTTTAACTTTATAATAAGTTTCTAATTATTTTCAATAAAATTGTTATTTCTTGAACAGGTGCGGTAGAAAATGCCATCCATCCATTTTCTACCGCTTATTCCCTTTCGGGGTCGCGGGGGGCCCTGGCGCCTATCTCAGCTACAATCGGGCGGAAGGCAGGGTACACCCTGGACAAGTCGCCACCTCATCGCAGGGCCAACACAGATAGACAGACAACATTCACACTCACATTCACACACTAGGGCCAATTTAGTGTTGCCAATCAACCTATCCCCAGGTGCATGTCTTTGGTAGAAAATGGATGGATGGATTAAAATGCATGCGAATGTTTTATATTTAGAACGTTATTTTTAACATTGTGAATACCAGCGGAATTATTCATTACTTATCGTGTTAAGCAATGTCAGCTAAGATTTATCTGAGAGCCAGATGCAGTCATCAAAAGAGCCACATCTTGCTCTAGAGCCATAGGTTCCCTACCCCTGCTATATATGGTAAACACAAGATGACGCCCCCCTAGCTGATGTCTTTGCATTGTCATCCCGACAACTACTAAGTTATGTATTTATTATAGTCCTAATTTGCATCCTAAATGCAAAGTTATTTTACGCAACAGTGAGTTATAACGGAGATGCACTTCTGAACATCGGAAAAGCTCACCATGAGCTCACTTATAGTCTGAGGGACTTCAACTTTCTGCTACGACGAGACCCCGCTAACCACAGCCAGACCAAAACAACAACAAGGCGGCGAGGCAAGAGAGCGGGGCTACATGCTAGACTAAAGTCTAGAGCTACATGATCACCACTACCTAGCCTGCTGCTAGCTAACGTGCGCTCACTCGACAACAAGCTGGATGAGCTGAGAACCAGGATTACATCACAGTGTGAACTGAGAGAATGCTGTGCTCTTATTTTAACGGAAACCTGGCTTTCAGACAGCATCCCAGACTCTGCCATCCAGCTAGCAACACACTCAGTCTACTGTGGAGACCGAACAATGGCTTCAAGAAAGGCGAGAGGCGGCAGTGTCTGTGTTTACGTAAGAAACAGCTGGTGCTCGGACATAGAGGTGGTTGAAAGACACTGCTCGGACAACATTGAGTTTTTGATGGTAAAATGCAGACCCTTTTACCTGCCAAGGGAGTTTAGTGCAATACTGTCTGTTTACATCCCGCCACAGGCGGACTCCTCAACAAGAGACAGCACACCCCGATGCTGCGTTCATGGTCGCTGGGGATTTTAACCACCGCAACCTAAGGTGTTTCCTCCAAAAAATAACATCGGTAGGTGAACTTTCCTACGGGGGAGAAAAACACTCTTGACCACGGGTACTGCAACGTGAGGGGAGCCTACAAAGGTGTACCCAGACAACACTTTGAACTATCTGATCACATCTCAGTGAGTAAAACTGTTAAAGTGTGGAATGAAAACACTGAACTTGTGCTTCAGGACTGCTTTGGGAGTACAGACTGGGACATGTTCAAAACTGCTGCTCAGAAGGATGACGGTACAGTGGACATAGAGGAATATGCTTCCAGTGTAAATGGCTACATCAGCACAGGTGTTGAAAACATTGTGCCCACAAAACAATACAAGATATACCCAAACCAAAAACCCTGGATTCTCTGTGATGTTCATTCCAAGCTACATGCCCACTCCACTGCATTTGTCTCAGGCAACGCTGAGGACTACAAGAAGGCCAGATATGACCTGCGTAAATCCATCAGCAAGGCCAAAGGACAATACAGACTGAAGCTGGAGGGATTCTACTCCACCACAGATTCCCAGCGCATGTGGCAAGGCCTGCAACACATCACAGACCACAAGCAGGGGAGCAGGGGGATCACAAACAGCCAACCCTCACTCCCAGATGAGCTGAATGAGTTTTACGCCCGCTTCGAGGTCCTTAACACCAAGCAACAGAGAGGGGTTCTGACCACGGAGCGCACGCAGGACCCACCACTCACTGTGACAACAGCAGAGGTAGGTACACTTCCTAGGAGAACAAACCCACGGAAGGCAGCCGGCCCAGAGAACAACCCTGGCCGGGCCCTCAGGGTCTGTTTATCAGAGCTGGCTGACGTACTTGCTGACATATACAACTTGTCACTAGAACAACCTGTTATGCCCATGTGCTTCAAGTCCTCCATCATGGTGCGCCTACCAAAGAAAAACACTGTGTGATCTGTCTGAATGACTATCGCCCCGTTGCACTCACCCCCAATAGTGATGAAGTGTTTCGAGAGGATATTCATGTCACACATTGGACCCTCTACAGTTTGCCTACCGGCAGAACCGGTCCTCTGAGGATGCAGTCAACACCGTCATCCACACCACCCTCACCCACTTGGAGGGCAAGGACACCTATGCCAGACTATTATTCATTGACTACAGTTCTGCTTTTAACACGGTCATCCCACACAAAATCACTGCTAAACTCCTCACTGTTGGTCTGACACTGGCTCTCTGTGACTTTCTCACAAACCGGCCCTAGTCGGTCCGAGTGGGCAACCAGACATCAGGCACAAAGGTTCTAAGCACAGGGACCCCCAAGGCTGCGTGCAGATCCCCCTTTTGTACACCCTCTTCACACACAACTGTGTGGCCTCCCAGAACAACACTAGTATCATCACGTTTGCAGTTTACTACGGTCGTCGGACTGGTCACCAGGGGAGTTGAGGCAGCGTACAAAAGGGAGGTAGCAGAACTGGTGGCCTGGTTGCAGGATAAAATTATCTCCTTAAAAAATAGACAAGACCAAGGAGATGATTATTGACCCACGGAGAAGGAGTGCACAGTACACCGAGGTGGACAGGGTGACAACCTTTAAATTCCTCGAGACCCACATTAGCGAGGACCTCACCTGGGCTCACAACACCTAACAAACAATACAGAAAGCCCAGCAGCGACTGTACTTCCTGAGAAGGCTGAGAAATTTGGCATGCCACCCAAAATTCTCAGCATATTCTATAGAAGTACGGTTGAGAGTGTCCTTACCACCTCGATCTGGTATGGAAACTGCACTGCTAAGGACAGGAAGGCACTCCAGCGAGTGATTAAAACTGCTCAGTACATATCAGGAGCAACATTCCCCTCACTACAGGACATGTACTCTACCAGGGCCACCAGGAGAGCACACAACATCATAAAGGCCAGTACACATCTTCAGCAGTCTCTTCAGCCTCCTACCATCAGGCAGACGATAGAGGAGCTTGAAAGCCAGGACTACGAGACTGACAAACAGTTTCTACCCACAGGCCATCAGGCTTGTGAATGCTAACTTGTGAATGCTAGCTCCCCCAGCTTTGACTTTTATCTTTTGAACAGAAGACAGCTACCATGACCACCCACGAACTGTGAACCATCACTGTAGAAACTTTACACCTTTCATCACTCGAGACACTTTTAACTGCTGCTGTGACACAATGTCACCTCCATATTTATACTGTTGACTGTCAATCAGAATGTGCAATAATGTCATGTTACCTACTGTGCCTTGTATATAATTTTTTTATTTTTTTATTTTAGCTAAGTACTGTGGGACTTGTTGAAAGGTGGTCTAGCAAAGTAAGATTTTCATTGTACGGCAAACTGTCTGTTTAACTGTGCATATGACAATAAACAATCTTGAATCTTGAATCTAAAGGCTTACCCAAAGATCTTTGCGTAAGTCTGCCATTTCATTTAATATTTGAGCATTTGTAGTCCAAACAACAAAATGCCTATGGTACGACTATGAAAAAGTGCAATATATTTATCTGTACAGTATTCTATTTGTTTATATCTGCACCTCACTGCTCTTTTATCCTGCACTACAATGAGCTAAGGGTGGGCAATATCGCAAATTTGGGTATCAATACTGATCCGAACCGATACTGGCCAGTATCGCCGATACCGATACCGGAAGTGTCTTCATCTGATGGGGGGGACTTCGGAGTATCGATACTTTTGAAAAACAAATTTGTACTTTTGCCTCTATTAATTGATTACGATAATAATACAACACAGGACAACGATTTAAGTCAAAAAATAAAATATTTATTAAAAAAGTAATATCAATAGCAATAAAGTAATGCAAATAAGGTGCAAACAACTACTGAACCTGGCTTGTCACCTCAAAACACACAAACACTTAAGGTAAAACACAAAACTCTAGTTATTGAACAACGTTGTAAACATGAACACAAAACAAAAGAACTGAGAAATTCAAATAAGAAAGTAATAATATAAATTACAATAAAGTAAGTAGTGCAAATAAGGTGAAAACAAATACTGAACTTGGCTAGTCCCCTCACAACACACAAGAACTTAAATAAAAAAGAAAACACTAGTTATTAAACAGTTGTAAAAATGAACACAAAACAAAAGAACTGAGAAATTCTTATCATTGTTTTAGTGCAATAAAATACTTTACAGTTTACAACCAAGACATTAAGTCTCACTGGAAACGCACGCGTGTGTGTGTGCGTGTCCGAGTGAACCTCGGAGCGAATTATACTGATGTGTGTGCGCGAATGCACCAAGCGTCATCTTAATTGTATTTATTTGATTTTATTTTGGGTTGAAGATGAATTTTTAAAGTGTTTTTAAATCTCATTCGCGACCCATCACTAGAGAGGAGGGTGGACTGGTGAGGAGCGCTGCGCTGCGCTCACATTTTTTTTAAATCGGAGTGATTCGCTTAATTTGGTGAAGTATCGATACCATCACGCCAGTATCGATACGATACCGATACTCATCAAGTACCGATACTATTGATACTTGGTATCGATACGCCCAACCCTACAATGAGCTAGTGCAACAAACTTTTATTCCTATCGTACGGAGAAGTTCAAATTTGAATGACGATAAAAGGATGACTAAGTCTAAGTTTAAGAAGACTTAGAAGAAAGAAATCACTCTGTTGTTGTTTGTTTTAACCAGCACAAGTCCCTACAGTAAGTTTCAGTCCCATCTTAAGTAAGACGGTGCCATATATGATTCGTGGCGAAGCACCTTCAACTCAGAAGAAATCTATATTCTTTATTCCAAAGTACTTTGAAAAGTATCGCGTCAGAAACCTGTGCAGTATAAAGATCGATTTTCCGCAAAAGGAATACTTTTAATGGTGGCTCGAGGACTTTGGCAATGGAGGAGACAAACAATAAGAATTAACAGTAGGTAAAAAATATTGTTCTTTTGTGTTTCTGCACCTGCGGTTCCCACACAAGGTTGTAACATAGTTTATCAACACCGTCTGCTCTCATTTTCTCGCACTTTTGACCCTCTGATGTTCTGTGTACCTACACTCTGTCCTCCTCCTGTGTAAGCCTGCTGTGTGTGTGTGTGTGTGTGTGTGTGTGTGTGTGTGTGTGTGTGAGGGGCGGTGCATGTGGTACACAGAACATCAATATCCACACTTCTATTAGCCCTGGATCCGGACCTATTATATGTAGTAGAAATCTGTAGTGGGGGGAGTGTATGGTGTGTGGTCATTAAATATTGTATTCTGATATATGTTCTTCACAGAAAATGAACCAAAGTCAGTGAGTCTCAGTTTGAAAAATGTATCAATTGTATCATTTTTCTTTTAATAAAAAATGAAAATGTGTCCCACTGACCCGAACACCGCACAAGGTTAAGTTACAAACTGTGTAGAAGTTGAACCTTAATTAGCATACAGTTTCAGACCTGTACCTCCTTTGTTGCTGACAACAAAACACAGTAAGCCGCTGGTCTCACTATATCATCTTGAATGTTGTGTTGGGGTGAAAGTCACTGTGGCAGTCACCAATTACCGTAGTGCACAACAAAAGCAAGATAAAAAAACTACAAACAATTTCCGCCGAGCAGGGCTGAATGCTTGCTGAGAATGAGGAGGCGTGGTGAGGAGAGGTTAATTTGCATCGAGCAACTCTGCTGCTCAAAACAAACCGTTTTAAAAAGGAGAAAAACAATGACTTTAAAATAGGTCTGCAAAACAAAATCTATGCACATTTTTTGCCAAAGAACTATCATTTATGTTATGTAAACCACAATAAAGTATTTTAAATGTAGAAAAAAAAACTGGATATTACCCCTCAAACAGACCACAGAGCTGATGCAAGCCGCTAGTGTTTTATTTTGCACCCTCTTCTACTGATGTTTTCATCAAGATGCGCGAGGATATGCTGAAAGACCATGAGGAAACACAGGCTATGGTGTCTATGGAAGAGAAGAAGAAAGACCAGGGAAAATGAAAAGGATATTATTTCATATTTATTTTTTGCTCATAACGCTGCCAAATATGTAACAACAAAATGAAGTGATCTAAATAATAGCTTTACATGCCTTTATCCACACTGTCTACATGGGAAAATAGGCTCCATTGCTGAAAATCAGTCATTTTCAACTTTCTCAGAGCACACCACCAGCAGAAATCATTAAAAAAAAAAAACTCAGTAGACAGTAAAAAGTCGTTGTCGCAATTGTTTGATATGACTGTAAACCCTAACCAAGCATGCAGCACTATAGCTCTTGTGTCAAGGTAGGTGTACTGTCACCACCTGTCACATCACCCCCTGACTTATTTTGACTTTTTTGTTGTTGTCCTGTGTGTAGTGTTTTAGTTCTTGTCTGACGCTAATAATTTAGTGTCTTTTTCTCTTTTTTTTTTGTTTTCCTGTAGCAGTTTCATGTCTTCCTTTGAGCCATATTTCCCGCATCTACTTTGTTTTAGCAATCAAGAATATATCAGTTGTTTTTATCCTTCTTTGTGGGGACATTGTTGATTGTCATGTCATGTGTACATTGCTGACGCCGTCTCAGCTCCGCAGTAAGTATATGCTGTTGTCCAACATTCTGTTTTTGTTTACTTTGTAGCCAGTTTAGTTTTAGTTTTGTTCTGCAAAGCCTTACCTAAACTTCAATGTCTTTTCTTAGGGGCACTCACCTTTTGTTTCATTTTGTTAAAGCATTAGACACCTTTTTACCTGCACTTTGTCTCCCACTGTTTCCGATATCTACAAAGTAATTAGCTACCGGCTGCCACCTACTGATATGGAAGCTCATTACACGGTTACTCTGCTGAGCTCTAGATAGCACCGACACTCAACAACAACACATCATTTGCAGACTATAATTAATGGTTTGCAAAAAATGTTTTGAACCCAAATAGGTGAAATTAGATAATCTCCCTCGGCACACCAGACTGTATCCCACGGCACAATGGTTGAAAAACACTGCTGTAGATGACGTCACATCAAGAGGGGGCGGCATATCCAGTCTGGCGATTGAAAAGGAGGTTTATTTATTGACCATTTTCTCAAAAACTAATTAATTCTGGGAAATGACAGCGATATTCTTATTCTTTTTAAGAAAACTTGTTAGTGAAATTTCAGTCATCTGAACGCTATGAGTCCTGTAAGAATTTTACATTCTACGCGATTGAACGGACAACAACAAATATTACAAATGATATCAGCTTGTATCAACGTGACTGGTTGTAATTTCTAACTATAAATAGTTGCGTCATGTACTGCAATACTAGTTCCCGAGTTAGGGGTCACAAATACTTGACTTGCTCCAGGCAACTCCAGCCATATGCCACTGTGCTCCACTGCTTTGACAGACCTTGTTTTTATCTACTTTACTTGACTCACTCTATTCACATGAGACCCCCCTCCAGACCCCATCAACTGTCATCACCTGCAGCGGACCTTGAACCAGGTACAAGATGAGGGATTTCTCAGTCCCACTCACGTTGTGTGTGTTCGTGCATATGTGTGTGTAAGTGTGTGTTATCTCAATGGAGACCTCTGATAGCCAGTGCGCCATATCTTTAAATCTAACCCCCCAAGGTCATGGGCCTATTTTAACAATCTCTTTGGATGCACACAATTGTCCTAAAGTGTGTGGATAAAAAGTTGCGTTTTTTGTCGATTTATCTGTGGGCTTTATCATCCTTAACAGTTAAGTATAAATTCCAAGAATGCAGATTAAGCCCAAAGCGCCCACATAGTTTTGTAGCCAGCTGCTTCTCACCTACAATCAACGCACAAACAATGAGCACTTGTCGTCCGTCCAGAAAATGGACACCTGTTCCTGAGCGTCTGTATTTTCTGGCTCTTTCAGCACCTTTTGAAAGTGGGTCCCCGGCCAGTGAGCCCCGTGAGCGCAGCTCTGTGGACAGCAACAGGTCAACTAATTATCGCCACACCCCGTCTGTCTGAGGATTCGACAGGAATATGCTAGTCTTTGGTGAGTCTGTACTCACACTTCCAGGGCCGCCCTCGGTCCGCATTTGGACACACACACACACACACACACACACACACACACACACACACACACACACAAACACAAATTACAAGTATTCATCACAGTCTTTATAGCAGAGGTCTTCTACGGAAGGTCCGTGAACCCTAAAGTGTCCGCAGAGGTACTGCAGAAGGGTTCGTAACAATTTTGGTAGATTTAACATGTTTTACAATCCTCACAATGTTTCCACAAATTAAAAAGTCCTCAAATAAACATGCATAGTTCAGTTTATAAATGGCATTGGCATGACCACCGTACCCTCACTGTATCTTGAACATTTGAATAAATAATACTGTCAATATATTCTGGTGAGCATTTAAAATATCTAGGGATTAGCGCTGTAGTTGCCAGCTAGCAATTGTCAGTGCTAGTTTCCAGGTAGCGATTAGCAGTGCCAGTTGCCAGCCAGCCATAAGCACTCTGGTTGCAAGCTAGGGATTTGCAGTGATATATTTCGGGACGGCGTGGCGCAGTTGGGAGAGTGGCTGTGCCAGCAATCTGAGAGTTACTGGTTCAATCCCCACCTTCTACCATCCCAGGCATGTCCGTTGTGTCTTTGAGCAAGACACTTCACCCTTGCTCCTGATGGGTCCTGGTTAGCGTCTTGCATGGCAGCTCCCGCCATCAGTGTGTGAATGGGTGAATGTGGAAATAGTGTCAAAGCGCTTTGAGTTCCTTAAAAACGGTAGAAAAGCGCTATTTAAGTACAACCATTTACCATTTATTTATTTTATTTACCAAATAATATTGTTAGTTTTTATCTCGTTTTTGGTATTCCAATATCCTAGTATTGCACAACAACATGGTACTTTTAATATACAATAAGCTTTTCTACAATACGTATGAATAGGGGGTCCCTGCTCCCTTGGACTGGGAAATTATAAACATTTAGTGGGATTTTATTTACAGTCCTAGCTCAATACTTTGTTGATGCAACTTTGGCAGAAATTAAAGCCTCAAGTCGTTTGGAATACGATGCCAAATGCTTAACACACATATTTTTGAGCAGTTTTGCCCATTTCTCTTTGCAGCACCACTCAAGCTCCATCGAGTTGGATGGGAAGGATCAGTGCACAGTCATTTTCAATCTCTCAAGAGATATTCAATCCAATTCAAGTCTGGGTTCTGGCTGGACCACTTCTGTACATATACAGAGTTGTTCTGAATCCTTTCCTTTGATATCCTACCTGTGTGCTTAGAGCAGTGATTCTTAACTTGGGTTCGATCGAACCCTAGGGGTTCGGTGAGTCAGCCTCAGGGGTTCGACGGAGCCTCCACCGTGGAGGTCAAGACACACCCGACTCATCGTGTAAATAAAAACTTCTTCCCTATCTGCGTATTATGGATACCCCGAAACAATGTTCCCGCTAATGTTCCATCTAATTTGCAGGTGTGTAATTAGTTGTGAGTTCATGCACTGTGTTGGTTTTGTTTTTTGAACAAGGTGATGTTCATGCACTGTTCATTTTGTGCACCAGTAAAAAAAACACATAACTTTGTCTTGAATTTGAAACATTTTTATTTATTTATTTTTCACTGAAGAAGGGTTCGGTGAATGAAACTGGTGGGGTTCGGTACCTCCAACAAGGTTAAGAACCACTAGCTTAGAGTCATTGTCCTGCTGAAAGATGAACCGTTGCGTCAGTTTTTGTTTAGGAGCGCTCTGGAGCTGCATTCATCTTTCTCTCTATCCCGACTAGTCTCTCAGCTCTTACAAACATGACGCCTGTTATTCACACCAAAGAGTTCAATCTTTGAATCAGTATTTTCACTAAGCAGACCAGATCATTTGGTTTCTCATAAAATAGTTTTTCAGGTGCATTTTGGCAAACTTTTACAAAATAATGGCTTCCGTCTGTCTTCCGTCTCATATTGGCCTAATTGTTGGATTGATGCAGAAACGGTTGTCCTTCTGGAAGGCTCTCCTCTCTCCACCAAGGAGTGCTGTAGCTCTGACAGAGTCACCATCGAGTTCTTGGTCACCTCCCTGACCTCAGGCACTCCTCACTCCATTGTTCAGTTTAGACGGCGGCCCAGCTTAGGAGGAGCTCTGGTGATTCCAAACTTCTTCGACTCACGGAAGGCTACTGCGCACATTCAGACATTCAAGGCAGCATATTTTTTTCTGTACCCTCCTTCAGATTTGTGCCTTGAGACAGTCCTGTCTGGGAAGTCTACAGACAGTTCCTTCGACTTTATGCTTAGTTTGTGCTCTGCCACGCACTGCCAAGTGTGCGCGATCTTATATATAGACAGGTGTGTGCCTTTGCAAATCAGATCCAACAAACTGAATTTACGACAGGTGGACTCCGATTCAGTTGTTGGAAAATCTCAAGGATGATCCTTTTTAAAATGAGGCTGTAACATATACAAATGTGGCAAATGTGAAACACTTTAAATACTTTACGGATGTGCTGTTTTCTAAAGCTAGGATTTGGTTGGGTTGCTCTATTTTCTTCTATTAGAATGATTCACATTCCGTGATTTTTGTACACACAATTTTATAATTATCATGTTTAAAAATATGTTTTTTAGGCTTATAAGCCCTACGTCAGCAGCCACAAGGAGCTTTTGCAACCTTTAACCTGTTTTAAAAAGGTTTTATTACCATATCTGTACCCTATGTTATTTTTAAAATCGTGTTGAATCAAGAATCGATTCTGAATTAACTCCAAGAATCGAAATCAAATTGAATCGTGAGGTACCCAAAGATTCCCATTTCTATTAATTATATTACAGTGCATTTTTTTCCCCAGATTCCTACTCCTGATAAACACGCAGACACACACACACACACACACACACTCACACGCACGCACGCACACACACACACACACACACACACACACACACACACACACACACACACACACACACAGACATGCAGCAGTCGAACATCCATCCATCCATTTTCTACAGCTTATTCCCTTTTGGGGTCGCGGGGGCGCTGGCGCCTATCTCAGCTACAATCGGGCGGAAGGCGGGGTACACCCTGGACAAGTCGCCACCTCATCGCAGGGCCAACACAGATGGACAGACAACATTCACACTCACATTCACACACTAGGGCCAATTTAGTGTTGCCAATCAACCTATCCCGAGGTGCATGTCTTTGGAGGTGGGAGGAAGCCGGAGTACCCGGAGGGAACCCACGCATTCACGGGGAGAACATGCAAACTCCACACAGAAAGATCCCGAGCCTGGATTTGAACCCAGGACTGCAGGAACTGCGTATTGTGAGGCAGATGCACTAACCCCTCTGCCACCGTGAAGCCCCGCAGTCGAACATATGAGGCTCAAACTGTCAGTGAACACGTGACCGACCTTGAGCGGCCAGCCGCCCGGTGTTAATTGTAACATTAGCCGTATCCCAAACAAACCATTAGCTGCCTCCACCTTGAAGGACGCGCCGCCACACCACAAGCGTCACATGTGTGACCACCGAGGGCGACTTCTATTTCGCCCGAGCACGTCTTGACCTCCCCCCCAGAATGATTCTTTGTCATAACCCGACACCTCGCCTTGTCACACACTGCTTGACCCTTTGCTCCGAGCTACAGCCATACTGTTGAAACAGATGGAGGCAACACGTATTGCGCACGCTCAGTAAATGGAATGGCTGCAATAACATACTAATACAAATATACAAGATGCAAGAAAACACGATCTGTATATTTAAAGGCCTACTGAAATGCGATTTTCTTATTTAAACGGGGATAGCAAGTCCATTTTATGTGTCATACTTGATAATTTTGCAATTAGCCATATTTTGCTGAAAGGATTTAGTAGAGAACATCCACGATAAAGTTCGCAACTTTCGGTCGCTAACAGAAAAGCCCTGCCTTTACCGGAAGTCGCAGACGATGACGTCACATGTTGATGGGTCCTCACATATTCACATTGTTTTTAATGGCAGCCTCCAACAAAAAGTGCTATTCGGACCGAGAAAACGACAATTTCTCCAATAATTTGAGCGAAGATTCGTGTTGGGGATATTGATAGCGACGGACTACAAAAAAAAAAAAACTTGATTGCATTGGGACGGATTCAGATGTTTTTAGACACATTTACTAGGATAATTCTGGGAAATCCGGAGGTGTGTGTCCACGGGTGTCTTGACGCCAATGTCTCAGGGATGTCGACAGCAGCTTTATGGACGGGGAAAGCTCAGCTGATCCCCGGTAAGAAGCGACTTTTTACCATTATTTTCTCACCGAAACCTGCTGGTTGACATTCGGTCGGGATCCATGTTCACTTGACTGCTGTGATCCATAGTAAAGTTTCACTTCCGGGAATTTTAAACAAGGAATAACCGTGTGTTTGTGTCGCTTAAGGCTAAAGCTTCCCAACTCCATCTTTCTATTTTGACTTCTCCAATATTAATTGAACAAATTGCAAAAGATTCAGCAACACAGATCTCCAAAATACTGTGTAATTATGCCGTTAAAGCAGACAACTTTTAGCTGTGTGTGTGTGTGCAGCGCTCATATTTCCTAACAGCCCGTGACGTCACGCATACACGTCATCATTACACAACGTTTTCAAGAAGAAACTCCCGGGAAATTTAAAATTGCAATTTAGTAAACTAAAAAGGCCGTATTGGCATGTGTTGCAATGTTAATATTTCATCATTGATATATAAACTATCAGACTGTGTGGTGGGTAGTAGTGGGTTTCAGTAGGCCTTTAACATCTCAATGCTAGCGATTCCACCGTGGATAATATGTTTGTGTTTATTGATATCTCTTTTTTTAGTTTGGTGTCCATGAATTTGTGGGTCGGGCTCACGCTTCGAGAGACGCATTTTTGCTATTTAGCACCACCCTAGTGGCTCTTTGGAGTGGTTTCAAATTTGTATGACAATGTAAAAAGATTGGGGAAAAATATATTGTTTTAATATGGTTTCTGTAGAGGAAAAACTTGACACAAACCTTCCTAATTGTTAGAAATCCCACTGTTCATATAGAACATTCTTCATTTATGAGAGTATTGAGCGGCATTTTGTTCGACTAATTTCGGCGGTCCTTGAACTCACCGTAGTTTGTTTACATGTATAACTTTCTCCGACACTGCCACAGAAATACAAGTTTTCTGCCACTCCTTTGTCTCATTTTGTCCACCAAATATTCTATGCTGAGCGTGAATGCACAAAGGTGTGCTTTGTTGACTTGTCATTCACTTGTGTGGAGTGTTTATTAGGTTCATTGGGCCAGTGCATGACTGCAAGTTAATCAATGCTAACATGCTATTTAGGCTAGCTGTATGTACACATTGAATCATTATGCCTCGTTTGTAGCTATATTTGAGCTCATTTAATTTAATTTTTTTAATGTTCTCTGTGTATTTAATTTATATTTGCATGTCTCATGACACATTACCTGTATGTTAGATTGGCTGCATTTCTGATAGTTTGTGTGTCGTTACAGACCACAGCAAACGTGACCCAGCTTGAAAATATTTTAATAAATCCATTAGAATAACTTGCTATTCAGTCATTTCCAGGAGTTATCTCACCCTCTGAGAAGCCTCTGTTTTACAAATATTTTTCAATGTTGTAATAATGTGTAGTATAAATATTAAATGTCAACATTTATGTCAACGAAGATGTGCATCAGCCTGCGACACAGTCATTTTGATAGTAGGCTAATATAGCTAATATAGACAATAAATCATGTTCTGCCTTCATTACAACACTTATATAAGGCTTTTAATATTTTGTGGCTCCAGGCAGATTTTGTTGTAGTATTTTTGGTCCAATAGGGCTATTTCAATATTATTGGTTGCCAACCCCTGCCCTAAACCATTAATGAAGCACTGGTTTATTACTTTAAATTCACATTTGAAACTCTGGAAAATTATTGAAGTCCAATTCTTATTTTCTTTTTTTTTTACTCAAGTGACTTAATAATAATAAATCTTGCACACCCTTCCATCCATCCATTTTCTACCGCTCATTCCCTTTGGGATGGCAGGGGGCGCTGGTGCTATATTATACACCCCCCCCCCCCCTCGTGCATGTATAATATAGTCAAGAGTCATGGATGCATTGGAATTCTGGGTAATTCTTATGTTGCGTTTATAATGTGTTACAGAGCCAATGTTTTCCAGAAATGTGTTTGGTGTGGGTTCACAGAGTGTGGCGCATATTATTAAGAGTGTTAAAGTTGTTTATATGACAACCATCATGACCATAGGTGAGGATAGGAACGTGGATCAACCGGTAAATTGAGAGCTTTGCCTTCCGGCTCAGCATCTTCTTCACCACAACGGATCGATACAGCATCCGCATTACTGAAGACACCGCACCAATCCGCCTGTCGATCTCACGATCCACTCTTCCCTCAATCGTGAACAAGACTCCGAGGTACTTGAACTCCTCCACTTGGGGGAAGATCTCCTCCCCAACCCAGAGATGGCACTCCACCCATTTCCGGGCGAGAACCATGGACTCGGACTTGGAGGTGCTGATTCTCATCCCGGTCGCTTTACACTCAGCTGTGAACCGATCCAGTGAGAGCTGAAAATATTGGCCAGATGAAGCCATCAGAAACACATTGTGTGCAAATAGCAGAAATCTAATCCTGCAGCCATCAAACCAGATACCCTAAACACACTGACTGCGCCTAGAAATTCAGTCCATAAAAGTTATGAACAGAATCGGTGACAAAGGGCAGCCTTGGCGGAGTTCAACCCTCACTGGAAATGGGTCCGACTTACTGTCGGCAATGTGGACCAAGTTCTGACACTGATTATACAGGGAGCTGACCGCCACAATAAAACAGTCCGTCACCCCATAATCTCCCCACAGGACTTCCTAGGGTATACGGTTGAATGCCTTCTCCAAGTCCACAAAGCACATGTAGACTGGTTGGGCAAACTTCATGCCCCCTCAAGGACCCTGCCGAGAGTATAGAGCTGGTACACAGTTCCACGACCAGGACGAAAACCACACTGCTCCTCCTGAATCCGAGTTTGACTATCCGGCTTCGCCTCCTCTTCAGTACACCTTAATAAACCTTACCGGGAAGGCTGAGGACTGTGATCCCACGATAGTTGGAACACACCTTCCGGTTTCCCTTCTTTTTAAAGAGAGGATCCACCACCCCGGTCTGCCAATCCAGTGTTACAGCCCCCGATGTCTACGTGATGTATTACATAGTCTTGTCAACCAAGACAGCCTCACAGCATCCAGAGCCTTAAGGAACTCCGGGCGGATCTCATCCACACCCGGGGCCTTGCCACTGAGGAGATTTTTAACCACCTCGGCAACTTCAACCCAGAAATAGGAGAGCTTACCACAGATATCCAGGCACTGCTTCCTCATAGGAAGACATGCTGGTATGTTTGAGGGGGTCTTTGAAGTATTTCCTCCACCGACCCACCACATCCACAGTCGAGGTCAGCAGAACACCATCCCCACCATACACGGTGTTGAAATTGCTCTGCTTCCCCCCTGTGAGGCGGCTGATGGTGGTCCAGAATCGCTTCGAAGCTGTCCGGAAGTCGTTTTCCATGGCTTGACCGAACCCCTCCCATTTCAGAGTTTTTGCCTCCGCGACCGATAGGACTCTTTCTTTATCTTGACAGCATCCCTCAAAGCGGTAATCCCTAAGATTACCGCCTTGACAGGCACCAACCACCTTGCAGCCACAGCTCGAATTGGCCGCCTCGACAAGAGAGGCACGGGTTATCGTCCACTTGGACTCAATGTCCAGCGCCTCCCTTGTGACATGGTCAAAGTTCTTCCGGAGGTGGGAATTGAAAACTCTTTCTGACAGGAGACTCTGCCAGGCGTTCCCAGCAAACCTTCACAATGCGTTTGGGCTTGTCAGGTCTGTCCGGCATCCGCCCCAACCAACGCAGCCAACTCACCACCAGGATGTGGTCGGTAGAAAGATCCACCCCTCTCTTCACCCGGGTGTCCAAAACATGAGACCCCAAATCCAATGACACAACTACAAAGTCGATCATGGAACTACGGCCTAGGGTGTCCTGGTGCCAAGTGCACAAATGGACACCCTTATGTTTGAACATGGTGTTTGTTATGGACAATCTGTGACGAGCACAAAAGTCCAATAACAAAGCACCACTCACTTGGGTTCAGATCCGGGCGGCCATTCTTCCCAATCACGCCTCGCCAGGTTTCTCTGTTGTTGCCAACATGAGAGTTGAAGTCCCCCAGTAGAAGGAGGGAATCACCCGGGGGGGCACTCTCGAGTCTCGAGTGACTCCAAAAAGGGTGGGTGCTCTGAGCTGCTGTTTGGCGCATAAGCGCAATCAACAGTCAAGACCGGTACCCCCAGCTGAAGGCGGGGGGAAGCTGCCCCCTCGTCCACCGGGTTTAACTCCAACTTTCAGGCTTTGAGCCGGGGGAAAACAACAATTGCCACCCCAGCCCGTCGCCTCTCACTGCCGGCAATGCCAGAGTGGAAGAGAGTCCAGTCCCTCTCAAGAGAACTGGTTCCAGACTCCTTGCTGTGCGTCCAAATGAGTCCGACTATATCTAGTCGGAACTTGTCCAGCTCGCGCACTAGCTTCCCCCCCAGCAAGGTGACATTCCACGTCCCAAGAGCTAGCTTATGTAGCCGAGTATCGGACAGCCAAGTGCCCTGCCTTCTGCTGCCGCCGAGCTCACATCACACCCGACCTCTATAGCCCCTGCTATGGGTGGTGAGCCCATTGGAGAGCGGACCCACGTTGCCTCTTCGGGCTGTGCCCGGCCGGGCCCTATGGAGACAGGCCCGGCCACCAGGCGCTCGCCATCGTGCCCCACCTCTGGGGGTCCCGGTGACCCGCGTCCAGGCAAGGGAAATCTTTGTCCTTTGTTTGTGTTCTTCATAGGGGTCTTCAAGCTGCTCTTTGTCTGATCCCTTACCTAGGACTAGTTTGCCTTGGGAGACCCTACCAGGGGGCATAGAAACTCCCGGACAACATAGCTCCTAGGATCATTGGGACACGCAAACTCCTCTACCACGATAAGGTGGCAGGTCAGAGAAGAGTTAACCATTGACAAAATGGGACAATTGCAATTAAATATATCCGTTGTTTGGCAGCCCTAATTATAGTTATTGGACTTTTGTGCTCGTCACAATTTGTCCATTACAAACACCATGTCCAAACATAAGGGTGTCCATATGTGCACTTAGCACCAGGACACCCTAGGCCGCAGTTCCATGATCGACTTTGTAGTTGAGTCATCGGATTTGCGGCCTTATGTTTTGGACACTTGGGTGAAGAGAGGGGCAGAGCTTTCTACCGATCACCACCTGGTGGTGAGTTGGCTGCGAAGGTGGGGGAGGATGCCGGACCGACCTGGCAGGCCCAAACGCATTGTGAGGGTCTGCTTGGAACGTCTGGCAGAGTCTCCGGTCAGAGAAAGTTTCAATTCCCACCTCCGGAAGAACTTCGAACACGTCACGAGGGAGGTGCTGGACATTGAGTCCGAGTGGACCATGTTCCGCACCTCTATTGTCGAGGCGGCTGATAGGAGCTGTGGCCGCAAGGTAGTTAGTGCCTGTCGGGGCGGCAATCCTAAAACCCCTTGGTGGACACCAGCGGTGAGGGATGCCGTCAAGCTGAAGAAAGAGTCCTATCGGGTCCTTTTGGCTCATAGGACTCCGGAGGCAGTGGATAGGTACCGACAGGCCAAGCGGTGTGCGGCTTCAGCGGTCGCTGAGGCAAAAACTCAGACATGGGAGGAGTTCGGGGAAGCCATGGAAAACGACTTCCGGACGGCTTCGAACCGATTCTGGACCACCATCCGCCGCCTCAAGAAGGGGAAGCAGTGCACTATCAACACCGTGTATGGTGCGGCTGGTGTTCTGCTGACCTCAACTGCGGATGTTGTGGATAGGTGGAAGGAATACTTCGAAGACCTCCTCAATCCCACCAACACGTCTTCCTATGAGGAAGCAGTGCCTGGGGAATCTGTGGTGGACTCTCCTATTTCTGGGGCGGAGGTCGCTGAGGTATTTAAAAAGCTCCTCAGTGGCAAGGCCCCGGGGGTGGACGAGATCCGCCCGGAGTTCCTTAAGGCTCTGGATGCTGTGGGGCTGTCTTGGTTGACAAGACTCTGCAGCATCGCGTGGAAATCAGGGGCGGTACCTCTGGATTGGCAGACGGGGTGGTGGTTCCTCTCTTTAAGAAGGGGTACCGGAGGGTGTGTTCCAACTATCGTGGGATCGCACTCCTCAGCCTTCCCGGTAAGGTTTATTCAGGTGTATTGGAGAGGAGGCTACGCCGGATAGTCGAACCTCGGATTCAGGAGGAACAGTGTGGTTTTCGTCCTGGTCGTGGAACTGTAGACCAGCTCTATACTCTCGGCAGGGTTCTTGAGGGTGCATGGGAGTTTGCCCAACCAGTCTACATGTGCTTTGTGGTCTTGGAGAAGGCATTCGACCGTGTCCCTCGGGAAGTCCTGTGGGGAGTGCTCAGAGAGTATGGGGTATCGGACTGTCTTGTTGTGGCGGTCCGCTCCCTGTACGATCAGTGCTTGGTCCGCATTGCCGGCAGTAAGTCGAACACATTTCCAGTGAGGGTTGGACTCCGCCAAGGCTGTCCTTTGTCACCGATTCTGTTCATAACTTTTATGGACAGAATTTCTAGGCGCAGTCAAGGCGTTGAGGGGTTCTGGTTTGGTGACCGCAGGATTAGGTATCTGCTTTTTGCAGATTATGTGGTCCTGATGGCTTCATCTGACCGGGATCTTCAGCTCTCACTGGATCGGTTTGCAGCCGAGTGTGAAACGACCGGAATGAGAATCAGCACCTCCAACTCCGAGTCCATGGTTCTCGCCCGGAAAAGGGTGGAACGCCGTTTCCGGGTTGGGGAGGAGACCCTGCCCCAAGTGGAGGAGTTCAAGTACCTAGGAGTCTTGTTCACGAGTGGGGGAAGAGTGGATTGTGAGATCGACAGGCGGATCGGTGCGGCGTCTTCAGTAATGCAGACGTTGTACCGATCCGTTGTGGTGAAGAAGGAGCTGAGCCGGAAGGCAAAGCTCTCAATTTACCGGTCGATCTACGTTCCCATCCTCACCTATGGTCATGAGCTTTGGGTCATGACCGAAAGGATAAGATCACGGGTACAAGCGGCCGAAATGAGTTTCCTCCGCCGTGTGGCGGGGCTCTCCCTTAGAGATAGGGTGAGAAGCTCTGCCATCCGGGAGGAGCTCAAAGTAAAGCCGCTGCTCCTCCACATCGAGAGGAGCCAGATGAGGTGGTTCGGGCATCTGGTCAGGATGCCACCCGAACGCCTCCCTAGGGAGGTGTTTAGGGCACGTCCAACCGGTAGGAGGCCACGGGAAGACCCAGGACACGTTGGGAAGACTATGTCTCCCGGCTGGCCTGGGAACGCCTCGGGACCCCCCGGGAAGAGCTAGACGAAGTGGCTGGGGAAAGGGAAGTCTGGGTTTCCCTGCTTAGGTTGTTGCCCCCGCGACCCGACCTCGGATAAGTGGAAGAAGATGGATGGATGGATGGATGGATGGATGGCAGCCCTAATTTTATTATTACATTGACAACTGGACTGTTTATTTTATTTAATTTAAATATTTTATATCTGCATACTTTCTTCCATCAAATGTCTTTATTTAATTATGTTTTGTTTCAATTTTATTGAATGATAAAAATCAATTAATTTGTTTTTTGTACTGTATTTATCGTACTGCTTCAACTGAAGTTAACAATAATGTGCATGAACACTTAGAATGGTGACTCCCCTTCAACATGTTTTGAATGTTCGTCAAATATCATTACATTAAGATTACAAGTGTAACTATTTGTATCCTGCAGGGATTGTAAAAATAAAAAATGCCTATAGCCGGACGGGCTTCATGCAGTAAGTATTTTTTTCGATTACCACATGCCGCTTTCTATCCCTTATACTTGCTGACAAGCAAATATAAACAACAGCGACCTGATAGCATTATCTCCTTGGAGGAGGTCACCATTTCTAGGTGACTGGATTTAGCACAGGGCAGCGGCCATCTTAACACGCAGTATCAGCGTGAACTATCGCTGTAATATTGTCAAATATGCCAGCGCTCCATCATGACGCTTATATTGCTACTCTTCCCGGAGCGCCAAGCACAAGGAGGTCACAGGGGCTTGACCTCCTTTTCCCTCACATAAATTGCTTTATTTTCTCCTCCGTGAACTGAAACCCTTTTTTGCCCGGGTCAGCCCTTTGGTGGCTCGCCAGCCATCCACCTTTTATTGTCGTTAAATGCTCGCCGTGACAAAACACCGGCGACTCTTAACGCCAACAAATGTTGTGCCAATCAATTTTTAATCACACCTGAATCAATAACGGTGAGCTTATTTTTTTGAAGGAAAAACACAGGGAAAGTAGGGAAATTAAAAGCAAATCTTTGATTGAATCTGGTCAGCAACCTTTTTCCGCAACAGGCCAATTTAATGTCCAGAAATTTAAATATTCTCTTGTTCAATCAAAACGTGTGTGCTGCAGCAACAAAGCCAAATTAAAAGACTTATTTAAGAGTTTCTTCTCTTGTGCTTGATGGATTCGGGAACTTTTTTACGACCTCAGCTGTGGCCCCTTTGCAATAACTGCGAGGCTGCCTACACTTTTTTTTTTATTGGCTAGTTCATAAAAACCTGTTTAAGAGCAAAGCTGAAAAAATCAAAATATTATAGCAAAATGATACTTTTCACATTGCACTAGTACAATACTCCACATCTGCAGTATATCTATGCCATTCCTGCAAATATACAAATATATAAATAACATTGACATGTATAAGTGGCTGCTGCCAGTAAATGAGTGGCATATGGTTCGGGTCGAGTCTTTGTTGGCACTTTGTAAACACAAGGTGATATAATGTGAACTAAACTGCAGAGGCAGCAGAAACGTGTTTTACTGGAGCCTTATGTTGCCTCGCTGTCAATGCACTTTTTAATTATGTTTCGGACATAAAAAGCCAAAGACAAAAAGGCATAACGATTGCACAAAGTAATACCTTCTCAGGATAATGAACTTTAACTATACATACTACACAAACTACATAAAGGGCTATTTAATGGGGATGTGAACCTTACAACTCACAACTGTAATCCAATTCTCGGGGTGACGATTCTTGATTGAAACCAAATCTTGCAATCTATTATTTGGTATAAGAATGATACTAAAACGTTTTCAGAACAGATTAAAGGTTACAAAAACTACTCTTAGCTGCTGACGTATGACGTGCAGTAATCTTTTGTTTATTGTTGTTAATTGAATAAATACATTTTCTGTGAACCCTAAATTATGAATAAAATATTTCCATAGCTATCGCATGAGCAAATTGTTTATTATTTTCTAAATACATTTTACATAACGAGAGCACCAGTGGCCAAGCCTGTTCCCATGGGGGCCGGCCGGGCACAGCCCAAAGAGGCAACATGGGTCACCCCTCCAATGGGCTCACCACCCATAGCAGGGGCCATAGAGGTCAGGTGCAATGTGAGCTGGGCGGCAGCCGAAGGCAGGGCACTTGGTGGTCCGATCCTCGGCTACAGAAGCTAGCTCTTGGGACGTGGAACGTCATCTCACTGGGGGGGAAGGAGCCTGAGCTAGTGCGCGAAGTGGAGAAATTCCGGCTGGATAGAGTCGGACTCACTTCGACGCACAGCAAGGGCTCTGGAACCATTTCTCTCGAGAGGGACTGGACTCTCTTCCACTCTGGCGTTGCCGGCAGTGAGAGGCGACGGGCTGGGGTGGCAATTGTTGTTTTCCCCCGCCTCAAAGCCTGCACGTTGGAGTTCAACCCGGTGGACGAGAGGGTAGCTTCTCTCCGCCTTCAGCCGGGGGTACGGGTCCTGACTGTTGATTGCGCTTATGCGCCAAACGGCAGCTCAGAGTACCCACCCTTTTTGGATTCACTAGAGGGAGTACTCGAGAGTACTTCCCCGGGTGATTCCCTCCGTTTACTGGGGGACTTCATCACTCATGTTGGCAACGGCAGTAAAACCTGGAGAGGCGTGATTTGGAAGAATGGCCGCCCGGATCTGCACCAATGTGGTGTTTTGTTATTGGACTTTTGTGCTCGTCACGGTTTGTCCATAACAAACACCATGTTCAAACATAAGGGTGTCCATATGTGCACTTGGCACCAGGACACTCTATGCCGCTGTTCCATGAACGACTTTGTAGTTGTGTCATCGGATTTGCAGCCTCATGTTTTGGACACTCAGGTAAAGAGAGGGGCGGAGCTTTTTACCAATCACCACCTTGTGGTGAATTGGCTGCGTCGGTGGGGGAGGATGCCAGACCCACCTGGCAGGCCCAAACGCATTGTGAGGGTCTGCTGGGAACGTCTGGCAGAGTCTCCTGTCAGAGAAAGTTTCAATTCCCACCTCCGTAAGAACTTTGAACATGTCACGAGGGAGGTGCTGGACATTGAGTCCGAGTGGACCATGTTCCGCACCTCTATTGTCGAGGCGTCTGATCAGAGCTGTGGCCGCAAGGTAGTTGGTGCCTGTCGGGGCGGTAATCCTAGAACCCGTTGGTGGATACCAGCGGTGAGTGATGCCGTCAAGCTGAAGAAGGAGTCCTATCGGGTTCTTTTGGCTCATAGGACTCCGGAGGCAGTGGACGTGTACCGACAAGCCAAGCGGTGTGCAGTTTCAGCGGTCGCGGAGGCAACAACTCGGACATGGGAGGAATTCAGGGAAGCCATGGGAAACGACTTCCGGACGGCTTCAAAGCAATTCTGGACCACCATCCGCTGCCTCAGGAAGGGGAAGCAGTACACTGTCAACACCGTGTATGGTGCGGATGGTGATCTGCTGATCTCAACTGCGGATGTTGTGGATAGGTGGAAGTAATACTTCGAAGACCTCCTCAATCCCACCAACACGTCTTCCTATGAGGAAGCAGTGCCTGGGGAATCTGTGGTGGGCTATTCTATTTCTGGGGCTGAGGTCGCTTAGGTACTTAAAAAGCTCCTTGGTGGCAAGGCCCCAGGGGTGGATGAGATCCGCGCGGAGTTTCTTAAGGCTCTGGATGCTGTGGGGCTGTCTTGGTTGACAAGACTCTGCAGCATCGCGTTGACATCGGGGGCGGTACCTCTGGATTGGCAGACCGGGGTGTTGGTTCTTCTCTTTAAGAAGGGGGACCGGAGGGTGTGTTCCAACTATCGTGGGATCACACTCCTCAGCCTTCCCGGTAAGGTTTATTCAGGTGTACTGGAGATGAGGCTACGCCGGATAGTCGAACTTCGGATTCAGAAGGAACAGTGTGGTTTTCGTTTTGTTCGCACAACTGTGGACCAGCTCTATACTCTCGGCAGGGTTCTTGAGGGTGCATGGGAGTTTGCCCAACCAGTCTGCTTGTGCTTTGTGGACTTGGAGAAGACATTCGACCGTGTCCCCCGGGAAGTCCTGTGGGGAGTGCTCAGAGAGTATGGGGTATCGGACTGTCTTATTGTGGTGGTCCGCTCCCTGTATGATCAGTGTCAGAACTTGGGACGCATTGCCGGCAGTAAGTCGAACACGTTTCCAGTGAGGGTTGGACTCTGCCAAGGCTGCCCTTTGTCACCGATTCTGTTCATAACTTTTATGGACAGAATTTTTAGAAAAATAGTTCCTTATTTTTCGCTCTTACAATAACAATGTTGCTACAGCTTGGTTATTATACGGGATACTGAAATTAAATTAAGTATTGTTGATGGTTTTTGGATGCATTTTCAAAGGGATTTAGAGGTAGATCGGGTTTTCCCCATTAGCTGCATTGCCAACTACCGAGAACGAGCCTATTATCACAAATTAAACTGCAAAAAAAAAAAAAAAAGTTGTCTTGTCTCTCATGATCGTGAACAATAGGCTTTTTTAAAAGTATAGTTTTCATGCTTTAAAAGGTTTCATTTAAGACGTGTTGCTTTCAAAAAGGTCTGTGATGTGTTAACTAAAGCATAATGGGGCGAGGGGACTACTGCAAATGGCCTAAAAATCATTGCATTATGGATTGAACTTTCACAGTGTCATGTTAGACCCGCTCGACTTCCATTGCTTTCGTCCTCTCCAAGGTTCTCATAGTCATCATTGTCACCGACGTCCCACTGGGTGTGAGTTTTCCTTGCCCTTATGCGGGCCTACCGAGGATGTCATAGTGGTTTGTGCAGCCCTTTGAGACACTATTGATTTAGGGCTATATAAGTAAACATTGATTGATTGATATATATATATATACAGTCAAAAAAATAAGTATTTGAACACCCTGCTATTTTGCAAGTTCTCCCACTTAGAAATCATGGAGGGGTCTGAAATTTCCACGGTAGGTGCATGTCCACTGTATGAGAGATAACTTAAAAATAAAAATCCAGAAATCACAATCAATTATTTTTTTAACAATTTATTCGTGTGATACAGCTGAAAAGAAGCATTTGAACACCTGTCTATCAGCTGGAATTCTGACCCTCAAAGACCTGTTAGTCCGCTTTTAAAAGTCCTCCTCCACTCCACTGTATTATCCTGAATCAGATGCACCTGTGTGAGGTCGTTAGCTGCATGAAAACACCTGTCAACCCCATACAATCAGTAAGACCCAAACATTCAGCATGGCTAAGAGCAAAGAGCTGTCCAAAGACACCAGAGAAAACATTTTACAACTCCAAAAGGATGGAAAGGGCTACGGAGAAATTGGCAAGCAGCTTGGTGAAAAATGGTCCACTTTTGGAGCAATCATTAGAAAATGGAAGAAGCTAAACATGACGGTCAATCTCAATCGGAGTGGAGCCCCATGCAAGATATCACCTTTTGGGGTCTCAATAATACTAAGAAAGGTGAGGAATCAGCCCAGGACTACACGGCAGGACTTGGTCAATGACCTGAAAAGAGCTGGGATCACTGTTTCCATGGTCACTGTTGGTAATACACTAAGACGTCATGGTTTGTAATCATGCATGGCACGGAAGGTTCCTCTGCTTAAACCAGCACATGTTAAGGCCCGTCTTAAGTTTGCCAATGACTCTTTGGATGATCCAGAGGAGTCATGGGAGAAAGTTTTGTGGACAGATGAGACCAAAATTGGCCTTTTTGGTCATAATTCCACAATGCGTGTTTGGAGGAAGAAGAATGATGCATACCATCCCAAGAACACCATACCTACTGTGAAGCATGGGGGTGGTAGCATCATGCTTTGGGGGTGTTTTTCTGCTCATGGGACAGGACGACTGTACTGTATTAAAGAGAGGATGACTGCACCCATGTATTGTGAGATTTTGGCCAAAAACCTCCTTCCCTCAGTCAGATCATTGAAGTTGAGTCGTGGCTGGATCTTCCAACATGACAATGACCCAAAGCCCACAGCCAGGAAAACCAAGAAGTGGCCTCGTAAGAACCATATCAAGGTTCTGGAGTGGCCTAGCCAGTCTCCAGACCTAAATCCAATTGAAAATCTTTGGAGGGAGCTGAAAGTCTGTGTTACTCAGCGACAGCCCAGAAACCTGACTGATCTAGAGACGATCTGTGTGAAAGAGGGGGCCAAAATCCCTCCTGCAGTCTGTGCAAACCTGGTGAAGAACTACAGGAAACATTTGACCTCTGTAATTGCAAACAAAGGCTACTCTAATGTTGGTGTTCAAATACTTATTTTCAGCTTTTTCACACAAATAAATTGTTAAAAAATAATAGTTTGTGATTTCTGGATTTTTCTTTTTAAGTTATCTCTCATACATTGGACATGCACCTACCGTGAAAATTTCAGACCCCTCCATGATATCTAAGTGGGAGAACTTGCAAAATAGCAGTGTGTTCAAATACTTATTTTCTTCACTGTATATATATATATATATATATATATATATATGTATATATATATACTTATTTATTTCTCAGAGTGTTATAGAGGGAAATTATTTTATATATATGTAATAGTTTGTTTGCCTACTTGATTAAAGAAAATAAAAAATAAAAATTAATAATCATTATCTCATTTTTAATTGTTATTTTTAAAGGTTTAAGATGTTCACCATGATTGTTCTTCTATGTACTTTGTGAACACTTGTATTTTGAACAGTTTCTTCAACTGAGATTGATTTTGTCATCTATTATTACACCCAAAAATGTGTTTTCTTATACCCTTTCATTATGTACTCAGTCTATTTGTAATTGTGTTTGACTTTCCCTTCTACTCTCACCGAATAGTATTATTTTACTTTTACTGTGGTTTAAGGATAGTCTGTTTTTGTCAAACCATTTTTTTAAGTTGTTCATTTCAGCTGTAATTATGTGTATTAGCTTCTGTGTGTACCCTTCTGAACAAAATACGATTGTATCATCTGCAAATATTACTAACTTTAAGTTGTTGTCTAAAGATTGAACAATATTGGTCCTAGTATTTATCCCTGAGGTAAGCCACAAGATATTGTGAGATCTGTAGACTTTTGTTTTCCTATCTTCAAGTAGCTTCCATCCCAGTTCAAGACCAACCCTCTGATTCCATAACCTTCTAATTCGTTTATTAAGTTATTATGATTAAAAGTTTGTCAAACGCTTTTGTTAAATCCATAATCATTGCAGCAGCACATTTTATGCTATTTATTCGATTTTTAATCTCTTCTGTTATTTCAATTAATGCCATTGATGTTGATATGTTGGCAGTGTATCCGTATTGGTTGTCTGTGTCTGTTTCAATTTAATATTTGAATTTCCCCAATCTGTTTTTTTCAATTATTTCAGAAATTGTGAAAATAGTGAAACAGGTCTATAGTTTGTAAACAGGTGTTTGTCTCCAGTCCATATATTGGTACAACTTTTGCTATTTTCATTTAATTTGGGAATTTGCCTCTTTGAAATTAAATTTTGTTAATTTATTTCAAAGGTTCTGAAATCTCTTTAATAACCTGTTGTATCGTTTCAATATCAATTTCGTAACAATCACTTGAGGTCTTGGGTTTACATTTTTTTCACAATATTGATTATTTACTCTTGTGTCACACCTTCGAGGAACATCGAGTGGGGAGTTCTGTCAAAAGTGTCATTTAAATCCTCAACTAACTCAGGATCCTCCAGATTTGGCCCAGTGTTCACAAAGTACTTATTGAAGCTTTCAACTACTTTTTTCATATTGTATTTTTTTACATTTCAATCTAAGAAGTATTGAGAATAATCCTTCTTACACCATTTTTAATAATGCTATTTAGTATGACCCATGTTGCTCTCATATTGTTTATGTACTGGTCCAATAATTGACCGTGATATTATTTTCTACGTGTTCATAGTTTGCTAGTTAGCTTGTTCTTTTACATTTTGTCCTTCTTTTCTGTCTCAGTAAATGTTTGTGTTATAAATGTTATTCTTCTTCTTGCAAATATTTTTCAGTCATTTTGTCAACCACGGTTGATTGTTTTTATTTTGCTTCCTACTAAGTTGTTTTAATGGGTAGTGTTTGTCATAAAGCATCTCGAAAGTATTGAAAATATTATCATTTGCGTTATCTACATCATCTCCACTGTACTGTGTTTATTGTCCCAACTTTGATTTTTCATATCATTATTGGAAGCTGTCATACTTAGTTCTATCCATCTTCTTCGACATTACTATGTGTCATCATTGTTCTTCTTCTTGTAGTTTCCGTCATAGCTTATGTAAATTTTTAGATGATCACTGATGTCGTATATTACCAGACTATATAAAACTAAATAAATGGTAAAATGATTACAAATAAGTGTGGCCCTGTGTCTGGAAATTCTGCTTGCCCATCTGATTTTAGGATATCAATTCAGGCTGTACATTGTGGACTTCTGTTCGTAGGGTTCAAGAGGTCAAAGTTGAAGTCTCCACATAAGAAAGTTATTTTGTTGACTGATTTTAATAAAAGTTGCTTTACTCCAGTTCTTTAAGATAACAGGGTTTGACTTAGGTAATCTTCTGTATAAATACAGCTGATCAGTAGGTTAATGCTTTTTTCATGACATATGGTTATACATGGTTATACATTCTAAAATAGTGTTTTTGTTTTATTATTTGTCAATACATACTGCAATCTTTGGTATGCAATATGTATTTTTTATTTATTACTTTTTTCTGTTTTTCTGGTGTAATACTATAAGTCACCACACACTTTGGTAGTTTTCACTGCAGTTATTTTAATGGTAAAGTAGATAAGCATTAGGGGTGTTGGAAAAAATCAATTCGAATACATATCAAATCGAATACGTTGTGCGATTGAGAATTGATTCTCATTTTAAAAAAATCGATTATTATTTTTTTTTTTTAATCAATCCAACAAACCACTACACAGCAATACCATAACAATGCAATCCAATTACAAAACCAAACCTGACCCAGCAACACTCAGAACTGCAATAAACAGAGCAATTGAGGAGACACAAACACGACACAGAACAAACCAAAAGTAGTGAAACAAAAATGAATATTATCAACAACAGTATCAATATTAGTTATAATTTCAGCATAGCAGTGATTAAAAATCCCTCATTGACATTATCATTAGACATTTATAAAAAAAGAAAAAAAACAACAACAATAGTGTCACAGTGGCTTACACTAGCATCGCATCTCATAAGCTTGACAACACACTGTGTCCAATATTTTCACAAAGATAAAATAAGTCATATTTTTAATTCGTTTAATAGTTAAAACAAATTTACATTATTGCAATCAGTTGATAAAACATTATCCTTTACAATTATAAAAGCTTTTTTTTTAAAAACTACTACTCTGCTAGCATGTCAGCAGACTGGGGTAAATCCTGCTGAAATCCTATGTATTGAATGAATACAGAATCGTTTTGAATCTGGAAAATATCGTTGTTGAATCGAGAATCGAATCGAATCGAAAAAATCGATACATTATCGAATCGTGACCCCAAGAATCGATATTGAATCGAATCGTGGGACACCCAAAGATTCACAGCCTTAATAAGCATTGAGCATAGTATATAGTATCAGGCAAAAGAAGACATATTTTACATGGCCAGTGGTATAATACATTTTGGTGAGGATACCAAATGCATGTTTGCTGTTTGAGTTGCCCACAGTATACCGTCCAGAATGACGATGGCTCTGCTAATTTGTTTATCATTCAACAAAGAAGTAGTTTGTAAACAACGAACACATACTACTATCTGTATTCTACTAGTTTTATTGCTCCAAAATCCTCATCTAAAGGTTGCTGGAGACTTTTACTGTACAATAGGGTTATTAGTGTGAAAAAAAAAAAAAAAGAAACGCTTTTGAATCATGCATTATCCATCTCCAGAGCTCCCCAAGCACAAATTAACACTATTCTTACTTTGTTTCTCCATTCAAGGGCAGTAAAAATGTGTTATTGCCACACCTCCATCATTACCTGAGAGGCTGTGGCCCGCAGAGTGCTGAGATGCAGAAGGCTGTCCGATGACTTTCAAGCGATATGCAAAAAGCTCCCCCGTTAATAATTCATGCCCGAGTTAACAAATGGCACTGTTGAGCTGAAACGAATCAGCCGAGTTGTTGAAATGCTATTTTTGAGCAGATGAAAGTTTAATTCCTGTCCTAGATTACTACTCCTCGTCTATAAAGCGTGCCCGTTATTTTGCCGATGTTTCCCCCCAACCCGCTGTAATGGGAGATGTAGGGAAGGCGTTGCTTGCACTCGAACGCTTATGTACTTGCCAGGGATGCTCCCTTCTGATAGGTGACATTTGGGCCACCTACCAGTGTTAGCATATGGCTGGCTGGGCAGTGTGTGGCTTTCCATATGCAGTTGTATGATATTCAAACATTCAATGCAAACAATGAAAATCATGTTAGTCAAACACTTGGATGCACATTTTAAGTCATATAAATTAGCTTTTTTAACAGATACATTTTCAGTTTACCTAAAGGGGATCTACAGCACGATCATTTTAATCTATGTTGAAAAGACTTTCTTGTGGTCGAGATTATACAGTGGGGCAAAAAAGTATTTAGTCAGCCACCGATTGTGCAAGTTCTCCCACTTAAAATGATAAACAGAGGTCTGTAATTTGCATCATAGGTACATTTCAACTGTAAGAGACAAAATTTGGCAAAAAAATCCAGGAATTCACATTGTAGGAATTTTAAAGAATGTATTTGTAAATTATGGTGGAAAATAAGTATTTGGTCAACCATTGAAAGCTCTCACTGATGGAAGGAGGTTTTGGCTCAAAATCTCACGATACATGGCCCCATTCATTCTTTCCTTAACACGGATCAATCCTCCTGTCCCCTTAGCAGAAAAACAGCCCCAAAGCATGATGTTTCCACCCCCATGCTTCGCAGTAGGTATGGTGGTCTTGGGATGCAACTCAGTATTCTTCTTCCTCCAAACACGACGAGTTGAGTTTATACCAAAATGGATACATGGATGATACAGCAGAGGATTGGGAGAATGTCATGTGGTCAGATGAAACCAAAATAGAACTTTTTGGTATAAAGTCAACTTGTCGTGTTTGGAGGAAGAAGAGCACTGCTTCCCTCCATCCTGAAGCTGGATTTAAATGGAAGACACAAGCCAACAGGTCTAGGTAAGGAGTCAGTTAAGTTAGAACAAGTTTTTTCTGCTATGACTGTTTCAGAGTAGGACATGCGTTCTACTGAGGTGGCAAATTATGATGCGTTCAGTTTATCACAGCACCAAGCTAACAATCGGACAATTCCCGTCAGATCAATTCCTAGATATGGTCGTAATTATTTTAAGTGCAATACGCAACATTATTAATATTGCTATTACGGATAATTTGATCAAAAACTCCTTAAAACAGCCCACTACCTGTAATATGGGCTTTCTAAACATAAGATCATTGTCTCCCAAAACGTTATTAGTTAATGAGTTCATTAGAGACAACAATCTTAATGTCATCGGTCTCAGCGAAACTTGGCTTAAACCTGACGACTTTTTTGCGCTAAATGAGACATCTCCTCCTAACTATACGAATGCGCATACTGCTCGTCCCCTGAAAAGAGGTGTGGGGGGGGGGGGAATGAGGGTCACACCAACGAAAACTTTAACCTTAGTCCTAACATAAATAATAAATATAAATCGTTTGAGGTGCTTACTATGAGGTCTGTCACACCGCTGCCTCTATACCTCGCTGTTATCTACCGCCCCCAGGGCCCTATTCGGACTTTATCAATGAATTCCCTGAGTTCGTTGCTGATCTAGTGACGCACGCTGATTTATATAATTACAATGGGGGACTTTAATATCCATATGAATACCCCATCAGACCCACCGTGCGTGGCGCTCCAGACAATAATTGATAGCTTAGGTCTTACACTAATAATAAATGAACCCACGCATCGCAACGGTAATACGATAGACCTAGTGCTTGTCAGGGGTATTAACGTTTCCAAAGTTATGATACTCCCGTCTACTAAAGTAATGTCTGATCATTACTTTTTAAAATTCGAGGTTCAGACTCATGTTCGGCAAGCTAATAATCCATCCATCCATTTTCTACCGCTTATTCCCTTTCGGGGTCGCGGGGAGCGCTGGCGCCTATCTCAGCTACAATCGGGCGGAAGGCAGGGTACACCCTGGACAAGTCGCCACCTCATCGCAGGGCCAACACAGATAGACAGACAACATTCACACTCACATTCACACACTAGGGACCATTTAGTGTTGCCAATCAACCTATCCCCAGGTGCATGTCTTTGGAAGTGGGAGGAAGCCGGAGTACCCGGAGGGAACCCACGCATTCACGGGGAGAACATGCAAACTCCACACAGAAAGATCCCGAGCCTAGATTTGAACCCAGGACTGCAGGAGCTTCGTATTGTGAGGCAGACGCACTAACCCTTCTGCCACCGTGAAGCCCCAAGCTAATAATAATAATAATAATAATAATAACTGCTATAGCAACCGCAACATTAATGCTGCCACAACGACAACTCTTGCTGACCTACTGCCCTCGGTAATGGCACCCTTCCCAAATTATGTCGGCCCTATTGATAACCTCACTAACAACTTTAACTACGCCCTGCGCGAAACCATTGATAGTGTAGCACCGCTGAAGTTAGAAAAGGCTCCAAAAAGGTGTACTCCATGGTTTACAGAAGAAACTAGAGCTCAGAAATGATCATCTAGAAAGCTGTAAAGCAAATGGCGCACGACTAAACTTGAGGTGCACCATCAAGCATGGAGTGATAGTTGAATAACTTATAAACGCATGCATACTTTAGCTAAAGCTAAATATTACTCAAATCTCATCCACCTTAATAAAAACGATCCTACATTTTTGTTTAGTACGGTAGCAATGCTAACCCAACAAGGGACTCCTTTCAGTAGCTCCACCCACTCAGCAGATGACTTTATGAAATTCTTTAATAAGAAAATTGAAGTCATTACAAAGGAGATTAAAGATAATGTGTCCAAGCTAAAACTGGGTTCTATTAACACAGATATGACTGTATATACGGCGGATACTGCCCTCCAAAATAGTTTCTCTCATTTTGATGAAATAACATTAGAAGAATTGTTACAACGTGTAAATGGAATAAAACAAACAATATGTTTACTTGACCGACTTCCTGGGGAACTTTTCTAGGAGCTTTTTGTATTATTAGGACCATCAGTGCTAAATACTAAAAACTTATAACTTTCTTCTTGCACTGTTCCTCTCAAAAGAGCGATTATTCATCCTCTCCTTAAAAGACCTAACCTCGATCCTGACCTCATGGTAAACTACCGACCAGTGTCTCACCTTCCCTTTATTTAAAAAATCCTCGAAAAAATTGTTGCAGAGCAGCTAAATGAACACTTAGCGTCTAACAATCTATGTGAAACTTTTCAATCCGGTTTCAGGGCAAATCACTCTACGGAGACAGCCCTCGCAAAAATGACTAATGATCTATTGCTAACAATGGACTCTGATGCGTCATTTATGTTGCTGCTCCTCGATCTTAGCGCTGCTTTCGATATCGTCGATCATAATATTTTATTAGAGCGTATCAAAACACGAATTGGTATGTCAGACTCCTGTCTTGGTTTAACTCTTATCTTACTGACAGGATGCAGTGCATCTCCCATAACAGTGTGACCTCGGACTATGTTAAGGTAACGTGTGGAATTCCTTGGCCCTGCACTCTTCAGCATCTACATGCGGCCGCTAGGTGACATCATACGCAAATACGGTGTTAGCTTTAACTGTTATGCTGATGACACCCAACTCAACATGCCCCTAAAGCTGACCAACAAGCCGGAGTGTAGTCAGCTGGAGGCGTGTCTTAATGAAATCCAAGCCTGCCTCCCCCCCACCCTAGACCCACAGCAGTTTGCCTACCGGGCAAACAGATCGACGGATCAGGCCATATCCATGGCTCTCCACTCTACACTGAGCCACCTGGAACACCGGGGGAGCTATGTCGGGATGCTTTTCATTGACTATAGTTCTGCCTTAAACTGCTAGACTTAGGCCTCCCCTCACCCACCTGTCTTTGGATTAAGGACTTCCTGACCAACCGACCTCAGAAAGTAAAACTTGGCCCCCATTTATCCTCCCCCCGCACACTCAGCATCGGCTCTCCACAGGGTTGTGTGTTGAGCCCTTTGCTGTATTCCCTCTACACCCATGACTGTAGTCCAGCCCACTCGGAGAACACCATCATCAAGTTTGCCGATGACACAACGGTGGTGGGCCCCATTACAGGGGGGATGAGTCTGCATACAGAGATAAGGTCCTGAAACTATCAGCGTGGTGTTCAGTAAATAATTTGGCACTGAACACCACAAAAACCAAGGAACTCATCTTTGACTTCAGGAAAAACACTGCAGACCCCGCCCCCCTCTACATCAACGGCGAGGAGGTGGAGAGAGTCAACTCCTTCAAGTTCCTCGGCACCCTCATATCTGCTGACCTGTCCTGGACCCAAAATACAACTGCGGTCATCCGGAAGGCCCAGCGGACACTCCACTTCCTGAGGGTGCTGAGGAAGAGCAGACTGGAGAGACAGCTGATGGTGACTTTCTACCGCTCGGCTGTCGAGAGCCTGCTGACGTACTGAATAACAGTGTGGTACTCCAGCTGCACTGAAGCAGACAAACAGGCGATTCAGAGGGTCATAAACTCTGCACAAAAAATCATCGGCTGTCCCCTGCCCCCCCAAAAGGATTTACACAACTCCCGTTGCATCAACAGAGCAAAAAACATTACCAAGGACAGCACACCCTGGCTTCCACCTGTTCGACTTGCTACCATCAGGCACGCGCTACGGGTGCATCAGAGCCAGAACAAACAGGCTCAGAGACAGCCAAAGCTGTCACCATGTTGAACTCTAACTTATAATAATAAAAATTCACCCCTATACAATATCATGCCCTAATACCCTACTGTGCAATACTACCCTTTGAGTGCAATACGTCCGACACTGATTGTTATTTATTACTTTGGTACCCTTGTCTTGTTCTGTATATTGTACAGTATTTTGTATTTTCTATAGTGTTTTGTATATTGTACAGGATTGCTTATTATTTTTATTGGATAGTAGTCTGTTTATTTCAATTGTTAGTTTTTTTCCTTTATTACCTCGTGTTATTTATTTCACCCCATATTTCTTCCCACTACAGCACCTTAAATTGGAGTCTTTAATCTCGTTATATGCAAATATAATTCTAGACCCGCTCGACATCCATTGCTTTTGGTCCCATAGAAGGGGGGCGGGGGGGGGTTGCCCACATTTGCGGTCCGGTCCTCTCCAAGGTTTCTCATAGTCATCGATGTCACCGACGTCCCACTGGGTGTAAGTTTTCCTTGCCCTTATGTGGGCTCTACCGAGGATGTCGTTGTGGTTTGTGTTGTGGTTTGTGCAGCACTTTGAGACACTAGTGATTTAGGACTATATAAATAATCATTGATTGATTGATTGATTGATTGTAGTTTTAACAGTCCCTCAAACTGAATCATATTTGGACTTTGTTTGATTCCTTTGGGTAATCATTTCCATCATTTAATTGCACTTACTGATATACTAAAGGTTTTAATTGTTGTACGAGCATACAAATGTTTTAAATAAGATTTTCCTCCAAAGTTACATCTCTTCTGTTTTGTTGAGAAGAATTGTTGTACATTCTTGGTTAACAGGTTATACTTTGCTTTGTACATCATTTTAGCTGTTGGTAATTGCACCAAGTCAATATTTGTGATTCAATAAATAAAGGGTTAGTATGTTCTCTATATCCAACATTATGTATTATTGTAATTGATCTTTTCTGGAACACCGTTTCCCCATATTTCTGTACAATAACTCAGATATGTAACAAAAGTGAGCAGTAAAGAATATGAAGTGATTTCTGGTCCAGAACATGTTTTGCTTTTTTCATTATTGACGTGTTTCTTGCTACTTTATGTTGTATATTTTTTACATGAGGTTTCCAGTTGATTTTATCATCTATTAATACACTCAACAAATAGTTTTCTTTTACCCTTTCAATGTCTACGCCATCTAAATGTATTTGTATTTGACTTTCCCTTCTACCGTAACCAAAAAACATTATTTTAGTTTTACTGAGATACAAAGATAGTCTATTTTTGTCAAACCATTTTTTTAATGTTTTCATTTCTTCTGTTATTATTTGTACTACCTTTTGTATGTTCTCTCTTGAACAAAACATTTGTATAATCTGTAAATAATACTAATGTTAAGTCCTTTGTTACTTTACAAATGTTGTTTGTATAAAGATTGAACAGTTTTGGTCCAAGTATTGATCCCATTGGTACGCCACAACCTATTTTCAGCTCTGTAGAAGTGTATTCTCCTATCTTCATGTATTTCTTCCTGTTGGTTAAGTAGCTTCAAACCCAGTTCAATTCCAACCTTAGTACTAATCAAACAACTTATTTTGTCAGTAGAAATAATTAATACAAATCAACAGGCTGGAGATGTATACTGTAATTGCTCATGCGGTGTTTTGATGATTTCCAGTGAGTATGTCCATCTGGCTAGGAACTGATTAATGCAACAGCAAACATTGATTTCTTAAGAATAAATAGACATAAACATAGAGAAATGCTGTATGTACACATCACTATGCAAATGATGACCTCTTCTTCCAAATGTTAAAAAGCGGGAGCACGCCTGGCTAACCTGAAGTCTTAAGCAGAATTTTCTTCTAAGGCCCTCCACCCATCAAATCAAATTCATACTTTTTGTATTTAAGTGAATCAATTTTTATATTTTTTAATCAAACTTGAATTTAATCTGAAGCATGGTTTGGACTGAAATTAATTGGAAAATGGAAAATAAATTGAGGCAGCACGGTGGAAACAGCGGTTAGAGCATGTACCTCAAACTACAAAGGTCATGTGTTCGATCCCCAGGCTCAGGGTCTTTCTGTGTGGAGTTTGCATGTTCTCCACGTGACTGTGGGTTTCCTCCGGGTACTCCGGCTTTCTCCCACCTCCAAAGACATGCACCTGGGGATAGGTTGATTGGCAACACTAAATGGTCCCTAGTAGGGGTGTAACGGTACACACAAATTTCGGTTCTGTACATACCTCGGTTTAGAGGTCACAGTTCGGTTAATTTTCATGTCAGTAAGAAAGCAACAAAATATATTTTTTTGGGTTATTTATTTACCAAATCTTCCACCAAAAATATTTTTCTTGGTGGAATATTTGATGTGAAGTAATGGGAAACTTGGATAGGTCAATATATATATATATATATATACATATATATATATATATATATATATATATATATATATATATATATATATATATATATATATATATATATATATATATATATATACATATATATATATATATATATATATATATATATATATATATTTATATATAAATATATATATATATATATATATATATATATATATATATATATATATATATATATATATATATATATATATAACGCTTTATATTGTGTTCAAAGTGTACAAAGTGTGCTTTAACTTTTGACTTTACTAGGTGAAAAAAAGTTTGAGAACCACTGGGTTAAGAGTAGATTATAAATATAAATGAACGAACAGAAAAATAGAATAAATTGTGAATCTGTAGTCCAAATAGAACAGTGGTTCTTAATCTTGTTGGAGGTACCGAAGCCCACCAAGAGAAGTTTTCATTTCCTGTTAGGATAATCATGTACATATATTATCACACAACTTTAGTATGCTTAAAGTCAGTTGCTATAGTTATTAGCTATTGTGCTCAAAATGCATTTTTTCTATCTGGGCAAGGACAAAACTTCTTGTCTGAGGGGGGCCTCCGCCGCAGATATTGTATTTGTTTTAGCCCACTAACAGCCGAGGACTTCAAGGACCTCAACTAAGATAAGATGACAGCACGCAGACAAAGCCGAAACAAGGAAATCACAAGGCCCCAAGCACATTCCGTCACATATTGTGCGTACTTGACGTGCTTTGCATAATATATGTGACCACTCCTTTTAGAGATGGCCTCCGTGATGTTGACTATGGAATTCCTGAATAAATAGAGGGACGCGGGAGCTGAACCTAAGTGCGTAGGCGTGACTGTGACTAAGTGTGCAGCGCCATGCGTTCTCCTCATGAGCTAAATTGAACTTTGTCTCTGCATGGTTCCTTGCTTCTTTGTCTGATTAATTGAAGTCATCAGTGTTTGAACCTTACATTTACACGATAAGTCGGGTGTGTCTTGACCTCCGACGAACCCCTGAGCCCGACTCACCGAACCCCTAGTGTTCGATTGAACCCAGGTTAAGAACCACTGAAATTGAATGTCAAAACAAAGAAACGAAACAAATAATAAAAGTATACACTTTATTATTGTTCCATTTCTGAACTTATTTTATATTGGCTCAGCTTCATCAAGCTTCAGAAGTTAGTGTTAATGCGAAGCTGCAAAGCTGATACACGAGTACATTACTTCACACGTCGTCATGGCGCCAGAAGCACATTCACAACTCACATAAACACTCGCACCTTCAAATTGGTGGCTTAAATATATTGGATGACACCAGAAAGTGGCACATCGTTAACACGTTTATTCTTAGCCAGTTTCCGTATGATTATGTGATTACACGGACGACTTCCTTATCCTTGTGTCGCTTCTGTTTATTGACTTGCCGTCATCTCCTTCTCAAGCCCGACAAGCAAGTCGATGCAGCCATGCACCGAATCCACATATCTGATGTTGTGTCACCTTAACTGTGTTGGCACAGGCGACACCAGAGATATGCTATCTTTCTCCCCCTTGTCCCGCCGCCGCCAACCTGCATCCGGCTCGCTCTTTGTGTAAAAACATTAACCTCAGGGACATCATCAATTAGCAGCGGCTCACACTGACAAATTAGCACTTATAGCCATCTGGCAAATCTTGTGATGAAAACAAAACAACGGTAATCCAATTGATTAACACGCAAGCTCACGTAGTTATCGTAACAATTTTGGCAATGCTTTAACGTGCTATTTTTTTTATTGCTTTTAAAGCTTTATGTCACGTAACAAAGCGAGGCGTTCTGATTACTGCTGGCATTTTTATTTGCAAATAAATAGTGCGGCACCATTTAGCGCCGCTACAAATGTACTGCCTAAATTGATTTTTACTGATAGTCTACAGTAGGGAAGGAATTCATATGGACCCATTCCGAGGAATTAGGGCTGGGCGATATGGCCTTTTATTAATATCTCAATATTTTTAAGCAATATCACTATACACAATATTTTGCCTTAGCCTTGAATGAACATTTGATGCATATAATCACAACAGTACAATGATTCTATGTGTCTACATTGAAACATTCTTCTTCATACTGCATTAATATATGCTACTTTTAAAGGGGAACATTGTCACAATTTCAGGAGGGTTCAAACCAATAAAAATCAGTTCCCAGTGGCTTATTTTATTTTTCAAAGTTTTTTTTAAATTTTACCCATCCCGGAATATCCCTAAAAAAAGCTTTAAAGTGCCTGATTTTCGCTATCTGTGAAGCCATCGTCCATTTTGCTGTGACGCCATCCAGTGATGCCAATACAAACAATGGCGGATAGCACAGCAAGATATAGCGACATTAGCTCGGATTTCAGCGGCTTAAGCGATTCAACAGATTACGCATGTATTGAAACGGATGGTTGGAGTATGGAGGCAGATAGCGAAAATGAAATTGAAGAAGAAACTGAAGCTATTGAGCTAATAGCTATTGACGCTATTCGGCCATGTCTGCCTTAGCATCGCCGGTAAAATGTGCAGACCAACGATCGGAAGTTTCGCATCTTGTGACACTGGAGCAACTTCAATCTGTCGATTGGTAAGTGTTTGTTTGGCTAGCCCAAATAGCATGTTAGCATCGATTAGCTGGCAGTCATGCCGCGACTAGATATGTCTGATTAGCACATAGGTCAATAACATCAACAAAGCTTACCTTTGTGATTTCGTTCACTTTATCATTGAAAATAAATCTGCAGGTTGTCCGTACATCCCTATGCCATGTCTGCCTTAGCATCGCCGGTAAAATGTGCAGACATTACGGCACATTCAATTGGGGTCTGGCGGCAGATTTCTTTGACTTTATCATTGGAAATGCATCTGCTTTGAGTGTCGCAGGATATCCACACAATCTTGCCATCTCTGTCGTAGCATAGTTGGTCAAGTGTGCGAAACAAACGACTGACCATTTCATCGGCTTTCCCCGCACCCTCGTATTTTGAACAAATTTCGTCCAATTTCTTGCCACTTTCGCATCTTTGGGCCAGTGGTGCAACTTGAATCCCTCCCTGTTAGTGTTGTTACACCCTCCGACAACACACCGACGAGGCATGATGTCTCCAAGGTTCCAGAAAATAGTCGAAAAAACGGAAAATAACAGAGCTGAGACCCGGTGTTTGTAATGTAATTGAAAAAATGGCGGCGTTATTACCTAAGTGACGTCACGTTCTGACGTCATCGCTCCGAGAGCGATAAATAGAAAGGCGTTTAATTCTCCAAAATTCACCCAATTAGAGTTCGGAAATCGGTTAAAAAAGTATATGGACTTTTTTCTGCAACATCAAGGTATATATTGACGCTTACATAGGTCTGGTGATAATGTTCCCCTTTATACTTTCATGCAGAGAAGGAAATCACAACGAAGTTCTTTGACCAAAAGTGTATGCATTAAACAGTTATTAAAGGCCTACTGGAAGCCACTACTACCGACCACGAAGTCTGATAGTTTATATATCAATGATGAAATATTAACATTGCAACACATGCCAATAGGGCCTTTTTAGTTTACTAAATTGCCATTTTAAATTTCCCGCGGAGTTTCTTGTTGAAAACGTCGCGGAATGATGACGCGTACGCGTGACGTCTCGGACTGTCAGGAAATATTAGCCAGCACCTCTTGCGGCTAAAAGTCGTCTCTTCATCGTGCAATTAAACAGTATTCTGGACATCTGGGTTGCTGAATCTTTTGCAATATGTTCGATTAATAATGGAGAAGTCAAAGAAGAAAGATGGAGTTGGAAAGCTTTAGCCTTTAGCCACACAAACAAACGGTGATTCCTTGTTTAAAATTCCCGGAGGTGAAGCCTTACTATGGATCAGAGCGGTCAAGCGAACATGGTTCCCGACCACTTGTCAACCGGCAGGTTTCAGTGAGAAAATTGTGTTAAAAAGTCGCCTCTTACCTGAGATCTATGGCGTTTGCGCCGTCCTTGTATCTGCCGTGATTTCACTCAGACACTGGCCTCAAGACACAACCGTCCGACTATCAGCTACTATTTAATCTCACTAAAACACTAGCAACACAACAGAAAGATAAGGGATTTCCCAGAATTATCCTAGTAAATGTGTCTAAAAACATCTGAATCCGTCCCAATGCAACCGCCTTTTTTTTTTGTACTTTTTTTTTTTTTTCTCTAGTCCGTCGCTATCAATATCCTCAAACACAAATCTTTCATCTTCGCTCAAATTAATGGGGAAATTGTCGTTTTCTCAGTCCGAATAGCTCTTGCTCCTGGAGGCTCCCATTAAAATCAATGTGAGGATGTGAGGAGCCCTCACCCTTGTGACGTCATCGTCTGCGACTTCCGGAAAAAGCAAGGCTTTTTTATTAGCGCCAAAAGTTGCGAACTTTATAGTGGATGTCCTCTACTAAATCCTTTCAGCAAAAATATGGCAATATCGCGAAATGATCAAGTATGACACATAATGGACCTGCTATACCCGTTTAAATAAGAAAATCTCATTTCAGTAGGCCTTTAAGCAGTGGCACAAACTTTCATGTCATTTTAAAACAGAAAGTGCAAGATTGTCAGAGACATTTTAAAACAAGCTATTCGTGCACTTTTGTGCAAGATGTCACTAAGATGACATATCAAAACAACACTAAATTAAAGTGCACTTTTTGTACAGAACGCCACTACAATAGCTTAAAACAAAATATGTTGCACTTTTGTGCATGATGTCACGCAATATATTTCAATAACTATCAAATAAAAATGAGCTACGTAACAGGAAATCAAATAGTGTATGTCCTTTGCTATGTGGTGGGTTACTACAGACGTTTTTAAATTCCGTTGTTGACTATTTTTTTTCATTCGATCTGAAAATGGTTGCTTCGGCATTTTGCGGGTATGGCAACGAACGGAGATGTTGACATGCAGAGTTTCAAGCACTCCTAATTCTTTAGGAGGGGACTTTTCAAATGATGCTACAAATTAGCAGTAGGTTTTACTTTTTATAACAACGCTTTGGCCGCAGACTTGTTCGACATATTCCCGCTTGAAACCAAACCACCGCCAGACGATGAACTCCCTGCTGTTTTTCTCAGGAACTATTCTTCCTTCATTTGTTGCCAGATTGGCACCTTCTTTCTCTCGTATTACCACCTGCACTACTCTGCTAGAATCACAGCTAATGTCACCCATGCTGCTACCTCTCATCCGAGGGCGTATGACGCGACTGTTTGTGATGTATGTAAGAAGGTGCGCTTGCTGTCTCTGATAAGCAGATACAAGCATGAGTGGGAGGAGCCTGTAGTGTAATACCCGCAGCTAAAAGCAACTGTGTGAGAACATATACTCCAATATCACGATATAGTCATTTTCTATTTCGCACAGAGACAAACCGGCGATATATAGAGTATATAGATATATCGCCTAGCCCTAAGGGGAAGGTTGAGGTAATCTGCAGAAAATGATGGAAAATTGCAATCCACATAGCAACTGATGCTGTGGTCAAAGTTGGAATTTCTACAAAACACATTTTAAGATATTCAACACTCTGGTGCTGTCAGCCGGCTAAAGTGGTTAGTGCACCCCTCAAATTTGTCATGTTTCATGTGTCAGGGAAATCGCGACAAATGGGACCATATGATGCTCCTTCCTACTGTATGTACAAAACTCCTTTCAATTGCTCTGTTGATTGCTATTCTGAATGTTGCTGGGTTTTGGAATTGGAATTGTATTGTTATGGTATTATTGTGTATCATTTTGTTGGATTAACTAATATATAAATAAATTAATTAATTAATTAAAAAAGAGAAACTCATTTCATGATAAAACGCAATAACATAAGTGTAATTTTAGCTAGCAACACAACATATATGAACACAATCGCATACTGGAAAATCCAAGGAGGCCATTTTGATATTCTTTATTTTGTTCCAAAGGCTCAACCTTGTGCTGCCAAATTATTGTTTGTATTAGAAAATCACCACAAAATTGATGACCAGAGCAAAATATTTTATATAAACAGTAGTACCTTAACATACAAGCTAATGGGCTCTCTCTGACGGAGCTCTTAACTCAACAAAACTTCCATCTCAAAATCAATGTTTCCTATTGAACTTATTTTAAAATACATTTAATAGGTGCTTGCTCTCGACTCCCCCCAAAAAAGCACAATTTGAACATGATTTTTAACAAATTAAAAAATATACATTTTTAAAAAAACTAAACAAATATTAAGAAATATTGTATAAAAGCAATACAAAATAATGTACAAAAGACAGCTACAATAGTTTTATGAAGCTGTGTAACAAAAATGTTCAGCATTTTCTTTGAAGAGAGGACTTCCATGATATCTCCTTCCAGCTGCTTCTCCATCAAACACACCATCAGCAGATTTTCCATATTTTCATGGATGTTTTTTCAGATATAATTTTAACATTCTTGGCAGGCATTACATTTCTTCTGTTAGGATCTTGGTCAAGTGGGGGTGACCCCAGGATGCAAAGACGGCAGACATGGTTGAATTACAAAAGGAAAACATTTAATAAGTCCAAAACGTGTAACCAAAGGCGATGAAGCAGAAATGCACACCATGGATAACCAACAAAATCAGCTTCCTCATTGGTCGGCGGGGGAAAAAGCCAGAGTGCACTGAGCGCAGCATACAGTCCTCTTTACCTCAGGAAGGCTAGGAAACAAACACAAAAGTTGAGGATTTACAGAACTAAGGAAACACAACATACCAGGACTGACGGAGTGAAACAGGCGCCTGCACGCAGAAGGTACAGGAGAAAATAACCGGCAAGGCACAGCTGTAAGTGACGAGCTTAAATACTCCTCGGTGAGATTGGTTGCAGGTGTGCCTTAGTGTCCGCCCATCGCTGGACACTAATGAGCTGAGGAAAACACATCACAAAAAAGGAGAAGGCAGGAAAAGATAAAAACACAACAAATTCTGCTTCAATATGGTGCAGGCCAGCAATGATACTTTCAAATTGCTTCACTCTCTCACGTATTTGATTATATATTTTTTTAATTCAATAAATATCATCAATTTCTTCTTCTCTGCATGGTCCTTCACACTCACTTTTCTTCCTTCCCGTAGTTGGAAATCCAAGTTATGTTGATCTCTAGTTAGAAACTAACATGAGTAAGATCAGATGTTTTGGGCGGATCTTGGAGTGAATTCATACTTTATTGTCATTGCACTTAAAAGGATAATGGAATTTGTTAGGCAATACATTACAAGTTATTGTTATAAACGTGGTACTCATAAGGGGTTTCACTGTGAAATTTGCTACACCAACTAATTGTGGGGAGATGCTTGTATCTCAAATTTTTGCTTGCAACTAAAGCATAACAATTAGCTGAGGGAAAGCTCTTATCTCAAAACACTCAAGTTACATAGTGTAGGAAATATTTAGAAGCTCCTTCCGCCACACTGCTGTGCGGTCCTCTGAGCTCGCCTCTGGACATGCCCATGAGCCTTCCTTTCCTGCACACAATCAGCAATCAACACACCTGCCGCTAAACAGAGCTCCACGTCCTTTATAAACCAGCGGATCCTGTGTTCCAGTGCCAGAACGTAGCTACTTGTCTCGTACAGTAAGCCCTACACGTGTCCAGCTCTCCTCGCCTATGTGCTTCCTTGCTCTCTGTGTTTCCCCTCCGTGGTCATTGTCTCGTGTCCTGTTTCGTCACCCTGAAGCTCCTCTTCGTTTCGCAGATCCGAGCTGTGTGTCTCGTCTAACCAAATTCCCTCCTGTCTTCTTGCTGCCTTCCTAGATCTCGACCTCTGGCCTGGACACAGACTCTGACACCTCGCTCCTGCCCGCGGACCTCCGAACCTGCTTTGCTCCTTTTGGTCTTCCGCACCTTCCTCAAACACGTACCTTTAACAACTCCTGGTAACACTTAGCTAAACACAACACGTAGTCACAACATACATATTTGGATTACTTACACACGTCATTCTATAATTTTAATAAACATGCCTAAGGCTAGGCGACGACCCTGTCTTAGTGCCACCTCCTTCTCTACTGCAGGAAACAATAAGAGTGGGTGTGAAATTGTAATAACAGAGTATGAGTTTATAAATCCCTAAAATATTTTACATACACATACATGGAATAAAACATATGTCACAATGCTTTTTATATGTGCATTTTCTTTTTTTTTTAGCTGTATAAAGTATTTTGTAATAATATTTTGTAGTAGAAAAATTTGATTGGTATATTGCTTCGTTTTGTTTTTTTCAGGGTTTCTGAATAAGATAGGAGAAGAAAATGAGGTACTGCTGTTTCAGAAAAAAAAAAGTTAACTTTGATTAATTCTAGGATAGGTCTTTATTGTCAATGCAACAAGTTGTCACGACGTGGTTTTCGCAGCTTACTGCAAGTTTTTTCTCCCAGGATGCAAACGGACTATTACGAATAAGGCTTGCAGGTAGGAACATATTTAATAATCTTCACTCAAAGAGGTACAAAAATGGAAAACAAGGCTGATCACACTTGGAGTTAAAGCAAAAACTTAACATAGACTATGTCATAGCAAGAACAAACACACTGTGGCGTGAAACAAGTAGCATGACTATGGAAACCTGAGACCTGAAAACAGGCAATGACGCCAGGCCGACTGACTGGCAAAGGCTGTTTAATTAGTTTCTTGATTAGAGCCAGGTGAGCGTCTGAACACCAGCGGCAGGTGAAAGTCATATGAAACCTTTGCAACCAAAACAAACAACAGTGCACAAAAAACAGAAACTAATGGAGTTGAACTAACAGAACATGACGAAAACATGATCCGGACCACGGATCATGACACAAGTACAACAAAACTCCACATCCCGTTTCCATACGAGTTAGGAAATATTTTTAGATGTAAATATAAACGGAACACAATGATTAGCAAATTATTTTCAACCTATACTCAATTGAATGCACTACAAAGACCAGATATTTGATGTTCAAACTCATAAACTTTATTTTCTTTTTGCAAATAATTAACTTAGAATTTCATGGCTGCAACACATGCCAAAGTAGTTGGGAAAGGGCATGTTCACCACTGTGTTACATCACCTTTTCTTTTAACAACACTCAATAAACGTTTGGGAACTGAGGAAACTAATTGTTGAAGCTTTTAAAGTGGAATTCTCTCCCATTCTTGTTTTATGTCGAGCTTCAGTCGTTCAGTAATCCGAGGTCTCCGCTTTCGTATTTTACGCTTCATAATGTGCCACACATTTTCAATGGGAGACAGGTCTGGACTGCAGGCGGGCCAGGAAAGTACCCGTGCTGAATGTGGCTTGGCATTGTCTTGCTGAAATAAGCAGGGGCGTCCATGAAAAAGACGGTGCTTAGATAGCAGCATATGTTGTTCCAAAACCTGTATATACCTTTCAGCTATAATGGTGCCTTCACAGATGTGTAAGTTACCCATGCCTTGGGCACTAATGCAACCCCATACCATCACAAATGCTGGCTTTTGAACTTTGCGTCGATAACAGTCTGAATGGTTCGCTTCCCCTTTGGTCCGAACACTTTTCCACTTTGCATTAGTCCATCTTAGATGATCTCGGGCCCAGAGAAGCCGGCAGCGTTTCTGGATGTTTTGATAAATGGCTTTCGCTTTGCATAGTAGAGCTTTAACTTGCACAAGCAGATGTAGCGACAAACTGTATTTAGTGACAGTGGTTTACTGAAGTGTTCCTGAGCCCATGTGGTGAACATCTTTAAAGATTGATGTTGGTTTTTGATACGGTGCCGTCTGAGGGATCGAAGATCACGTTCATTCAATGTTGGTTTCCGGCCATGCCGTTAATGATTAGTGATTTCCCCAGATTCTTTGAACCTTGTGATGATATTATGGACCTTAGATGTTGCAATCCCTAAATTTCTTGCAATTACACTTTGAGATACGTTGTTCTTAAACTGTTTGACTATTGTGAACATCAAATATGTTGTCTTTGTAGCATATTCAACTGAATATGGGTTGAAAATGATTTGCAAGTCATTGTATTCCGTTTATATTTACATCTAACACAATTTCCCAACTCATATGGAAACAGGCTTTGTATGTTTTCAGCCCAACTGTTAAAAATACTTGATAAAACATTGTGTCTCTAAATGTTGTGAATGTTTCTTTCTTTCAAATGTTCATGTTTATTTTTTGTTTGTTTTGGTCAGCTAAAAAAACACCTAATTGTGAGATAACATGTAAAAGCCTTTTTCAATACAGCACCATCTGGTGGATTCAGTTCAACACTGCACCACAAAACCGTGCAATGCCAAAATGGCTGCTGCTGCTCCAGGGTAAACAACCCCTCCATCCATCCATTTGGCTGGGTATACCCTGGACAAGTCGCCACCTCATCACAGGGCCAACACAGATAGACAACATTCACACACTAGGGACCATTTAGTGTTGCCAATCAACCTATCCCCAGGTGCATGTCTTTGGAGGTGGGAGGAAGCCGGAGTACCCGGAGGGAACCCAGGCAGTCACGGGGAGAACATGCAAACTCCACACAGAAAGATCCTGAGCATGGGATTGAACTCAGGACCATCGTATTGTGAGGCATAGACACTAACCCCTGTTCCACCGTCCAGATAGTTCATGTAAACCCATGCTCTAAATCAGGGGTCGGGAACCTTTTTGGCTTAGAGAGCCATTTTAGCCAAATATTTTAAAATGTATTTCCGTTAGGGCCATATAATATTTTTTAATACTGAATGCAACTAAATGTCTGCATTTTTAAGTAAGACCAACATTTATAAAGTATAATATGTCACAAACACGCATGGCAGCAGTAGTGGCGACCCCAAGAACCAGGAACCAGGAGAGCGAAGAGCAGGTAAGATGCTTTTAATATCGCCTACAGAGGAGAATGAAGCAGTCTTGCATGTACAGTTATAAACAATGTCGATCTTTGAGCCCTGAGGAGCGCGCGAGGCAAGCAAAAATAGAAACATGCTGTGGAGAGACGGAGCCGACTGGCCGATGGTGGGGCGGGACACGCTTTGGCCCGGCTCAAGATGGCAGCCAGGGGGCGGAGTTTGCAGTGGAACAAAGAGGCGGGGCGTGCCTGAAGCGACGCTGCCACAATCAAGATCAGGTGCGTGACACACACCGGTTCTCAATCTGCCTATCTCCTCGCAACGTTTAAGAGGGGAGAAGGAAGAAGGAGCAAGAGAGAGAGTTGGAGTGTCCACAGGAGAGCAGAATGAGCCCCAGGGGAAGACGACGTCACTGGCAGCCGAAAAGCCAGCCGAGACGAGCAGCGGAGGAAGAGGCGCTGAAAAGCGGCCCGATCGACGCAGACGAAAGCTTTATTGCAAAAATAAAAGAGTCAAACCTGCTCGACGTGATGTCCTTCCTAAATGGTCCATGCAACCCACACAGTGACGGCTGGAGTCGTTCACACATGCTGATTGGCAACAGGTGTGGACCGGCTGCCTATCATCAGCAGGTGAGGGAAAAAAACACAGCGCCCAGCGGGACAAGCAGGAAATGGAAACAAAATAAGAACACTGATGGGAAGTAAATACAAAACAAAGAAGCACAAACAGAAATTAAGTGACAGATCTTCACATAATAAATATATTGTTCTTTTTAATAACATTGTTATTCGGAAGCTCACCAATGATAAATAAAATACTTCTTACCATTAATGCGACTTAGTGAACAGGTGCGGTAGAAAATGGATGGATGGAGTAAAATGCATGAGAATGTTTTATATTTTGAACATTATGTTCAACACTGTGATTACCAGCGGAATTATTTATTACTTATCGTGTTAAGTAATGTCAGCTGAGATTTATATGAGAGCCAGATGCAGTCATCAAAAGAGCCACATCTGGCTCTAGAGCCATAGGTTCCCTAACCCTGCTCTCAATAGTGGGACCACAGTGGTACTGTTTTATTTAGCAGGAGAAAGATTAAATAGTATTGCAAACAAAGAAATAAGCAGTGGTGTTGGTTTGTGCGATTAAGATGCTACGAAACATGCAGGCCTTGAATTTAATTTCATGAAAAGTTGTTGATCTAACCATAAATATTAGCATAATTTAGCTTGTAATGAGCTCCTGCAAGGTAGCATGGGGGATTGGACTTTTTTCTCAAAATAAAAAAAATGGCTATCTTTCAAAATATAAACGATAAAATATGTACTTGGAGATTAATTGTATACATGTTTGGATAGGAGCAAACTGAAATGTTGTTTTAAGGCCTGTTTGTGTACTCACTGGAGAACATTGGTTTGATTACTGCTGGTGAAGTTTTAAAGAGAGAAAGGGCAAACTTGATGATGGACATGACAGCAATCTTTTAACAATGGTCACACACCATCAGCCAGTAAGCACTTTTGTAATTGATAACAACAGAAATGTTGAATTTCCCCCACATCTTCACGTGGCTTTCCAATAAAGTGCAGCGACGAAGCACGTTCCAAAGAGAAGTAATTCCATAGATTGAGCTGGAGGAAATGGATGTAGTCATACTACATGTGGATTGGAAACGTTGTCAAACAAAGTGCACATGACAAAAGTGGAATTAGAAAAGCTGGGAGATTGATTGTGGAGAGGAGAAATGAAAATATATATTTTTTAATCTCAAACAAGAAAGCACAGTTTTTTTTATGTTGTTGTTGAGACAAACATTAGAGGTGAGGAATGGTTCAGTCATTTCTTTTTTAATTAATTCATTTAATACGGGTTAATTATTTTCTGTTTGTCATATACAAAACTCAAAACCATTCGTAAATGAAAACAGAATACAATGATTTGCAAATCATTTTCAACTTATATTCAGTTGAATAGACTGCAAAGACAAGATATTTAATGTTCAAACTGAGAAACCTAATTTTATTTTTCAAATAATCATTAACTTACAATTTAATGGCAGCAAAAAATTGCCAAAAAGTTGGCACAGGGGCATTTATACCACTGTATTACATGGCCTTTCCTTTTAACAACACTCAGTAAACGTTTGGGAACTGAGGAGACACATTTTTGAAGTGAAATATTTTCCAATTCTTGCTTCATGCACAGCTTAAGTCGTTCAACAGTACAGGGGTCTCCGTTGTGGTATTTTAGCCTACATAACGTGCCACATATTTTCAATGGGAGACAGGTCTGGACTACAGGCAGGCCAGTCTAGTCCCTGCACTATTTTACGATGAAGCCACGCTGTTGTAACACATGGCCTGGCATTGTCTTGGCGAAATAAGCAGGGGCGTCCATTATAACGTTGCTCGGATGGCAACATATGTTGTGCCAAAACCTGTGTGTACCTTTCAGCATTAATGGTGCCTTCACAGATGTGTAAGTTACCCATGCCTTGGGTAACTTACCATACCATCACAGATGGTATTTTGCGCCTACAACAACATACAAACCCTGTTTCCATATGAGATGGGAAATTGTTTTAGATGTAAATATAAATGGAATACAATGATTTGCAAATCCTTTTCAACCCATATTCAGTTGAATATGCTACAAAGACAACATATTTGATGTTCAAACTGATAAACATTATTTTTTTTTTGCAAATAATCTTTAACTTTAGATTTTGATGCCAGCAATACGTGACAAAGACGTTGCGAAAGGTGGCAATAATTACTGATAAAGTTGAGGAATGCTCATCAAACACTTATTTGGAACATCCCACAGGTGTGCAGGCTAATTGGGAACATGTGGGTGCCATGATTGGGTATAAAAACAGCTTCCCAGAAAATGCTCAGTCTTTCACAAGAAAGGATGGGGCGAGGTACACCCCTTTGTCCACAACTGCGTGAGCAAATAGTCAAACAGTTTAAGAACAACGGTTCTCAAAGTGCAATTGCAAGAAATTTGGGGATTGCAACATCTACGGTCCATAATATCAGCAAAACGTTCAGAGAATCTGGAGAAATCGCTCCACGTAAGAGGCATGGTCGGAAACCAACATTGAATGACCGTGACCTTCGATCCCTCAGACGGCACTGTATAAAAAACCTGACATCAATCTCCAAAGGATAGCACCACGTTAGCTCAGGAACACTTCAGAAAACCACTGTCACTAAATACAGTTGGTCGCGACATCTGTAAGTGCAAGTTAAAGCTCTACTATGCAAAGCGAAAGTCATTTATCAACAACATCCAGAAACGCCACCGGCTTTTCTGGCCACGAGATCATCTAAGATGGACTGATGCAAAGTGGAAAAGAGTTCTGTGGTCTGAGGAGTCCACATTTCAAATTGTTTTTGGAAATTTTCGACATCGTGTCATCCGGACCAAAGGGGAAGCGAACCATTCAGACTGTTTTAGGTGGAAAGTTGAAAAGCCAGCATCTGTGATGGTATGGGGGTGCATTAGTGCCCAAGGCATGGGTAACTTACACATCTGTGAAGGCACCATTAATGCTGAAAGGTAAATACAGATTTTGGAACAACATATGCTGCCATCTAAGCGCCGTCTTTTTCGTGGAGGCCCCTGCTTATGTATGTAAGACAATGCCAAACCACATTCAGCATGTGTTACAACAATGTGGCTTCGTAAAAAAAAAGAGCGCGGGTACTTTCCTGGCCCGCCTGCAGTCCAGACCTGTCTCCCATCAAAAATGTGTGGCGCATTATGAAGCGTAAAACACCACAGCACAGACCCCGGACTGTTGAAGGACTGAAGCTCTTCATAAAACAAGAATGGGAAATAATTCCAATTTCAAAGCTTCAACAATTACTTTCCTTAGTTCCCAAACGTTTATTGAGTGTTGTTAAAAGAAAAGGTGATGTAACACAGTGTTGAACATGCCCTTTCCCAACTACTTTGGCACGTGTTGCAGCCATAAAATTCTAAGTTAATTATTATTTGCAAAAAAAAATCAAGTTCAAGAGTTTGAACATCAAATATGTTGTCTTTGTAGTGCATTCAATTGAATGTGATTTTCAAGTCAGTGTATTCTGTTTTTATTTACCTTTAACACAATTTCCCAACTCATATGGAAATGGGTTTGTAGATGGTTATTTTCCTCTTTGTTCTGGAAGACACAACGTCCACAGTTTCCAAAAACTATTCGAAATGTGGACTCTTTAGACTACAGAACACTTTTCCACTTTGCATCAGTCCATCTTAGATGAACTTGGGCCCAGAAAAGCCAGCAGCGTTTCCGGCTCATGTTGATAAATGGCTTTGGCTTAGCATAGTACAGTTTTAACTTGCACTTACAGATGTAGTGACAAACTGTAGTTACTGACAATGTTTTACTGAAGTGTTCCTGAGCCAATGCAGTCATATAATTTACACACTGATGTTGGTTTTTGATGCAGTACCGCCTGAGGGATCCAAGGTCATGGACATTCAGTGTTACGTGCAGTGATTTCTCCAGATTTTCTGAAACTTTTGATGATATTACAGACCTTAGATAATGAAATCCCTAAATTCCTTGCAACAGCTTGTTGAGAAATTTTGTTCTTAAACTGTTCAACAATTTGCTCACGCATTTGTTCACAAAGTGGTGACCCTCGCCCCATCCTTGTTTGTGTATGACTGAGCATTTCTTGGAAGCTGCTCCTATACCCAATCTTGACACCCACCTGTTCCCTATTAGCCTGTTCACCTGTGGTATGTTCTAAATAAGTGTTTGATGAGCATTCCTCAAATTTCTCAGTCTTTTTTTGCCATAGGTGTCAGCTTTTTTTAAACATGTTGCAGGCATCATTCCAAATGAGCTAATATTTGCAAAAAACAACAACGTTTTCCAGTTTGAATGTTAAGTATCTTTTCCTTGTAGTGTAATCATTTGAATGTAGCTTGAAAAGGATTTGCAAATCATTGTATTCTGTTTTTATTTAGGATTTACACAGCATGCCAACTTCACTGGTTTTGAGGTTTGTAGATCAATGCTTCTGCCTAGTTGGTGCTATTTTCCATATCCATATGTGAGTATACACATTTTCTAAACTCCTGTTTTAATGCCAGTCAGAAGGAAAGTCATATGGCCCCATTCGTCACGGTCTACATGACACGTGAAGCGTGACAACATTTTTTTGGGGGCGGGGGGGGTTCACTATCCACATTAGCGGCAGTAAAGCATTGTCCATCTTAAAATGTGTTTGTTGCAATTCCAACGTTGACCGCAGCAGCAGTGGCTATGTAGAGAGTCACTTTGCATCATTTTTTGTTGGCCTTTTTCAGACCACAAACCATTTGAGTCATAATCAACAGCGCCTGCGCAGGTTTAAACTGAGTGGTTTACCTAATGTACAAATAATGCTATGCAATCAAATTCATAAATTGTAATTGAACGTTTTCCCTAACAATCCATCCATCCATCTTCTTCCGTTTATCCGAGGTCGGGTCGCGGGGGCAGCAGCCTAAGCAGGGAAGCCCAGACTTCCCTCTCCCCACCCACTTCGTCCAGCTCTTCCCGGGGGATCCCGAGGCATTCCTAGGCCAGCCGGGAGACAGTCTTCCCAATGTGTCCTGGGTCTTCCCCGTGGCCTCCTACCGGTTGGACGTGCCCTAAACACCTCCCTAGGGAGGCGTAAGGGTGGCATCCTGACCAGATGCCTGAGCCACCTCCTCTGGCTCCTCTCGATGTGGAGGAGCAGCAGCTTTACTTTGAGATGGCAGAGCTTCTAACCCTATCTCTAAGGGAGAGCCCGCCACCCGGCTGAGTAAACTCATTTCGGCAGCTTGTACCCGTGATCTTATCCTTTCGGTCATGACCCAAAGCTCATAACCATAGGTGAGGATTGGAACGTAGATCGACCCGTAAATTGAGAGCTTTGTCTTCCGGCTCAGCTTCTTCTTCACCACAACGGATCGGTAGAACGTCCGCATTACTGAGGACGCCGCACTGATCCGCCAGTAGAGCTCACGATCCACTCTTCCCTCACGCGTGAACAAGACTCCTAGGTACTTGAACTCCTCCACTTAGGGCAGGGTCTGGCACTCCACCCTTTTCTGGGCGAGAACCATGGACTCGGACTTGGAGGTGCTGATTCTCATTTCGGTCGCATCACACTCTGCTCCGAACCGATCCAGTGAGAGCTGAAGATCCCGGCCAGATGAAACCATCAGGACCACATCATCTGCAAAAATCAGCGCCTTGCCTGCGCCTAGAAATTCTGTCCATAAAAGTTATGAACAGAATCGGTGACAAAGGGCGCTTTGAGTATATAACAATAGAAAAGCGCGATATAAATCTAATCCATTAATATGTAGACTGGTTGGGCAAACTCCCATGGACCCTCAAGAACCCTGCCGAGAGTACAGAGCTGGTCCACAGTTCCACGACCAGGATGGAAACCACACAGTTCCTCCTGAATTTCTAGGTTTGACTATCCGGCGTAGCCTCCTCTCCAGTACACCGGAATAAACCTTACAATAAATGCTAAAATGTGATGCTAATTTAACTTGCCTACACTCACAATGTGAAACTTAAAAATGTTATAATTTGTCACATTTTGGGGTGAAAAACATTTTGTCCTAAAACAGCCCTCATCTCGGACCTCACGCGGGACGCTGTACTGTGAAGACTTGAGCTTTGTTTTGCTTTTATCTTTCCAATCCAATCCAATCCACTTTATTTATATAGCACATTTAAACAACAATAACGTTTCCAAAGTGCTGCACAGCCATGTTAAAAACAATATTAAAAAAATATATATATATATATTATGCTCCACCAATGACTGAATGAAAACAAAAAATGTATAAATATAAAACCAATAAAAACAATATAAAAACAAATATGATTAAAAACTATTTTAAAGGGTAAAATCAATTAAAACAGTAAAATAGAAATCAAAGTGTATAAAAAACACAGAGGACAACAGAGGACAGAGGACCACACAACTCACGTAGTGTTAAAAGCCAAAGAATAAAAATGGGTCTTAAGACGAGACTTAAAACACTCCACTGTGGAAGCAGTTTGAACATGGAGCGGCAGAGTGTTCCAGAGCTTAGGGCCGACCACAGAGAAGGCCCTGTCTCCCCTGGTCTTAAGTCTAGTCTTGGGCACCACGAGCTGGAGCTGGCTCTCGGACCTTAAAGCGCACGCAGGAATGTAAATTTGGATGAGGTCCGAGATATATTGAGGTGCCAGTCCATGTAAAGATTTTAAAACAAACAGCAATGTTTTAAAATCAATTCTAAAATGAACAGGGAGCCAGTGCAAACTCTGAAGAATTGGGGTTATATGCTGGTGTTTCCTGGCCCCTGTTAAAAGTCGTGCTGCCGCGTTCTGGACTTACTGCAACCGGGAGAGAGCTTTTTGGCCAATGCCAGCATAAAGTGGATTGCAGTAGTCCAGGCGACTTGAAATAAAAGCACTTTGCTTGACATTTTCCAGAAAGACTAGCCTCCATTGTAAGCATACAACATATTAAACAGCACAAGCATCCCCTTACGCGCACTCACACAACGTGAACAATACATTATGCTATTTGATTTTTTTTTTTTTGTACAGCTTTCCATTAGCAGTGGCAAATTATTTTTACACCTGTATGGCAAAAATCAACTTTCAAATGATGGTCGACTATTACTTATTTTTGACTAACATCCTCATTGGTTTCTACTGTGTTGCCTATTCATGTAGTACAGCACATACTGTACAACAACATAAGATAGTAAACAGAGTAAAACCATTTGCCATTTTCAGACGTGCACGTCAGATTTTTGCACATTACTGTCAACATCCACCCATTTTCTATATCAATTCTCCTCATTAAGATCACGGGTAAGTTGGAGCCTATCAAAGCTGTCTTCGGGCAAGAGGTACTTTGGTTTGGTTGTCAAATGAAGGCCCCAATTGATCTATAGTAGCATCCACCCATGCATCCATTTTCTAGACCGCTTATTCGAACATACAAGTTTTTTCGAAATGTGGAATAGAGCTGACAATGAAAATCATCAATGTATAGGGCAATGTCCCTTTCAAACATTGTTTAACAATATCATGTTTACTCTAGTTTCATAAATGTAATGCAACTTGGGTTTCAGTTTTAAACACTTCCATCCATCCATTTGTGTGGGGTTGCGGGGGGTGCTGGAGTCAATCTCAGCTGCATGTGAGCGGAATTCAGTGTCCGCTGTGATCGTCCAGCTTTCACAACCATAAAGTATGGTGGAAAGAACAAGTGACTTGTAGAGTCTGACCTTCACCTGGAAGCTGATGGTATTGCTTTTCCATGTACTGGTCAGTCTTGTCATGGCTGATGTTGCTATGCCGATTCTTGCTCTGTTCTCTTTTGTGGAGCTTCCATCTTCACTCATAAAGGACCCGAGGTACGTAAAGTCCTTTACTTCCTCCAGGGTTTGTCTATTCAATATGATATTCAGTGGTGGTAAGTGATTGTGACTGTTGACCATTATCTTGCTCTTCCCTGCACTTATCTCCATTCCATGAGCTCTCGCCGCCTCTTCCAGTCTGGTGGTCAGTTCCTTGAGTTCAGCCTCACTTTTTCCCATAAGGTCAATGTCATCCGCGAAGCGAAGGTTGGAGATGGGTATTCCTCCGATGGTAACGGAGGTGTGGAATTCTTGGAGTGCTTTTTCCATGATGTTCTCCAGGAAGACATTAAATAAGACAGTGGAGAGGAGACAGCCTTGGCGGACACCAATAGATGTTTTAAAAGGTTCTCCTATGCAATTGTTAATGAGAACTGCACTGCTTGAATCTGTGTAAAGTGCTTGGATGACCTGTATGAGATTATTGTCAAAATTGTAGTTTCTGAGAACCTGCCATAGTCCTTCATTCCAGACACGGTTAAAGGCTTTTATAAAGTCAATGAAGTTGTGGTATAAGTTATGCTGGTGCTGAAGGTGCTTCTTGATCAGTAGTCCAACGTTGAAGATCTGTTCGGTGGTGCTCCATTTTGGTCTGAATCCAGCCTGTTCCGCCGAGAAGATTTCCTCTGCCTTGTTCCTCAGTCTGTTCAGAATTATCCGCAGCATTACTTTGCTAGCGTGACAGATGAGGCTGATGGTTCTGTAATTTTGGCACTGCCTTGGATTCCCTTTCTTAGGGAGGGGGATGATCAGAGATTGGGTCCATTTTTGGGGCCACTGCTTGGTTTCCAAAATCTTTTGGCAGATGTGTGTCAGTGCTGTTATAGCTTTGCTGGGACTTTATCGATGCCTGGTGATTTGCCGATTTTTAGGTTCTTTACTGCCTCTTCTACTTCAGCTTGCAGTATTGGTGCATCCTCGCATTCGCCGCTGGGCTTGATGGCTGTCACGATCCGTGACTCGGATCGTTAATGGTTTTGCCCTATTTATGTCTTTGTTCATGTTTCGTTTCTGGACTCTGCCGATCCTTGTTTGAGCACTTCCTTGTTTGTGTTAGTCACCATGGCAACGTATTGTGTTCCTCCTCACGGGCTCCTGTCACACACCTGTTTCTAATAATTATTTGTGTATTTAAGCCCACCTGGTTCCTTAGTTCGTCCTCGGTCCATTACTTGCTTTTCGCAACACATCACGTTTTGTATCCTTGAGCCCTCGATTATTTTGTGCTAAGTTCCACCTTAGCTTCACGTGCGTGTGGCACGTCGTTTAATGTTTTCTGTTTCCTGCTACGTTTTTAGCATTAGCTTTCCGTGCATTGGCACGCGCTTTGTTTTTCCCCTTTTTTGCACCAGTGTTCTTTTGTTTTATTATATTAAAACGTATTCTTACCTGCAATCCTGCTGACTGGTAGTGTGTGCATCCACGAAGTGGCAACTCCGCGCAACAAGTGCGCCGAACGCGTGACAGAATGGACCGAGCTAAAAGCCACTTCGCACTCTTCCAGCCCCAGCAAGAACAGGTGTTCCTCTCCGATGAGGAAAAATCGGAGATCTTCCGGGAGCTCCGAGCAGACTCTTGTCCATGGGAGAGCGAGGACGACATTGAGCTGCCGGAAGAGGATCTCCCGGCCGAAGCAGTGGTGGCCTGGGAGCTATTCATGGCGAGGATAGCGGACGCGGAGGAACGCTTTCGCTCCCAGTCTCAAGCCACCCCGACATTCCCCTCAGCGCGCTGCACGCCGCGCGGTGACGTCACACCACCCAGGAGGAGAGGACTCCAGCGGCGACGAGGCGCCGCGCAGGGTCATGCACAAAAGGAGTGCAGGACTTTCCCCTCAGCAGCGACTGCCAGGTGCTTTCCATGTGGCTTTTCCTCCCCGGCACCTGCTGTAAATCTCCCTGAAGGACGCATGCGACGCACAAGGCCAGCTCCCAGGCTTCCAAGCGCCCACCCTCCCACGCCCTCGACTGCCTCCAAGCTCGCACAAAACCCCCCCCCACCAACTCCATCTGGCATCTGGAATCTGCTTCCTGAGGGGGGGGGGCAAGGCTGATGGCGTGTCAGTGGCACAGGCTGATGGCGTGTCAGCGGCACAGGCTGACAGCGTGTCAGTGGCACAGGCGGACCTCCTTCCATTGAGGTTGCTGCCTGCCTTGCCGCTGGCTCCGCCCGCGTCAACAGACAAGCCACCTGCCCCAGTGCCAGCACCACGTCAATCTCCAACGCCAAGTCCACGGCTAAGGCTAATCCCAGTACCGGCACCACGCCAACCTCCCACGCCGGCACCACGCCAACCTCTCACGCCAACCTCCCACGCCAGCACCACGCCGGACTCGACCTCAAAGTCTAGGTGCAAGCCCGAGTCCGAGTCCAGGTGCAAGCCGGCCTCCGAGTCCGAGTCCAGGTGCAAGCCGGCCTCCGAGTCCAAGTCCAAGTCCAAGCCGGCCTCCGAGTCCGAGTCCAAGTCCAAGGCGGCCTCCGAGTCCGAGTCCAAGCCGGCCTCCGAGTCCGAGTCCAAGCCGGCCTCCGAGTCCGAGTCCAAGCCGGCCTCCGAGTCCGAGTCCAAGCCGACGTCCGAGTCCGAGTCCAAGTCCAAGCCGGCCTCCGAGTCCGAGTCCAAGTCCAAGCCGGCCTCCGAGTCCGAGTCCAAGCCGGCCTCCGAGTCCGAGTCCAAGCCGGCCTCCGAGTCCGAGTCCAAGTCCAAGCCGGCCTTCGAGTCCGAGTCCAAGCCGGCCTCCGAGTCCGAGTCCAAGCCGGCCTCCGAGTCCGAGTCAAAGTCCAAGCCGGCCTCCGAGTCCGAGTCCAAGCCGGCCTCCGAGTCCGAGTCCAAGCCGGCCTCCGAGTCCGAGTCCAAGCCGGCCTCCGAGTCAAAGTCCAAGCCGGCCTCCGAGTCAAAGTCCAAGCCGGCCTCCGAGTCAAAGTCCAAGCCGGCCTCCAAGCCGGCCTCCAAGCCGACGTCCGAGTCCAAGACGACGTCCAAGTCGACGTCCAATACGACACCCGAGTCGACGTCGGCGCCCGGGTCCACGCCGAGCGTCAGGTCCAGAACCGCGTCGGATGTGGGTGTGGCCGTGCCCAGGTCGTCCTCCTCGCAGGGCGCTTCCACCTCCAGGGGTGTGGCTGTACCCCGGGCGTCCTCCTCAGCGGGTGCTTCCACCCCCACGCCGGCCACGGTGGTGGCCCTTCCCAGGGCGTCCTCCCCGCAGGACGCGCCCTGGCCCTCGTCAGCCACGAATGTGGCCTCTGCGGGCCCGCCCGCTTAGACTTTTGTGGCCGCGGCGTCCCACCCGCCTCCGCCGCCTGTGGTGTCCTCGGTGGATTCGGGACACGGGACTTTCCAACCCTCCACCGGGTCCTTCCTCCGCCCTCCCTTCTCTTTTGGACTGTCTTGTTGTGGGGGGGGGGGTTATTTGTACTTTGGGGTTTTTGGGGCATCTGGGATCTGCCCCTTGGGGGGGGGGGGTAGTGTCACGATCCGTGACTCGGATCGTTAATGGTTTTGCCCTATTTATGTCTTTGTTCATGTTTCGTTTCTGGACTCTGCCGATCCTTGTTTGAGCACTTCCTTGTTTGTGTTAGTCACCATGGCAACGTATTGTGTTCCTCCTCACGGGCTCCTGTCACACACCTGTTTCTAATAATTATTTGTGTATTCAAGCCCACCTGGTTCCTTAGTTCGTCCTCGGTCCATTACTTGCTTTTCGCAACACGTCACGTTTTGTATCCTTGAGCCCTCGATTATTTTGTGCTAAGTTCCACCTTAGCTTCACGTGCGTGTGGCACGTCGTTTAATGTTTTCTGTTTCCTGCTACGTTTTTAGCATTAGCTTTCCGTGCATTGGCACGCGCTTTGTTTTTCCCCTTTTTTGCACCAGTGTTCTTTTGTTTTATTATATTAAAACGTATTCTTACCTGCAATCCTGCTGACTGGTAGTGTGTGCATCCACGAAGTGGCAACTCCGCGCAACAAGTGCGCCGAACGCGTGACAATGGCATTGGTTAGTATGGTGGGGTCTGTTGATATTATATAGTTGTATAGTTCCTGGCAATACTCTGTCCACCGTTGGGATATTTTTGTTTTCTCTGAGTAGAGATCCATGATTGTCTTCTATTACTGTGGCTATAGGTTGTTGTGTCCTTGTTAGTTTCTTCAGCGTTGCGGAGGCTGCCCTTACTGGTGCCCTGCCGTATCCCTGCATTTATGCTTTCACACTCTTCTGTGATCCACTTTTCTTTTGCTTCCCTCATCATCTTCCTGATGTTTCTATTCACAGAGGTATGCTGCTTAGCTGCCTCTGGGTCATCTTTCTTTGTCTTTTTGAGGACCATTCTGAGGTCACATTGGTCTAGGACGTCATCAGTGATCCATGGTTTGTTTTTCTTCCTGTCCTTCCCTAGTACTTCAGTTGCTGATTCTATGATTGCTTTCTCCATGTAATCTGTCAGTGAGTCTGTCTTGTACTGAGTCAAGTGTTGCAAATTTCCCTCCTATGTTTTCCTCAAATATTCTTGCAACTGTGGGTCTTTAAGTCTGTCTAGACTAAATCTGATGCGTGGGTTAGTGTTTTTTTTTAGGAGTCTTCAGTTTAAGTTTCATTAGTACCATATCGTGGTCACTACCAATGTCCGCACCAGGATATGTTCTGGTTTGGGCTTTGTTAATGCTTGACTTGAACCTTTGTGGCGTGAGTATGTAGTTGATTTGGTTATGTTTCTTTCCGTTCGGTGCATGCCACGTTGTTCTCCAAGAGGTTTTATGTGGAAACAGCATATTGGCTACAGTGAGCTTATGGCTATTAGCAAAGTCCAGAAGTTTCAGTCCTCTGTCGTTCGTTTCACCTAGCCCAAACCGCCCCGCTGTTCCTCCCCAGTGGTCGCATGCATCGGTAACTATGTTGGCATTCCAGTCTCCTTGGATGACTAGAAAGTCCTTCTTGGGAGTTTTCTTGATGGTGTTCTCTAGCTCCTCATAGGTTTCAACTGCTTCATCATCATAATCTGTCGTTGGGGCATACACTTGAATTATGGTTAAATTCATGGGCCGCGCAGGAATTCGGATGCTGATGAGCCAGCTGGATATAGGTGTGCAGTTGATGACTGAGTTTATTTTGCTTTTGTTGACAATAAAACCAACTCCATGTTGATGTCTACAGTCCTCTCCGCTATACCATAGCTTGTGGCCTTCTTCTGTGGTAGTCTCACCACAGCTAGTCCACCTGACCTCAGCCAAACCAAGGATGTCCAATCTGTATCTGTCTAGCTCATGGGTCAGTTCCTTCACTTTCCCACAGGCATACAGTGTGTGGACGTTCCATGTCACAATAATGTTGTCATTTTTTGAGAGGCTGGATGTTGATGTTGATGTTGATCTTGTCCCAGTAGTAAACTTGTCGCTCCCACCCTGGGGCATGGCAGTGGGTAGCGCGGTCGTTGTTTTTCCGGGCCTTGACCGATCCGGCATTTAGATACTTGACTGTTTTTCCATCATGGCATTTCATTAGGCAAATAAGCTTGGTGGTGCCTATCTCCTCTCCAAGCTCTTACCGGAGGGCCAACGACCCCCTGGCAACCCTTGTCTAGTTCAGCCTGCCGGTCAAAGCAGTTTACCGTGGTGTGGCTGCAGAAATTCTGCTGCTTGGAGCCATAGACAAGAGCTGGGTGTTGGTGAGGTCCAGTAAGGTTTCAACCAGCAATCCAGCTGCACCCGTATCATCCTTAAAGGTACAACCTCTCCCTTCCACCCCAACACCAACTTGACACATACAAACAGAATAAAACAGCCCACTGTGACAGTACTTTGGAGAAAGAGACAGCACTGAGACAGGGGCATCGATAGTATGAGACATGTTTATTAAACACAAGGAAATGGAGTGTGTAATTAATCCAAATAAGTATGGTCTGACTATGTGATGTGTTTAACTAAGTGTTACTGGGAGTTGTTGAAGGTGTGTGTTGAGTGAGATGCGGAAGTCCAGGGAGGGCAAGGCAAGCTCGGAAGGTCTGTGGGCAAACAAGAGGTCAAAGGCAGGAGCGAGGCGTCAAGGTCCGTGTCCAGGCGAAAGGTCGAGATCCCGGAAGGCAGCCAGAGAGCCAGAGTGAATTTGGGGAGACGAGACACACAACTCGAAACCAGGAAATGGGGGAACGCTGCCGGATGATGACACTGAACAAAAGACGATGAGCACAAAGGAGGGGAAACACAGAGAGAGCGAATGCACATAGGGGAAAAGCTAGAGAAATGTAGGCTTACACTACTAAGACTGGTATCTACATTCTGGCACTGTAATGCGAGACGGGTTGGCTTATGAAGGGAGTGCAGTCATCAATTGCAGGTTGCCTGCAGCTGTGCGGAGATGCGGCCGCGGCAGAAGGGGAACGCCCGTGGCCGTGTCCAGAGGCATGCTCAGAGGAGCGTACAGATGAATGAGAGGTGGCAGAAGCCTGAGCCATAACAACTACCTTAATTTTGCTTACAAGTGATGACATGTATTGCTTGTATTCCGATACGGGACTTTTTCCCAGAAGTAAAAACCAGTGGTGGTCAACCAAGCTAAGATGGCTGTTGTACAGTTATATCTGAGTACAAAAGAGGCTTAAACCTTCCCGCAAAAAAGTAGATACAACCAAACTGTGCAATTACAATCTGTGCCTGTACTTAATAAAAAAAGGATTTGTGGAGTGATAAAGGATTATACGTCGGTCACCTTCCCAGACATATCAAACTATTGTGCGCCAGACAAAACAGAAACTTGGAAAAGCATGGAGGTCTACAACTTCTTTGTGAGTGGCTGTGTCAAGGTAATTGGTATCAAGACTCTCCCTGATAAATATGCAACGTTTTGGCTCGGGTAAGGTCGCATTTCATTAACTGACTTTCCGTATACCGATGTTTTTTGCTCTTGCACAAACCGTGAACGAGTGGTGTGTTTTTCCCTGTCTTTATCAAAATATAACAATAGATGTCAACAGGGGGGGTTCTAGGCATGCTTATATGAGGGGGCAGTCAGAAATGTGAAGGGGGCATCATGTGTACACATCATGCTCCAGCACTTTTTTTTCTGTGCTTATAGTAACGATGCTTTCTTCATTGAAATGGGTCTTCAGCTATGTGTCCAACCCCAACCTGGAGTAGTGGATTGCACTTTGTCAGGCCTCTACCTTCAGACCTGTCCAATTTGGGTGTCCCACCTGAAGACTAAGCTCCTGCTGTTATAGCTCTTACGGTCACTGAGGCACGCAAACCCCCTGACCCCAATAAGGTGGCAATCCCTCAGGGGGGGGAAACTGAAAAATAAAAATACAAATAAAAATAAATGAATAAAATAAAATAAAACATCCTTCATCCAGATTTTATCAACCAACAACATAACATGTATCCTAACTGGATGGCCTAACTCAAATAAATTTTGACCCAAAGTAGGACTTCACACACTACAGTCAATATTTATAAAACTGAAAGGTAGTCTGATGAATAATGATAAAAAATAATCTCAAACTGTCATTGCTACTACTACTACATGCAGGAGCAGGACTAGACTTTTTAAATGCTCTGAAAAATGGATGCATTACAGAGCATAAACTTTCTCTTTGTGAGCCGCTGGAAACTGGAGCAGAAAATAAGTACGCTTGAACAACAACAGAAAAAACCCGCTGTGATTACATGAAGAAAAACAACAACAGTACAGGACTACAGCCTGGGGCCGGGCTTTACATAGGGGTCTTTCAGACACAGGTCACTTGTCTTCAGTTTGTCACATGCAGTGGACGTGGGCACTCATCTGGGCACAAAATTCATTCACTCTAATGTATGTTTGTTGCCCACTTGCTTGTAAATTGATGAAAACGGCAGTGTTTTTGTTTTTAGGTGTCTTGGTCATATCAAATGAAACTTATAATTTGTTTATTACAAAATGTAGATTGAAACATTAAAGGTTGACTATGTAGAATTACAAGAAAAACAACAGAAAAAGAATTCTAGCAGTCAATTGCCAGACCGTTGCTAAGTAAAACGGGCCGTTGCTAGGGACTCCGCTCTGAACAGAGGACAGCAGAGGAGGACTGCTAAGCAGGATATATACCTTATGTTTCATTTTTACCGTACTTTAACAGCATCATAAATGACTTGTATCTTGTTACAGGGACAGTGGAGGCCCTCTGCCGTCCAATCCACTGCTGCTCAGAGCCTCCGCTGTCACTGCTCTCGTCAAGTTGTAAAAAAAAAAAAAAGGGAACTCCGTAGCACCGAAAGTCCGAGACGATAAACGTGTTTATGACAGATAAGACTACACAAATACACCCATCCTAACACGTATATGATAAATGTAGACAACTTTTCCTTTTCTTTTACTTTCATACTGCAACAGTGATTGGATGTTTACTGAGGGCTGAGGTGTGTGTGCGGGTGTGTGTCTGCTGCGCAGCCTGTGGAATGGTGAATACACGCACAGCGGAGGGAGGGATGAGAGGGAAGCCGACACTACTATATCGTGTGTGTCCCTTTTTCGGCTGATTTTTCCGCTAGTGCAGATAATTTTGTCAACTTGTAATGTAGTAATTTTGTGAGTTTATTAAAATTTGCTTTCTCAAATTTTGATTTGAGGGGGCAAGACAGTTATTTAAGTCGGCTCTGCCCCCTCTTGCCCCTGCATAGAGCCATGGATGTCAACATTGTTTATGTACTGATTGTCTACTTTATGATTGCTGCCTTTTGTAAGAGCTCAACTCTTTTACGTTTTGCTCACATTCACACTCGTAGCCAACATGTGTTTAAGAAGTACAAATTATATGAAGATAATACTTAAATGGGAAATAATAAACGTTACAAGCATATCAAACAAACCTTTAACAAAGTGATCACTGCAAATGTATGCATTCTTTGACTTTGCTTTCTTAGACTGGAGTGTGAGCTGCTTTTGTCGTCATTCTTTTGTAAAATATTGTTCTCTTCTTGATTACCTCTCGAGGAACTCTGAAGAAACGCTTTTCCTTTTCACGTTTTAAACGATTCGTACAGCTGAAAACAACACAAGCATAGACTTAAACTTAGACTGAGACAAACTTTAATGTTCCTCAAATGAAAATTGTTTCAAACAGTAGCTCAGTTACAAAGGATGGACAGGATAAGGATGGAAAGGATCGTGAACACAAGACCACAAAAAGAGGGCGATAACAACATGTATGAAATAGACTAAATATGTACCATAATAGCAATATAAAATATAACAAATATGTAACATTTACATATTATACGTACAGTATGATATATACTGATATATTATTATATCATATTATAACTATTATATAATATATACAATATTATAAACCCAATTACCATGTGCAATATTACAGCTGCAGCAACAAAAAAGGGCAGCATGAAATAAAAAGTAGATCCAGCAGAAAATATAGATTATTAACAAAGAGTGGTAGCTAACAGAGCATTTTTTCTTCGAGAAAGGCTAAATGGTGCTTAGTACCCTTTGAGAACAGAGCTAGCTTGACCCCCGCACATATTTAATGAGCGGGATGGATACAATCCAAGCAATAGCAAGCAGTGGCTTAACACCAAATTCTTGGCCTGAATGGCCCCCATCATACCCTTAAAGGCCTACTGAATTGAGATTTTCTTATTTAAACGGGGGTAGCAGGTCCATTCTCTGTGTCATACTTGATCATTTCGCAATATTGCCATTTTTTTGCTAAAAGGATTTAGTAGAGAACATCCACGATAAAGTTCGCAACTGTCGGTGTTAAGAGAAAAGCCCTGCCTCTACCGGAAGTCGCAGACGATGATGTCACATGTTGATGGCTCCTCACATATTCACATTGTTTTTAATGGGAGCCTCCAAATAAAACAGCTATTCGGACCGAGAAAATGACAATTTCCCCATTAATTTGAGCGAGGATGAAAGATTTGTGTTTGAGGATATTGATAGCGACGGACTAGAAAAAAAAAAAAAAAAACGCGATTGCATTGAGACGGATTCCGATGTTAAACACATTTACTAGGATAATTCTGGGAAATCCCTTATCTTTCTATTGTGTTGCTAGTGTTTTAGTGAGTTTAACAGTACCTGATAGTCAGAGGTGTACGTCCACGGGTGTCTTGACGCCAATGTCTCAGGGAAGTTGACGGCAACTTCATGGACAGCACAAGCTCAGCTTTTCTCCGGTAAGAAGCGACTTTTTAACCACAATTTTCTCACTGACACCTGCTGGTTGACATTTGGTCTGGATTCATGTTCGCTTGACCCCGCTCTGATCCATAGTAAAGTTTCACCTCCGGGAATTTTAATCAAGGAATCACCGTGTGTTTGTGTGGCTAAAGGCTAATGCTTCCCAACTCCATCTTTCTACTGTGACTTCTCCAATATTAATTGAACAAATTGCAAAAGATTCAGCAACACATATCTCCAAAATACTGTGTAATTATGCCGTTAAAGCAGACGACAATTAGCTGTGTGTGTGCGCAGCGCTCATACTTCCTAAAAACGTGTGACGTCTTGCGTACACATCATCATTACACAACGTTTCCAAGACGAAACTCCCGGGAAATTTAAAATTGCAATTTAGTAAACTAAAAATGCCTTATTGGCATGTGTTGCAATGTTAATATTTCATCATTGATATATAAACTATCAGACTGTGTGGTGGGTAGTAGTGGGTTTCAGTAGGCCTTTAACACAACATACCGCCACATACATTTGGTTATGCATTAAAAAAATTAACTGTTGCATGGATTTGGTTGAACCCAGATTTTGTATACATGTAAATAATATTCTTTAGATTTTTTAAAGATTGTATAACATATCTTAAAAAATAATATCTTGAATTATTTGGTTGTTTTCTTCAGAGTGTAAGAAAGAGAGAGTTGATAAACATTGGATTATAGTCAGTGCATAACAGTCCTAATAAAACTCTAATATTATTACGATTATTGTCATGATTTTTTTTTGGAGTTAAGTTTTCACCTGCCTTTAAAAACTAGTGACGCCTCTGTTTCAAACTTTAATCGAGGGTCCTTGAACACACTACAGTTATGGGCAATAAGATGCAAAAGTGAAATTTGTACATATATGCTGCCACAGATGGATATATTATATTTTTACCTTTTGTTTTATGACCTCATCCTTTTTGCAAAATGCTATTTGTTGTGTTATGAGTGAAATTTTCAAAGTTAAATTTGCCTCTATTCAGGTGGAATGAATAATTTTGTATTTTCAATGGTTGGTGTCAAACATAGTCTTACACATTTTTAATTTGATTCAAGCAACATTTTTATTTCACAGCTATTTTAATCTTGTATTAACATTTATGACATTTTTTTTAAAACTGCTTTTTATTACCTGCTCAGTGGCCTTGTGGTTAGAGTGTTCGCCCTGAGATGGGTAGGTCGTGAGTTCAAATCCCGACCGAGTCATACCAAAGACTAAAACATGGGAGCCATTACCTCCCTGCTTGGCACTCAGCATCAAGGGTTGGAATTGGGGGTAAATCACCAAAATGATTGTGAACTGCTGCTGCTGCTGCCTCCCAGGGGGTGGACCAAGGGGATTGGTCAAATGCAGAGGGTAATTTCACCACACCTAGTGTGTGTGTGTGCGTGTGTATGTGTCTATCAATGGTACTTTAAGTTTAACTGATGTATTAGGGTTAGTGCACGTGCCTTACAATACGAAGATCCTGGGCTCCAGCTCCCCCTATGACCCCAAGGGGGACAATCGGTAGAAAATGGATGGGTAGACATTCAAATTAATTTTTAACACTGTCATGACCTGCCAGAACAGGTCTGTATATTTTCTTGTGTAGTCTCAGTTGTGTATTCTCCTTGTTAAATTACTATTGTTTCTGTCCCACTTCCTGCCTGACTCCCTGAGCGCTGTTACGCTCAACTGCCTCTGATTGGTGATCAGGAAACGCACCTACTTCTGATTGCCCCTCAGAGAGCTATATTATGCCGGCGTGCCATCCAGTCAGTGTGGATGATTGTGACCTTACCACTAAGTATTGTTACTGACTGCAAATACTAAAGTCATTGCTGACTACTGTTACTTTGCAGATTGTTCATATTTGTTATTTTGCTGGTGCTTGCTGCACATACTTGCGCTTATTAAAATGACTTTTACCTGCACGTCACCACCTGTCTCCTGCGTCATGGGATCACAATTACACAGCGATGTGTGTTCGGTGACAAAGCACTTTTCAAAAGCCCGGATGCCCACCTGTGCTTTGGGCCCTTCAACAACTTTGACACCCCTGGTTGTACAAAACCCAAAACCAGTGAAGTTGGCATGTTGTTTAAACCGTAAATTAAAACGGAGTACCAAGATTTTCAAATCCTTTTCAACTTCTATTCAATTGAATAGACTGCAAAGACAAGATACTTATTGATGTTCAACTGGGAAACCCTTTTTTTTTTTTGCAAATATTAGCTCATTTGGAATTTGATGCCTGCAACATGTTTCGAAAAAGCTGACATAAGTGGCAAAAAAAACTGAGAAATTTGAGGAATGCTCATCAAACACTTATTTGGAAAATCCCACAGGTGAACAGGCTAATTGGGAACAGGTGAGTGCCATGATTGGGTATAAAAGCAGCTTCCATGAAATGCTCACTCATTCACAAACCAATGCGTGAGCAAGCAGTTTAAGAACACCATTTCTCAATGAGCTATGGCAAGGAATTTAGGGATTTCACCATCTGTGGTCCGTAATATCATCAAAAGTTTCAGAGAATCTGGAGGAATCACTGCACGTTAGCAATTATATTACAGTCCTTCGATCCCTGAGGTTAGCAATTATATTACAGATTATTATAGCATTACAGCATCAAAAAGCAACATCAGTGGGTAAAGGATATCACCACATGGGGTCAGGAACACTTCAGAAAATCACTGTCAGTAACTACAGTTGGTCCCTACATCTGTAAGTGCAAATTAAAACTCTACTATGCAAAACAAAAGCCATTTATCAACAACACCCAGAAATGCTGGTCCAGAGCGCATCTAAGTCGGACTAATGCAAAGTGGAAAAGTGTTCTGTGGTCTGACAAGTCCACTTTTTTTTTGCAATGTGTTGCTGCCATTTAATTCTAAGTAATGATTATTTGCAAAAAAGCACGTTTCTTATTTCGAACATTAAATATATTGTCTTTGCACTCTATTCAATTGAGTATAAGTTGAAAGTGATTTGCATTGTATTCATTGTATTCTGTTTTTATTTACAAACTTCACAACGTACCGGTTTGGGGTTTTGTAAGTCTGCCTTATTGTCATATCTTTCTATAGTTGTTGATGCTGATCCTTTTGGAATGAACATATTACAAAAAGCCAAAGAAAAAGCATGCATCTTTTTCATTGCTTTTCTCCCACCAAAATCTGAACAGGTCGGAGATCAACCGGCATCCCCAACCAGCAGCAGATTGTGTTACCTGCGAGAATAATCCAAAAGGCGTCTTAAACTGAGGTAATATACCGACTCTGAAGCGTAATTTGACACTTTCCCCATCCTTTGTATTGTTTCAAATGAGGGGCTGCTTTCACACAATCTGATTATGCAGTCAATATTGGACTGCTTTGCTTTCTCGCACAAAAAATATTTGCCGGTATATGAGAACCCCGTGTGACCCATTTATTTTGATTTGAGTGCAATTGTAACTCATCCCTAATGTGTGGCATGGGTTCATAAATCACTGCAGACTCATGTAAGAGCACTGCGGTGAATAGAGACAATGTTGGAAACATAGTATGACGCCTGAGCTCAAATGTTGTCCTTTTTGCATTGTCACGCTTACGGAAAAGAAGAGTAAAAAGTGGCATTGATAGATCAAACCTACCGCAGCTTGATACTTTCCTGGCCTATTGTATTTCCTTGCCATGAAAGAGAATAATTAAAAAGACTTCCGCTTCTGAGGAAGTGCGAGTACACAGGAGGAAGGGTGTGTGTAGTCTATCGCTTCGGGAGGTAGAGCGTTGGTGCAGCATAAAACCCCGAGAAAGCGAACAGATGGAGCCCATTTGAAGGTAAAACTCCCCCAAACGTCCGATGATTTTTTATTTTTTATCAGGTAACTTATGCAAGCGATCTGTCAAAACAAAAGCAAGACTTAGCGGGATGACATGCTAATGAAGAAGCCGGTGACAAATGACGTTAAAAAAAAATAAAGTACATGGCGTCTCATAAAACGAGTGATGGGATTATTGGTGCGGGGAGGTAACAGGAGACGGGTGGTTCTGTGCAAAATGGAAACCATAAATTTATACTTTTTTTTTGTTTTTTTTGGAAGTGTCGGAAAAAATACTTTTATAAATAAGTGATAAATGTGCTGTGTCATACTGCTAAATGATGGCTTCCTCACTGCTCTAGTAACTTTATCTTCAGGGAAACAATGTGAAGTTCAAGAAGAAGAACAGAGTTTTTTGCCACACTTTATCACTGTGGGGTGAATTGCTCATCAAACCATGTTTTAAGAGTCAATCATTTATTCTCCATAGCGTTTATCAAATACCCTATGGCAGTGGTTCTCAACCTTTTTTCAGTGATGTACCCCCTGTGAACATTTTTTTTAATTCAAGTACCCCCTAATAAGAGCAAAGCATTTTTGGTTGAAAAAAAAAGAGAAAAAAGTAAAATACAGCACTATGTCATCAGTTTCTGATTTATTAAATTGTATAACAGTGCAAAATATTGCTCATTTGTAGTGGTCTTTCTTGAACTATTTGGAAAAAAAGATATAAAAATAACTAAAAACTTGTAGAAAAATAAACAAGTGATTAAATTATAAATAAATATTTCTACACATAGAAGTAATCATCAACTTAAAGGCCTACTGAAACCCACTACTACCCACCACGCAGTCTGATAGTTCATATATCAATGATGAAATATTAACATTGCAACACATGCCAATACGGCTTTTTTAGTTTACCAAATTACAATTTTAAATTTCCCCGGAGTTTCTTCTTGAAAACGTTGCGTAATGATGACGTGTACGCAGGACGACACGCGTTTTTAGGAAGTATGAGCGCTGCACACACACACAGCTAAAAGTCGTCTGCTTTAACCGCATAATTACACAGTATTTTGGAGATCTGTGTTGCTGAATCTTCTGAAATTTGTTCAATTAATATTGGAGAAGTCAAAGTAGAAAGATGAAGTTGGGAAGCTTTAGCCTTTAGCCACACAAACACACGGTGATTCCTTGTTTAAAATTCCCGGAGGTGAATATTTATTAAGGATCACAGCGGTCAAGCGAACATGGATCCTGACCGAATGTCAACCAGCAGGTTTCGGTGAAAAAATTGTGGTAAAAAGTCGCTTCTTACCGGGGATCAGCTGAGCTTGTGCCGTCCATACAGCTGCCGTCGACTTCCCTGAGACACTGGCGTCAAGACACCCGTGGAGACACCCTTCTGACTATCAGGTAATACTAAACTCACTAAAACACTAACAGCACAATAGAAAGATAAGGAATTTCCCAGAATTATCTCAGTAAATGTGTTTAAAACATCGGAATCCGTCCCAATGCAATCACGTTTTGTTTTTTTTAACACGTCTTTTATTTTAATTTTTTGTAGTCCATTGCTATCAATCAAGGGACGGCGTGGCGCAGTGGGAGAGTGGCCGTGCGCAACCCGAGGGGCCCTGGTTCAAATCCCACCTAGTACCACCCTCGTCACGTCCGTTGTGTCCTGAGCAAGACACTTCACCCTTGCTCCTGATGGGTACTGGTTGGCGCCTTGCATGGCAGCTCCCTCCATCAGTGTGTGAATGTGTGTGTGAATGGGTAAATGTGGAAGTAGTGTCAAAGCGCTTTGAGTACCTTGAAGGTAGAAAAGCGCTATACAAGTACAACCCATTTTAATATCCTCAAACACGAATCTTTCATCCTCACTCAAATTAATGGGGAAATTGTTGTTTTCTCGTTCTGAATAGCTGTTTTTGTTGGAGGCTCCCATTAAAAACAATGTGAATATGTGAGGAGCCCCCACACTTTTGACGTCATCGTCTGCAACTTCCGGTAGAGGCGGGGCTTTTCTCTTAACACCGAAAGTTGCAAACTTTATCGTGGATGTTCTCTACTAAATCCTTTCAGCAAAAATATGGCAATATCGCGAAATGATCAAGTATGACACATAGAATGGACCTGCTATCCCTGTTTAAATGACACTTAAATAGGCCTTTAAAGTGCCATATTTGGGGATAGTAATAGAGATCCATCTGGATTCATCAACTTAATTCTAAACATTTCTTTACAAATCAAGAAATTTTCAACATCAATGTTTACGGAACATGTCCACCAAAAAAATCTAGCTGTCAACACTGAATATTGCATTGTTAAATTAAATGAGTTGTACTTGTATAGCGCTTTTCTACCTTCAAGGTACTCATAGCGCTTTGACACTACTTCCACATTTACCCATTCACACACACATTCACAAACTGATGGAGGGAGCTGCCATGCAAGGCGCTAAATGTTGCATTTCTTTCCACAGTTTATGAACTTACATTCATATTTTGTTGAAGTATTATTCAATAAATACATTTATAAAGGATTTTTGAATTGTTGCTATTTTTAGAATATTTTTTTAAAAATCTCACGTACCCCTTGGCATACCTTCAAGTACCACCAGGGGTACGTGTACCCCCATTTGAGAACCACTGCCCTATGGGATCAGTGGTCACGCTTGGATTTGGGTTGTTTTTTTTCGACGCAGAGAATGAATTGCACGGGCGAGAAGTGACTGTGAGTACATGTTGATTTATTTAACACTATAACTAATAAGACAAACAAAAGGCACGCACGAGGGCGGAATTACAAAACTAGGCTGTGAAACAAAAGACTAGCATAAATGCTGCAAACTACAAACATGAAACGAAAACTCTTGCTCGATTGGCATGAATAATAATGAACTTTAAACAAAACTAGCACAATGGCATAAATACAAAAACTTACACGGCATGGAACTGTGGACGAGGGCATAAAGGTAGAAACAGCATGGGTAGGGTGTGTGTGTGAAGATCCTAGGACGAAGTCAAGAAAAAAGAGTGACTTAAATAGTAGCTATGATCTGTGGTGTGATTGTATTATGAGAGAACTACAGAGTCGACAGGCTATGACGTCACGAGTGTGCGACGGAGCGGGAGACACAGTGGGAGTGAGCTAGAGAGGTGACACGTGTGACTGGGCTATAATAAATGTATCCACGTTACAAAGTACAGCTGGACTCGCGTATTAATTAAGTAACTCGACATGGTGTCAGAAGTCCTGTAGTTAATGTGGAGTGTGAGCCAAGTGTAAAGATAGTTTGTACGCGTCTGTGGGGAAATAAGTGAAGGACAACATGAGCGAGGGAGACGGAGCCGCAGCAGCACCTGCACGGCAACCCGACGCGCCGGTGGTTGCCGTGGGACCGTGCGCTACGTTCAACATCCAGCCACCGGAGTCCTTTGACTTTTCAAATCCTCAAGAGAGGGACAAATGGATCCGGAGATTTGAAAGATTTCGCCTGGCAAGTAACCTAAATGCAAGCTCTGAGGACAATCAAGTAAACACATTGATTTATTGCATGGGGACGAGGCGGATGATATTCTCCGTGGGCTAAATTTGACGGCTGCTCAAAGACGTACATACCAGGGAGTGCGCGATGGATTACAAGGGTTTTTTGTTGTGAAGAAAAATGTTATGTACGAGCGTGCTAAGTTTAACATGCGCAAGCAGAAAGAAGGAGAGAGTGTGGATTCGTTTGTCATTGCACTATATGCGCTGGCGGAGCATTGTAGCTACGGGATGCTACACAATGAACTGATCAGAGACAGACTTGTCGTCGGATTGCAAGATAAGGGGCTGTCTGAACGCATGCAGTTGGACGCGGATCTAACCTTGGATAAAGCCATAAGAATGGCACAACAGAGCAGAGATACGCGCAAGTAGAGAAAGAAGCTTTGGGACTGACCTGGGCCTGTGAGAGGTTTCGCAACTTTCTCATCGGGAAACATTTCCAGATGGAGACGGACCACAAGCCTCTCCTGAGTCTTCTGGGGTCTCAAGCACTGGATGCTCTACCTCCACGGATCCAACGCTTCAGAATGCGTCTGATGCGCTATTCGTACTCTATCTCTCATGTGCCAGGGAAGTGTCTGTGGACAGCTGATACATTGTCACGAGCTCCTGTTAAGAGAGAGGAGACAGCAGCGGACAAAGAGCTGTTTGAAGAAACCAACATATATGTGGACATGGTACTGGAAAACTTACCTGCAAGTGCTGACTACCTGGAGGAGCTGAGAGAGCAGCTGCAGAGAGACAGTGTGTGTGCACAGGTGATGCAGCTGTGTGCCGAAGGCTGGCCAGCACACGGTTCCAAAGAACCAGCACTCAGGCTGTACAGGGCAGAGCAGGCGTTCCTCACAGTTCAAGATGGTGTCTTGCTGAAGGGACACAGGCTTGTCATCCCTTCTACAATGAGGAATGGTGTACTCGCCAAATTGCATGAAGGACACCAAGGCGTGGTGAAGTGTAGACAGCGGGCCCGACAGTCAGTATGGTGGCCCGGGCTGAGCCAGCAGCTAAATGAATTGGTTCTCAACTGCCGAACATGCTGTAAGGAGAGACAGAACCACAGGGAGCCTCTGATGCCGTCACCATACCCGGGGCGACCATGGGAGAAGTTAGGAGCTGATCTATTCATGCTCGGTACCAAGACCTACCTGCTGGTAGTGGACTACATGTCAAGGTACGTGGAGATTGCTTTGCTGACCTCCACAAAGTCAAACGATGTAATCCAACACCTAAAATCCATTTATGCACGTCATGGAATCCCGGATCTTCTCGTTTCGGATGGAGGGCCCCAGTTCTCCGGAGCAGGCTTCGCTGAGTTCGCAGAGTCTTATGGATTCCGTCACGTTACCAGTAGCCCAAGATATCCTCAAGGTAACGCTGAAGCTGAACGTGCTGTACAGACGGTGAAAGGTCTCCTAAAGAAAGCAGACGACCCCTATCTTGCTTTGCTCGCTTACAGGGCTACCCCTCTCGACAACGGGTATAGTCCAGCGCAGCTTCTCATGGGGAGGAGACTCCGCACAACAGTGCCTATCCTTCCTGCTTTAATAAATCCTGCCCTTCCAGATAGCGAAGCTGTTAGGTTGAAAGAAGGGGAGAAGAGGACAAAAGATGCACAACGCTACAACCTGCGGCATCGTGCAATGAACCTTGACAGACTGAATCCGGGACAGGACGTGTGGATCAAGGACCAAAAGAACGCAGGAGCTATCATTGGACATCACACCACTCCACGATCGTATCTGGTGGAAGGACCCAAGGGGACCATCAGACGGAACCGTCGTCATCTCATCCCTATGGGATCCTCGCCGGAGCAGAGTGGCCGTGGTACAGCAGAGCCGTTCCTAGGGGGTGTTCCGGAACAACCTACAGCAGAAACATCGCAGCAGAGTGTTCCGAAACCTCCATCTACTCCTACTCCTAGAACCAGGTCTGGGAGGGCTGTGGTAAGACCAACTAGGTTGGACCTATAATTTTGTTTCCTAGAGACATTACAGAGACTCTAATGAAAAAAAAAAAGAATGTTACTGTATGTGAAAAAAAAAAAAGTGTAATTGGAGCGTTTTGGATATGTTTTATTGTATTGTAAATGTTCAAGTCAGTTGCAGGGCTTAGGTTAAGGACAGTACAGGATTAGTATAGGATGGATGTCTGAGTATTTATATTGAAGTGGATTGTTCTAAGGGTAAAATATGTGTGTGTGTTTGATTGTTTGGTACAGGCCCATATAGGAGCAGACCTTCCAACCACGAGGCAGAATAATCCTCAAGGTCTGTTGAATCAATGGCAGTCTACCCATTGATTCTAGAAAGGGGAGATGTGGTGTGATTGTATTATGAGAGAACTACAGAGTCGACAGGCTATGACGTCACGAGTGTGCGACGGAGCGGGAGACACAGTGGGAGTGAGCTAGAGAGGTGACACATGTGACTGGGCTATAATAAATGTATCCACGTTACAAAGTACAGCTGGACTCGCGTATTAATTAAGTAACTCGACATGATCATTAGTGAAAACAGGTGTGAGGCTGAGAACAGGGACGTGACATGACAGGTGAAAACTAATGGGTTGGCATGGAGACGAAAACAAACCAGGAAGTGCCAAGACAGAACGAAATGTTCGAAAAACTAAACATAACCTGACCAAACATGGAAAAAATCCAAAACATAATCTAACAGACGTGACATCAGTTTTTTCCAAATTCCAATTTTTACACTTTTTTTTTAACAACCTTATAATGTCAGCATGTTGTGTAATAGATACAATGTCATTAATACCCGATGCAAATGCAAAAATCCTTACATATATAAGGGAATTACATCGTACGACAATTTCGACCAGTACTTAAAAGGGGACCTATTATGCAAAACCAACTTTTCTAACCTGTTGGTCCCTGTTTTTGTGTTTAGGGGATCTGCATAAGTCTCAAAATTTTGAGATCAAATCCTGGAGACATGCCTTAGATCAGGGGTATCAAACTCATTTTAGATGGGGGGGCACATGGAGAAAAACTTACGCCCATTTGTGCCGGACTGGTAAAATCACGGCACAATAACTTAAAAATAAAGACAACTTCACATTGTTTTCTTTGTTTAAAAATGTCCATATATGCTAAAGATTTACCCCAAGAGCTTTCTGTGCGTCCGTCATTGTAGTTTGACGCTGTAGTCGGTAAGCCCCATATGTTTCTTTATCCCCTTTTGGGGCAGACTGGCTTGTACATGCACATGCATCCTCTGCTGCTGCCATTTCTAATACAGAGTAGCGTACAGTTGTAATTTATACCTGTCAGTAGACAACGTATGAAAGCACAAAATATTACAACATAGCTGACGAGAAGACACAGTTGAAGTGGAGGCACGTAATTAAGCCCGTCCACTAAACGGTGCATCGTGAAGAGACGGTCAAAAAGTGGCTTGAAGATGACCCACAAAACATAATCTTTGCAAAATTTTGACCAAAATGGACCATTACATGATATCTCAACACGAGTCCCCAACTTTTTTTCCACCAGGGACCGGTTGACAGTTTGACATGTGGTGGTGTCATTTTACGTCATTAAAGTGTCTTCTTTGGGAATATTCTGCCACTTGTTAAACAAGTATACATTTTGTATATCATCATACTGCAGGCTTGTAATTCGTAGCTAGGTGGAATGGCAGATACCTTTGAATAGTTAGAATGGAGTCCATCACGAAAGCTGACGTCAGATTGACGAAACAGAGTCATGTGACATTGCCTGTCAAATGAATATGACTTTGCAAGCCTTAATTTGTTTCATCATAGTTAGTCGTAATATGATCAAAGTTTGATTAAATTAAACTTATGCTGGCTCTGCACTGACTTCCTGTGCACTTAAGATGTGACTTTAAGGTTTTACTACTTACATATAAAATACTACACGGTCTAACTCCAGCCTATCTTGCTGATTGTATTGTACCATATGTCCTGGCAAGAAATCTGCGTTCAGAGAACACTGGCCTATTAGTGATTCCCAGGGCCCAAAAAAAGTCTGCGGGCTATAGAGCGTTTTCTATTCGGGCTCCAGTACTCTGGAATGCCCTCCCGGTAACAGTTCAAGATGCTAACTCAGTAGAAGCATTTAAGTCCCATCTTAAATTTCATTTGTATACTCTAGCCTTTAAAGAGACCCCCTTTTTAGACCAGTTGATCTGCCGTTTATTTTCTTTTCTGCTCTGCCCCACTCTCCCTTGTGGAAGGGGGCGGGGGGCACAGGTCCGGTGGCCATGGATAAAATGCTGGCTGTCCAGAGTTGGGACCCGAGGTAGACCGGTCGCCTGTGCATCGGTTGGGGACATCTCTGCGCTGCTGACCCGTCTCCACTCGGGATCGTCTCCTGCTCGTCGCCCAATGGACTGGACTCTCACTATTATGTTAGATCCACTATGGACTGGACTTTCACAATATTATGCTACACCCACTTGACGTCCAATGCATCCGGTCACCCCTACAGGCGGGAGGTCACCCACACCTTCGGTCCTCTCCAAGGTTTCTCATAGTCATTTACATTGACATCCCAATGGGTTGTGAGTTTTTCCTTGACCTTGTGTGGGATCTGAACTGAGGATGTTGTTGTGGCTTGTGTAGCCCTTTGAGACACTTGTGATTTAGGGCTATATAAATAAACATTGACTGATTGATTAATTAATCAATTAATCCATTTTCTACCGTGTGTCTATTTCAGCGGCAATTAATAGATTATAAATAATGATGATATAAAAAAATATAACGATCAATGTAAAGGAGTCAAAGTCACGCATTACTACCCACCTCTGATGGAGATACAAGCTATTCTGCCAGTAAAGCAGACTAAAACCATTCAAAAATCTCCAAGGTAGTTTTCTGTTTAGGTATCTCTGTAATGTAGTAACAAGCACATACATGATAACATGTTACAAACCCCGTTTCCATATGAGTTGGGAAATTGTTTTAGATGTAAATATAAACGGAATACAATGATTTGCAAATCCTTTTCAACCCATATTCAGTTGAATATGCTACAAAGACAACATATTTGATGTTCAAACTGATAAACATGTTTTTTTATTGCAAATAATCATTAACTTTAGAATTTGATGCCAGCAACACGTGACAAAGAAGTTGGGAAAGGTGGCAATAAATACTGATAAAGTTGAGGAATACTCATCAAACATATATTAGGAACATCCCACAGGTGTGCAGGCCAATTGGGAACAGGTGGGTGACATGATTGGGTATAAAAACACCTCCCCAAAAAATGCTCAGTCTTTCACAAGAAAGGATGGGGCGAGGTACACCCCTTTGTCCACAACTGCGTGAGCAAATAGTCAAACAGTTTAAGAACAACGTTTCTCAGAGTGCAATTGCAAGAAATTTAGGGATTTCAACACCCACGGTCTACAATATCATAAAAAGGTTTAGAGAATCTGGAGAAATCACTCCATGTAAGCGGCATGGCCGGAAACCAACATTGAATGACCGTGACCTTCGATCCCTCAGACGGCACTGTTTCAAAAACCGACGTCAATCTCTAAAGGATATCACCACATGGGCTCAGGAACACTTCAGAAAACCACTGTCACTAAACACAGTTTGTCGCAACATCTGTAAGTGGAGGTTAAATCAATCAATCAATCAATGTTTACTTATATAGCCCTAAATCACTAGTGTCTCAAAGGGCTGCACAAACCACTACGACATCCTCGGTAGGCCCACATAAGGGCAAGGAAAACTCACACCCAGTGGGACGTCGGTGACAATGATGACTATGAGAACCTTGGAGAGGAGGAAAGCAATGGATGTCGAGCGGGTCCAACATGATACTGTGAAAGTTCAATCCATAATGGATCCAACACAGTCGCGAGAGTCCAGTCCAAAGCGGATCCAACACAGCAGCGAGAGTCCCGTTCCCAGCGGAGCCAGCAGGAAAACATCCCAAGCGGAGGCGGATCAGCAGCGCAGAGATGTCCCCAGCCGATACACAGGCAAGCAGTACATGGCCACCGGATCTACTATGCAAAGCAAAAGCAATTCATCAACAGCATTCAAAAACGTCGCTGGCTTCTCTGGGCCCGAGATCATCTGAGATGGACTGATGCAAAGTGGAAAAGTATTCTGTGGTCTGACGAGTCCACATTTCAAATTGTTTTTGGAAACTGAGGATATTTGTGTCCTTGGGAACAAAGAGGAAAAGAACCATCCAGACTGTTACAGGTGCAAAGTTGAAAAGCCAGCATCTGTGATGGTATGGGGGTGCATTAGTGCTCAAGGCATGGGTAATTTTCACATCTGTGAAGGCACCATTAATGCTGAAAGGTACATACGGGTTTCAGAGCAACACTTACTGCCATTCAAGCAACGTTATCATGGACGCCCCTGCTTATTTCAGCAAGACAATGCCACATAATGTGTTACAACAGCATGGCTTCATAGCAAAAGAGTGTGGGCACTAGACTGGCCTGCCTGTAGTCCAGACCTGTCTCCCATTGAACATTTTGAAGCTTAAAATACGACAACAGAGACCCCGGACTGTTGAACAACTTAAGATGTACATCAAGCAAGAATTGGAAAGAATTCCACCTGAAAAGCTTAAAAAAATGTGTCTCTTCAGTTCCCAAACGTTTATTGAGTGTTGTTAAAAGAAAAGATGATGTAACACAGTTGTGAACATGCCCTTTCCCAACTACTTTGGCATGTGTTAAAGCCATGAAATTCTAAGTTAATTATTATTTGCAAAAAAAAAATAAAGTGTATGAGTTTAAACATCAAATATCTTGTCTTTGCAGTGCATTTAATTGAATATGGGTTGAAAATGATTTGCAAATCATTGTATTCCGTTTATATTTACATCTAACAAAATTTCCCAACTCGTATGGAAACGGGGTTTGTATATTTAAAACATTTGTTCTCATCTTAAGCATTACTGTAGCTTTAGTCCTCAGCGCATAGCAACACACTTTATTTCAACAACAGAGAGCTCTTTTCTGTGTTTGCTACCACTGATGGCAGACTTCTCAAAGGGGAACTGCACTTTTTTTTTTAATCTTCCTATCGTTCACAATCATTATGAGAGACGAGAAGACACATGTATTTTCATTTTAGGATTTGAAATATCATTAAAAAAAGCTTGAAATATATGGCTGATGGGAGTCACCCTCGTAGTCTTCAAAGCCCTCTAAAACGGCTTCAAAACCCTCCGTTTTATATACACACTGCAACCACAGTGTATGTATATAATGTAGTAACAGATACGTTCAAATCAATGTGTAATATGTTCAATATTAAACATATTTTGATAAATTTGTAGTAAAAGAGCGCGGGTACTAGACTGTCCTGCCTGTAGTCCAGACCTGTCTGCCGTTGAAAATGTGTAGCGCATTATGAAGCCTAAAATACCACAACGGTGACCCCGGAGTGTTGAACAACTTAAGTTGTACATCATGTGAAGACTCTTCTTCGGCATGGTAATGCCGGTGTTGTTTTCCCGAGGATGCGTCGAAGCAGAACACAGCAAAGGTAAGATATAAAAGTATTTATTAAATAATAAAAGGCTAGGAACAAAAACACTGGTGTAAAGAGAAAAAGGCAAACAAAAGACGCTAGCGTGAAAGCTAGGATAAACACAAGGAAAACTAAAACTTGGTACGAGGACACAAAAGAGTAAATAAAACCATTCAGCATGAAAGCTGGAATATGAAGTGGCTTAGCATAAGAGCTAGCGAGAAAATACATACAATTGAAAGATGAGAGTCGTCACTGTAGCACGTGGGCAAATTAGGATCCGAGGAAGACTGAACAGAAAAGGCTGGCTTATAAAGGAGCGTGATTAGCTGAAGCAGGTGTGGAGTACGAGTGTAGCAGGTGAACTAATGAGTAACCATAGTGATGGACAAAACAGGAAATACACGGGTCAGACTGAGAATGAAACAAAGATGGAAATAACAAACGTGAAGATCTGAGCAGCAGATCGCAACAGTATTCCCCCCCAACAAAAGACAGATACCAGATGTCTCAAAAACACAAACAAAAACTTGAACCCCCTCCCCAAAACCAGAAAGTCCACAAACGAACGGGGGCGGAGGGAGGCCACGGTGGAGGGTCGCCAGGTCGCATTGTCCCCGAATCCACCGAGGACAGGCAATGTGGCGGCGGCGGATGGAACGCCGCTGCCGAAAGAGTTTTGGCGGCCGACCTCGAAAAGGCCACATCAGTGGCCGCCTTGCAGGATGAGGTGCCCGGTGAGGCGGACGACCTCGCAGAGGCCACACCCGTGGCAGACGTGGAGGATGACACTTCAGCACCGAAGACATGGCAGGCTTGGAAGCAGCAGATGAGGGTGCGGGGACTGCAGCCAAAGCAGGCCCGATTGCAGCTGGCGAGGATGATGCGGGTGCTGTAGCCGAAGAAGGCGTCATTGGCGGCATGGAAGCCGAAGAAGGCGTTATTGGCGTGGAAGCCGCAGGAGTCGGAGGCGTGGAAACCGCAGGAGTCGTCGTAGAGGCAGGCGTATTAGTCGTCTGCGGGGCTTGGCGGCGTGGAGCTGGTACCGGCACTTGGCGCCGTGGAGCTGGTACTGGAGTAGGCTCCAGCCCTGTCGACGAAGGTGTGGGCTCCAGCCCCGTCGTCGACGCAGGTGTGGACTCCGTTCCCCGTCGTCGTCGCTAGTGTGGGCTCCAGCCCCGTCGTCGTCGCTGGTGTGGGCTCCAGCCCCGTTGTTGACTACGCTGGTGTGAGCTCCATCTCTCGAACTGGTACTGGAGTGGACTCCAGCTCTGGAGTTGGTACTGGAGTGGACTCCAGCTTTTGAGCTGTTGCTGGAGTGAGATCCAGGCTAAAGTCTGTAACTGGTATGAGAACCAGTTTTGGGTCGGAGGTTGGTGTGAGAACCAGGTGGGAGTCTAGTGCTGGCTTGAGAACCAGGCTAACATCAGTTTCTGGTCCGAGAACCAGACTAGAGTTCAAAATTGGTGTGAGAACCAGGCCCGAAAAAGCTGCTGGTGTGTGAACCAGAAAAGTCTACTTCTGGCGTAAAAACCAGGTTAGGGACAGTGCCGAACATCGGTGGTGGAGGACGTGCTGGAGGGAATGATTTAGCGATTCTGAATATTGGAGGAGGAGGTCTACTTAGTCGTTGGGATTTGACCGGGGGAAACACAGGTGGAGGAGGTCTACAAGGCCGTTGAGACTTGGCCGAGACAAAAACAGGTGGAGGAGGTCTACAAGGCCGTTGAGACTTGGCCGGGGCAAAAACAGGTAAGGGAGGTCTACAAGGCCGTTGAGACTTGGCCGGGGCAAAAACAGGTGGAGGAGGTCTACAAGGCCGTTGAGACTTGGCCGGGGGAAACACAGGTGGCGGCGGCCTAGGAGGAGCTAGCGGTTTAACAGGCCGAAAAGCAGGTAAGGGTGGCCTCATAGGAGGTTGCGGTTTGACAGTTTTATGAACAGGTAGCGTCTGCGCTACCTCCGCAACACAGCTATAGGACGTAGCCCCCCCCTCCAGACGGGAATCCCAGACCCGTTCCCTGTGGTCAGGGACTGACCATAAGGGAGGGTGGTGGGAGGTTTGGAGGCGGGCAGACTCCTCCCCTCTATATTGTCCAGAGTGTCCCTTTGAAAAGGGAGAAAAAACTTTGGACTTGGGCAGAGAATGAGGTTTAAACGGTGGGTTAGAAGAAAAACTAGGTGACTGAGGTTGACTAGAATAATAAGAAAAAATATCCTGATACTTCTGTATATTATTATTAATGTTATTGTCATTTGAAAATGGCCGAGAAAATGAATCTTCCTAAAAAATTTTCTCGTTGATGACGTCATCATCGGAGGACAGGTTTGCGTTACCGGGTGGCGTCGACGAAATGACGTCATCTGCGCGGGACACAAGTTGGGAATTTGCCCAGTCGGTAAAACTGTTAGCAAAGTGTGTTATTGGGTCCCCAAACAATGGTGTAGGGGTTTTGTGTGCTGACTGTAGGTTGCTGTGTTCGTGAGGAGGGAGACATGGAGTGGACAAGTCACTGTCGCCCGACGAAGCCATACTTCGCGGCTTTCGCCTATGCGGACGAGCGCAAGCGCTGCGGGAGGGAAACTCACCGCTCCCGGATGCATTGATTGGGATCAAGGTTCCATCTGGACCCCACATAATACTGTCATCAGGCTTGCATCGGCGAGTTTCAGCCTCCATGGCTCGGAACACCATCCATGTTTCTTCGTCGAAGGTCTCCTCGTTGTTGCCAGACGCGGATAAACTTTCTAATGCTCGGATCCTACTGTGAAGACTCTTCTTCGGCATGGTAATGCCGGTGTTGTTTTCCCGAGGATGCGTCGAAGCAGAACACAGCAAAGGTAAGATATAAAGGTATTTATTAAATAATAAAAGGCTAGGAACAAAAACACTGGTGTAAAGAGAAAAAGGCAAACAAAAGACACTAGTGTGAAAGCTAGGATAAACACAAGGAAAACTAAAACTTGGTACGAGGACACAAAAGAGTAAACAAAACCATTCAGCATGAAAGCTGGAATATAAAGTGGCTTAGCGTAAGAGCTAGCGAGAAAATACATACAATTGAAAGATGAGAGTCGTCACTGTAGCACGTGGGCAAATTAGGATCCGAGGAAGACTGAACAGAAAAGGCTGGCTTATAAAGGAGGGTGATTAGCTGAAGCAGGTGTGCAGTACGAGTGTAGCAGGTGAACTAATGAGTAACCATAGTGATGGACAAAACAGGAAATAAGCGGGTCAGACTGACAATGAAACAAAGATGGAAATAACAAATGTGAAGATTTGAGCAGCAGATCGCAACACATCAAGCAAGAATGGGAAAGAATTCCACCTGAAAAGCTTCAAAAATGTGTCTCCTCAGTTCCCAAACATTTACAAAATGTTGTTAAAAGGAAATGCCATGTAACACAGTGGTAAAATTGCCCCTGTGCCATTTTTTTTGCAAGTTAAATTCTAAGTTAATGATTATTTGCAAAAAAAAAACAAGTTTCTCAGTTTGAACATTAAGTATCTTGTCTTTGCAGTCTAATCAATTGAATATAAGTTGAAAAGGATTTGCAAATCATTGTATTCTGTTTTTATGTACGATTTACACAACTTGCCAACTTCACTGATTTGGGGTTTTGTACAACCATCAAATCAAATTACACTTTTATTTGTTTAGCACTTGCCATACAAAGACAAGTAGAAAGCACAAAGTGCTGTATGAAAAGAAAGAAGAGATGACAACACACACACACACACACACACACACACAGCATTATTGACAAGTAGTAGTGTGGGTCTAAGAATCTTAGCTCGCATTAGAAGCCGTCAAGTTATCAGTAACTAAGCAATGACGATGTTTAAGTGGCTACAATCCTGGGCATCAATGTTGTCGTCCACAACACAAGCAGATGAGATGAGATGTGGTGCAACTTGCCCTGACTAGCAGTAGCTTTTTAGATTGTCCGCAGACTTTGCCGGTGTTTTGACACTTAATGATGAGTTACATGTATGTCAATTCCCATTATATTCTGCATAAAAAAAATAAGTTTTTGTTTTTATTGTTCAGTTCCAGAAATCATAGAGCCATACTTACTTACCCTCATTAGGTTCACAAGTGAGCAATAAGTGTTAGCTTCTAATGTGTTTTGATTTTTCAGCTCTATTGCCCAAGTATGTTTAACACAGAAATAATCTGACTTGGTAGACTCTTTTGTTCAATGTCCATGCATCCATCCATCTATCCATCCATTTTCTTCTGGTTATCCAAGGTCGGGTCGCGGGGGCAGCAGGCTAAGCAAGGAAGCCCAGACTTCCCTCTCCCCAGCCACTTCGTCTAGCTCTTCCCGGGGGATCCCGAGGCGTTCCCAGGCCAGCCGGGAGACATAGTCTTTCCAACGTGTCCTGGGTCTTCCCCGTAGCCTCCTACCGGTTGGAAATGCCCTAAACACCTCCCTAGAGAGGCGTTCGGGTGGCATCCTGACCAGATGCCCGAAACACCTCATCTGGCTCCTCTCGATGTGGAAGAGCAGCGGCTTTACTTTGAGTTCCTCCCAGAAGACAGAGCTTCTCACCCTATCTCTAAGGCGGAGGAAACTAATTTCGGCAGCTTGTACGCGTGATCTTATCCTGTTGGTCATGACCCAAAGATCATGACCATAGGTGAGGATGGGAACGTAGATCGACCAGTAAATTGAGAGCTTTGCCTTCCGGCTCAGCTCCTTCTTCACCACAACGGATCAATACAACGTCCGCATTACTGAAGATGCCGCACCGATCCGCCTGTCGATCTCACAATCCACTCTTCCCTCACTCGTGAACAAGACTCCTAGGTACTTGAACTCCTCCACTTGGGGCAGGGTCTCCTACCCAAACCGGAGATGGCACTCCAGCCTTTTTCGGGCGAGAACTATGGACTCCGACTTGGAGGTGCTGATTCTCATTCCGGTCGCTTCACACTCGGCTGCGAACCGATCCAGTGAGATGAAGCCATCAGGACCACATCATCTGCAAAAAGCAGACCTAATCCCGCGGCCACCAAACTGGAACCCCTCAACGCCTTAACTGCGCCCAGAAATTCTGTCCATAAAAGTTATGAACAAAATCGGTGACAAAGGACAGCCTTGGTGGAGTCAAACCATCACTGGAAATGTGTTTGACTTACTGTAAAGAGTGAATATTATCGATTAATTAAAAACATAAGCAAGTACTGCAGTAACAGAAGTTATTACAAGTTTTTAGGCTCACATTTAAAGTCAAACCTAGAGTGAGAGAACAGCGGGTTGCAGCGACCAGGCGGTGGTTGTGTCCGCGGCCAAAGCTGCAAAGGTAAGAAAGGGCAAAAACCGGCGGGAGAGTTCCGTGACGAATGCTTACATGCCAGGTGTCAGCGGTGTCACAGATTGGCACCGTCGTGTTCTCAGCAAGGACTCTGCGCCGTAAAAAACGCTTCAAAAGTGGCTTCGGTTGGCAAGAGAAAACACAAATTCAGCCTGGACACTTAATTACCTGCTCTGCCAAATGAGAGCCAGTACATGAGTTCTGGATCTTGTCATACATATTTTCAATACAAGACGCATCTAGGGCCTGATTACTAATATCCAAACACTGCACGGTGAGCAGTATGTGCAATCTATACAGATGCTTGTACCTTTAGTGGCCGTGTTCCATGTGAATGACTAAGACTGTATGTACAATTACAAAGTGGTAGCGACTGCTTTAAATGAATTAGGATTTTGTGTGTACGATACGGGGCATCACTTGATCATTCATGCTATCATGCTTCTAACTGTGGCATTTTGCAGTGTTTTTAAACAAGCTTCAACTTGTTCTCAACATTTGAGAAACAATCCTACAGCTGAAGGTGCACTCATTGGAGAGAGGCTGCACTTTTAACTCAAAATGCAAAAAAAATGCACACGTAAAGGGGAACATCTTTTGGAATTTTGCCTATTGTTCACAATCTTGGAAGAAAAGACTAAATGTATTTTTTAAGGCTTTTTAAAGGTAAACAATTGAATGATGCGGGTAATTGGAGTCACCATTAGTTTTGAAGGCTACCTTCAAAGCCATCTAAAAAAAACAAAACTTCAACACCATCCTACGCTCTGCTTCTTCCTACAGCAGGGGTCGGCAACCCGCGGCAGCCGCATGTGGCTTTTTGGCAACTCTGATGCGGCTCAGCTGCACAATCGCCGACCCCCCAGATTGTTGCGGGGAGATTCCATAATTCAATACCTCTCCCGGACATCACCTGGAGACAACGTTCTCCAATTTTCACTCGGACTGCAATATCAAGGGCGTGCCGAGATGATATTACTCTTAACGTTCTCTTGAACGTCATCGAGCCCGCCATTCTCGGAATGCCATTTGCGTGCCGACTGAACACACGCATTTCTCTGCTTTTCGCTGCATTTTCCCCCTCCCTGCATGGTTGAGGTGGGCGGGGTTTGGTGCTCGCGGGGTGTATAATATAGTCAGGAATTGTCATGGATGCAAAGGATTCTGGGTATTTGTTGTGTTGCGTTTATGTTGTGTTACTGTGAGGATTTTCTCCCGAAATGTGTTTGTCACTTTTCTTTTGTGTGGGTTCACAATGTGGCGCATATTAGTAGGTGTGTTAAAGTTGTTTTATATCACAACCGTCAGTGTACTCTGTGTCACCCAGTATGCCTTCCAGTCGTGTGCGTGCACCTGCGGAAGCCTCTCACAACATGTTGCTGGACTGGCAAGCAGTATGTACATGTTGTAGAAGGTGTTTAAGGCAATGGCTTCATAGCATGCCTTTAACCTTGCCATCTGGGTGACCACCTGCAGATATTGGCGGGAATAGTTGCGGCTCCCATTGTCTTCCTCATTTTGTGAAACAGGTCGAAATGGCTCTTTGAATGGTAAAGGTTGCCGACCCCTGTCATACAGCTTTTCGAACATTTTAGTGTGGTGGATGGCCCAAAGCTTAAACAGCAAAAAAAGTGGTTTTAATACAAAAGTTTTATTTACCCATAATCAAAAGTACAGAGTTGGATTGAATTGCCCATGCAGACAGACAACGTCCTCTGGAGAGACGTGGATGATCGAAATCATGCGAATCATAACATAATATTGGTCTACTGGCCTTTTATATGTTTCCCTCATGTGTCAAGGTCCCGTTGTTTTGGACTTGTTTGCTCTGAAACATCCTTGATTCCCTTAGTCATAATATACAATCAAAACATTTTGTAGAATGGTTAGTCCGACCGCAAGTTCAACTTTCACCTACATATGCTCTTCCAGTGATTCAGAGGCTTTTAGAAAGACTTTCTTTTTGGACTAAAACAGACACAAAATATGGTATAAAAGGTCAGAAATTCCACTACATTACAAAAAAAAAGAAACTGGAAATTGTGATGTATCATTTGGAATTGTATGCTTGGTCAAAATAAGCTCAAACTCAAACCTGTTATGTCCACGATGCAGGTGGGGGTGGCGTAGATGGTACAGTGGTCTTGTCAGCAACTTTAGGGTTCCAAGTTCGATTCCAGCTTCCGCCATTCTTGTCACGTCCGTGACGTCATTGGCCAAGACACTTCACCCTTGCTCCTGATGGGTCCTGATTGCAACTTTCCGCCATCAGTGTGTGAATGGGTGAATGTGGAAATAATGTGAAAACACTTTGAGCACCTTGAAGGTAGAATAGCGCGATACAAGTAAGTTCTATTTAGATGTTTGGAAAAGTCAAATAAAATCAAATTGACTTTATGTAGTCCATGATAACTGAACAAAAACTAGGTTGTACGGTATACCAGTATTAGTATAGTACTGTGATACTAATAAATCATTTTCGGTACTATACCGCCTCTAAAAGAACCGGTCCGCCACCCCCCAAAATGAAAAACAAATGCTGGTGGTGGATCTACACCTGACATCCACTGTAATGATACCAAGTACAGGGGCGTATCAAGTTGATACTACTATGATTACGTCAATATTGTTTGGCTTCGCAGCATCTTTAACTTTAAAAAAATATATATTATGTTCATAAAGTTAGGACATATGTCCCTGGACACATGAGGACTTTGAATATGACCAATGTATGATCCTGTAACTACTTGGTATCCAAATGTGTGGTATCATCCAAAACTAATGTAAAGCGTGCAAACAACAGAAGAATAAGTGATTATTACATTTGAACAGAAGTCTAGATAGAACATGTTAAAAGAGAAAGTAAGCAGATATTAACAGTAAATGAACAAGTAGATTAATAATTAATTTTCTACACTTGTCCTTTATAATGTTGACAAAATGATAAATGACACATAATGTTGCTGCATATGTCAACAGCTAAATTAGGAGTCTTTGTTTGTTTACTTACTACTGAAAGACCGGTACCAGTACCAACATATTGGTATCGGGACAACACTAGTCTTTGAGCATGCATCCATTTTGACATAACCTTCCACACAAGTACAATCTGTAGCGTGTAAAGACTGTGACACAGCGGATCCGTTAAAAAAGACAGAAGTCAACCGTCACTTGTAAAAATACAAGGGCTGTCAACATTAACGCGACACCAGAAATTAATCACAAAAAAAAAATCACATTAATGAAAAAATCTCGGATTATTTTCACAATTTTTTTTTTGATCGCACAGTGGGGCAAAAAAGTATTTAGTCAGCCACCGATTGTGCAAGTTATCCCACTTAAAATGATGACAGAGGTCTGTAATTTTCATCATAGGTACACTTCAACTGTGAGAGACAGATGGTGAAAAAAAAATCCAGGAATTCACATTGTAGGAATTTTTAAGAATTTATTTGTAAATTATGGTGGAAAATAGATATTTGGTCAACCATTCAAAGCTGGTCGAAGGAGGTTTTGGCTCAAAATCTCACGATACATGGCCCCATTCATTCTTTCCTTAACACGGATCAATCGTCCTGTCCCCTTAGCAGAAAAACAGCCCCAAAGCCTGATGTTTCCACCCCCATGCTTCACAGTAGGTATGGTGTTCTTGGGATGCAACTCAGTATTCTTCTTCCTCCAAACACGACGAGTTGAGTTTATACCAAAATGTTCTATTTTGGTTTCATCTGACCACATGACATTCTCCCAATCCTCTGCTGTATCATCCATGTGTTCTCTGGCAAACTTCAGACGGGCCTGGACATGCACTGGCTTAAGAAGGGGGACACGCCTGGCACTGGAGGATTTGATTGCCTGTCGGCGTAGTGTGTTACTGATGGTAACCTTTGTTAGTTTGGTCCCAGCTCTCTGCAGGTTATTCACGAGGTCCCCCCATCTGGTTCTGGGATTTTTGCTCACCGTTCTCATGATCATTTTGACCCCACGGGATGAGATCTTGCCTGGAGCCCCAGATCGAGGGAGATTAACAGTGGTCTTGTATGTCTTCCATTTTCTGATAATTGCTCCCACAGTTGATTTTTTTCACACCAAGCTGCTTGTCTATTGTAGATTCACTCTTACCAGTCTGGTCCAGGTCTACAATTCTTTTCCTGGTGTCCTTCGATAGCTCTTTGGTCTTGGCCATAGTGGAGTTTGGAGTCTGACTGTTTGAGGCTGTGGACAGGTGTCTTTTATACAGATAACGAGTTCAAACAGGTTCCATTAATACAGGCCACGAGTGGAGGACAGAAGAGCTTCTTAAAGAAGAAGTTACAGGTCTGTGAGAGCCAGAGATCTTCCTTGTTTGAAGTGACCAAATACTTATTTTCCACCATAATTTACAAATAAATTCTTTAAAATTCCTTTGATGTGAATTCCTGGATTTTTTTTTCGCATTCTGTCTCTCACAGTTGAAAGGTACCTATGATGAAAATTACAGACCTCTGTCATCATTTTAAGTGGGAGAACTTGCACAATCGTTGGCTGACTAAATACTGTTTTGCCTCACTGTATGTACATGCTGTTCCTAATGTGGCAGTAATCGGGTCACGGCATACATCAGTTGCAAAAATAGTGAGGAGACTCTGACAATAAAAATGCATTCATGTCAAAATATCTGGGTCTTGTTTAAAAGCCCTATTTAAGAACTTTCAGTTTTGGTTGATTTTGTCGGAGTTAGTGGCCTAAGAAGAAGGCCAGAAGAAGAACATATTTCCCACAAGAACCAGCGCATATAGCGTCAAACGGACATGATGTCCGCTGTAATATTGGCACCAATTGTAGATCTCTAATGGCTATGCTGATGTTAAATAGCAGACAGCATCAATAAATGATCTTGGATTGTCCTTGAAAAAATGACACTACTACCAAGAATGTATCGGGGAGAATGCAGGTCCGAAGCAAAGAAAGATTTCCGATCAGGATTATCATTTTGATTTGAGCATCGAAAGTTACTTATTAGTTTAGCAGGAACAGAGCCAAAGCAGCATCGATCAAAACCCCACCTCATCTTTGAGCTCACGCCAGCGAATGAAAGCTGGGACAATGTTGATCTTGACTGTCCCTTAACCGCCCTTTGTCTTTTTTGTCTTCTCAGAGAAACCTTTTTGAAACCTTTTTGTTTCTTTGGTTGATAGCAAAAGAAACGCCGATGTGTAATTACTGATGGCAGTAATTACACTTTGGCATTCTTCTTCTTCTTTTAGCTTGTCTAGTGGTACCATATTTGAGTTATTGTGTAGAAATATGGGGATGTGCGGACGGGGGGGGGGGGGTTGGGGGTACACCCTGGACAAGTTGCCACTCATCGCAGTGCCGGGAAACAACTACAAACTCTTTATTTATGTAATTATAAATATTGAAATTCAAAGATTTGGTGCATTTGTAAAAAGCTAGAATTATGTAAAAACCAAACTATAACCTGCTACCCAAGAATGTACAACAATTCTTCTCAACCAAAGAAGAAACATATAATCTTAGATGAAAGTCTAATCTAAAAAATGTGTATGCACATACAACACTTAAAACCTTTAGCATATCAGTATGTGGAATTGATTTATGGAATGGATTAAGCAAAGAAATCAAACAAAGCACCAATATGATTCAGTTTTAGAGACTTATGATGAACATCCTGAACCTGTTTTTTTTTTTATTATTGAGACAAAGATTATTTATGTATTTAATATTTGTTTACTTATTATGGTATGTGGCAGAGGGGTTAGTGCGTCTGCCTCACAATACGAAGGTCCTGCAGTCCTGGGTTCAAATCCAGGCTCGGGATCTTTCTGTGTGGAGTTTGCATGTTCTCCCCGTGAATGCGTGGGTTCCCTCCGGGTACTCCGGCTTCCTCCCACTTCCAAAGACATGCACCTGGGGATAAGTTGATTGGCAACACTAAATTGGCCCTAGTGTGTGAATGTGAGTGTGAGTGTTGTCTGTCTATCTGTGTTGGCCCTGCGATGAGGTTGCGACTTGTCCAGGGTGTACCCCGCCTTCCGCCCGATTGTAGCTGAGATAGGCGCCAGCGCCCCCCGCGCCCCCGAAAGGGAATAAGCGGTAGAAATGGATGGATGGATATATATATATATATATATATATATATATATATATATATATATATATATATATATTACTTTTTCATAACATGGTCACTACTGCCTAGTTTCTCTTGTTATATTCTTATTTTACTGTTATATTTTTATTTCCATTGTTGCTTTTTGTTTTTATTCTTATTGTTATATTTTTCTCTTTTGTTTCCATTTAAACCCCCATTGTTTACTTTTTACTTTTTAAATTGATCTCAACTCTGTACACTGCTGCCGGAGTTTTAATTTTCCTGAAGGAACTCTCCTGAAGGAATCAATAAAGTACTATCTATCTATCTATCTATCTATCTATCTATCTATCTATCTATCTATCTATCTATCTATCTATCTATCTATCTATCTATCTATCTATCTATCTATCTATTATTTGTTCACTGTTATGTTACAAAGAACAAGGCAATAGGAAAAAAGTGCTTTGATTTGAAAAGGAGTAGGATTAAATAAGCTCAGCTTCTTCCTAATACTTTTCGGACGTGCTGTAATGAAACAACTGAAAATGTGTGATGCATTACATCGTATGCATGTTCGAAATAGACTGAAACTGAACTGAACTGAGGTTACTGCCGGCATCGATTTCCGTCTTTGTAACGAATGGGGAAAGTCAGCTAAGCAGCACATTTGTAGTTTTTGGTGTGGCTTCATTCCAGTAAAAGCGATACAGTACCCCTCAGGCCACAACATAGGTGTCAATCAACTAATTGTAAGTTGATGTAGCATCCCAAAATATGGGAAATCATTCTGAAAATATGTTATGAAAGTTTAAAAGTTACTTGGTGTTGCTTCAATTGAAAGTGTGATTCATCTGATTTTTTTAAATTCCACCCCTTACAGCACTAAATATTACAAAAAAAGGTTTTTCTTTCAACTTTTCCTATCAGGGAATGTTACATTTGACTTAGTTTTTACACATCAGATGACTTGACCTTACACAGGTGTCTTTTGGGAATCGAACCTGAGTCATGATCATTAAAGGGAGTACCATTCACCATTACATTACAACACAATTTTACTGCCATCAATATTATCAATATTGATGGCAGTAAAATTGTATTTAAGCAAAAAAAAACAACAACAATTTGTCTATCTCCTAAAAACTGCAAATGATGTATTTTAGAAGAATAATCCCCGTAATTTAATTGGCAGACTTAAACCAAACAGGAGGATGGGGTGATGTGCAATGCTGCATGCATTCTTTAATTAGGGTGAACTTTTCAAATATTCCATTATTAGCATGAGTGGCTCATGAAGGGAAAACAAAGGCAGACTTGATTTCCTCACAGTGCCCCTCAGCTTGAATTCTACACTTTGGATGTTTCATAACAATGCGCTAATAATGTGTAGGTTGAAGAGAAATTAGACACTATTTCTTGTCATTGCAACAGTGTTTGAATTATGAATGCACTCTAAACGGCTCATGATTATGTGCAGGCATGGAACGCAACACAAGACAATTGATATTCCAATTGTATGCCATGTTTTATGAATCACAAGGATGATAGCTGCTGGTGAAATATTTTCCATAAAGTACCTTTTTGTACGTGCTGGGGAATTTGGAGGAAAGTCTTTAAGGGAGAGTCCTCATGCGTTATGCAGCAGGCAGGGTGGATGCGCCTTAAGATACATGTTTTGCTGAGCCACAGCCGAGTGTTTGATTTCAAACATTTTTTTTAGCTGATCATTATATTTTATTAAAAGTATCACTGCTTTTTAGAAAAAAAAGGGCAGCAAACGGTGGGAGGGTGTGTATTTAAGCAGTACTACCGGGAACAAGCCTCGTGTGACTTGTGTCCGACAACGCCGCGTTTCTCCGTCCGGTCCTGCGAGCCCTCGTGTGTACCACCGGGGACGCCATCATGCACACAACATTAATATTTCATTAGGATAACACAGCTGTAAATCACATCAGAGGCGACGCGTGCTAGATCATATTGTCTGATCCAATCGCGCGATCTCGCGCCGCTATCAATTACAACTTTGGCACCCAACTAATTTGTTTGAGGCTTGGATTGGTAATTTGATTTCTGGCTCGCTCACTTGATTTCCCTTACCCATTAATTTCATTTGCACTTGCCCGTCAGTGCAAGCAGCACATGTTGAGTCACCCGCGTCCCACAGCTCATCTTAGCCTGATTTTATTAATACCACCAGATGTGGCAAGTGCCAGGCCTGACACTCATCCAGCATGCAGCTGCCACTCTCACTTGCCGCCACCATCGCCTGCGTCGCTTCTTCAGTGGCTCGGAACCTCTCAAGCCGGCCACTCGTCACCCCTGCCAGCAGGCTCACAACCGGGATGTGAACCTCCTTTCTGCACCCTTCTTGCCAAATACCCTGCAACCTCAAAGGTCCAAATGCAATGTGTTAAGGGTGCAAAAAAACCTAAATAGATTCACATTCGTATTACAATTCTGATACTAAATGTATTCTTAGTATTAAAACATTATTTAAATGTTTTGTAATTTTTTTGTTATTTTTTTTAATATTCAACAATCGAGAACAAGCCCACAACATTCTGGAGTGACTCACATGATGTTTTTTCATTGGATGGGATTATTGTTATTATTATTATTATTATTATTATTATTATTATTATTATTATTATTATTATTATTATTATTATTATTACTTAATCCAGGGGTGTAAAACTCATTTTAGATCGGGGGCCACAGGCAGAAAAATCTACTCCCAAGTGGGCCTGAGAGGTAAAATCATGGCACGATAACTTAAAAACAAAGACAACCTCAGATTGTTTTCTTTTTTTAAAATAGTACAAGCACATTCTGAAAATGTACTAATCAAAATGTTGTTGAAGTTTTTTTTTTTTTTCTTTTAATAATTTATTTGTCGTTCAGGGTGGCAGAGGGGTTAGTGCGTCTGCCTCACAATACGAAGGTCCTGCAGTCCTGGGTTCAATCCCAGGCTCGGGATCTTTCTGTGTGGAGTTTGCATGTTCTCCACGTGACTGCGTGGGTTCCCTCCGGGTACTCCGGCTTCCTCCCACTTCCAAAGACATGCACCTGGGGATAGGTTGATTGGCAACACTAAATGGTCCCTAGTGTGTGAATGTGAGTGTGAATGTTGTCTGTATATCTGTGTTGGCCCTGCGATGAGATGGCGACTTGTCCAGGGTGTACTGTGCCTTCCGCCCAATTGTAGCTGAGATAGGCGCCAACGCCCGCCCCCCGTGATTCCAAAAGGGAATAAACGGTAGAAAATGGATGGATGGATGGATATTTATTCATACTTTCTGAATAAGAGGCTTCAGCGACCCCCTGCGACTCCACATGGGACAAGCCGTAGTAAATGGATGGATGGAATTATGGGATAAGTTTATTCGGTCAAATTTCAAGCAAGATAAAAAAATACATCAAAATCAAATTACAGGTTATTTATGTAGTTTGATCATTTTCCTCGACTGATGTACTAACATCATGTGGTTTATTTTGTAAATATGTAGCATAATTTAAAAAGATACAAATATTTGCTTTTGCGACATCCAGTTGACACATTTAGAACAGCAGTTTCTTTCATTAAAAAAATTAATGTTAATTTTTATTCTTGGTAAACTTATCCCGCTGACCGGATAACACCTGTTGGCGGGCCTGATCCGGCCCTCGGGCCTTTGTTTGAGAACCGTAATTTAATCTTTACATTTGGTTGGGGAAAACAATAACTTATGATACTCTGAATTGAAATACTATTGAGAATCGGATATTTGGTTATTTGTATATTTGTTTACAAATTTACTTACATACAAATGTATTTATGTATGTAACCGCTGTATAAGTTGTTCCATAACATCACCTGATATTGAAAACAATGTAAAAAAATTAGTTGGGCTAGTTAAAGGCCTACTGAAATGAGATTTTCTTATTCAAAAGGGGATAGCAAGTCTATTCTATGTGTCATACTTGATCATTTCGCGATATTGCCCTATTTTTGCTGAAAGGATTTAGTAGAGAACATCCACGATAAAGTTTCCAACTTTTGGTGGCTAACAGAAAAGCCCTGCCTCTTCCGGAAGTCGCAGACGTTGACGTCACATGTTGAGGGCTCCTCACATATTCACATTGTTTTTAATGGGAGCCTCCAACAAAAAGAGATATTCGGACCGAGAAAACGACAGTTTCCCCATTACTTTGAGCGAGGATATTGATAGCGACGGACTAGAAAAAAAAAGAAAAGAAACATTTTTTTTTTTAATTTGATTGTATTGGGATGGATTCAGAGGTTTTTGGACACATTTATTAGGATAATTCTAGGAAATCCCTTATATTTCTATTGTGTTGCTAGTGTTTTAGTGAGTTTAACAGTACCTGATAGTCGGAGGTGTACGTCCACGGGTGTCTTGACGCCAGTGCTTCAGGGAAGTCGACAGCAGCTGTGTGGACGGCACAAGCTCAGCTGATCTCCGGTAAGAAACGACTTTTTACCACAATTTTCTCACCGAAACCTGCTGGTTGACATTCGGTCGGGATCCATACTCGCTTGACCGCTGTGATCCATAGTAAATATTCACCTCCGGGAATTTTAAACAAGGAATCACCGTGTGTTTGTGTGGCTAAAGGTTAAAGCTTCCCAACTCCATCTTTCTACTGTGACTTCTCCAATGTTAATTGAACAAATTGCAAAGGATTCAGCAACACAGATCTCCAAAATACTGTGTAATTATGCCGTTAAAGCAGACGACTTTTAGCTGTGTGTGTGTACAGCGCGCATATTTCCTAACAGCCCGTGACGTCACGCGTACACGTCATCATTATGCAACGTTTTCAAGAAGAAACTCCCGGGAAATTTAAAATTGCAATTTAGTAAACTAAAAAGGCCGTATTGGCATGTGTTGCAATGTTAATATTTTATAATTGATATATAAACTATCAGACTGTGTGGTGGGTAGTAGTGGGTTTCAGTAGGCCTTTAAATAAAATGTATTATGTGTCATTTAATTAGATTTAGGTGAAGTGAAGTGCATTATATTTATACAGCGCTTTTTCTGTAGTGACTCAAAGGAGTTTTCCCATTATCTACATCTTTAGGCTACATTGTGGGTGGCACGGGAAGCAGGTGGATAGAGTGTCTTGCCCAAGGACACAACGGCAATGACTAGGACGGCTGTAGCAAGAATAGAACCTGGAGCCCTCTTGTTGTTTTGTATGTGTCTGTGTTTCATTTTATGAGGCTTTGTCTTCTGTTGATTGGAAAGTTCTTGGGGTCAACTGCTTTGTTTTAAATGTACTAGATGTAGAACGTTAAAATAAATTAAATGTGTGTGTGTGTGTGTGTGTGTGTGTGTGTGTGCGTGTGTGTGTGTGTGTGTGTGTGTGTGTGTGACTGGTCATGGTGGGGGACTGGTCGTCATGGGCTCACGCATGCCACCGGGTTTACCTCATTGTGGTGAAGATAGTGCTACTGGAGAAAGCGCACCTCCATTGGCACTTAAATATCTCCTTGCGCAGGTACTGCTTGCTTGTTTATGTCGTCATCGGACTCGATGGACAACCATAAGCAAGTAAGCGTGTGTGTGTGTGTGTGTGTGTGTGTACATGTTAATATTGATTAACAGTTCATTTATATTTTTTCTAAAGTAAATTAAATGTGGCTAAAAGCCAACTAATATTACATTTGACACCGCACGCTTTCAATTAAATTAAAATAGTTTTCTTCCAACCCTTTGTTAAAACGGGAACTGCACTGTTTTGGAATTTATATCACTCACAATTCTAATGTAAGACAAGCACACGGCCCTGCGATGAGGTGGCCGCGATCACGAAGGGAATAAGCGGTAGAAAATGGATAGATGGATGGATGGAAAAACACACGTTTTTCTTTTTTTTGTGCATTTTAACTTAAAATAAACAAGAGCAGACAATGTGAGTTGCTCTCTAGAGTGCCTATGAAGCACTCTTAAAAGAACCCCAAAACATCCATCCATCCATCCATCCATCCATCCATCCATCCATTCATCCATCCATTCATTTCCTACCGCTTATTCCCTTAAGGGTCGCGGGGGCGCTCGTGCAACATCCATCAATGTTAAAAAACATCCATGCACCTCCATTGGGGTTTCATAAACATCATGTAAATATACGAGTAAAGTAGTAACCAGTGACGTGCGGTGAACAAAACACCAGGTGAGGCATACATACTTTTTTTTTTTTTTTACTTATATTTATATGTGCAGCTCTAATCATTGTAGATTTAGGTTGCAAATTAGAGTAACAGGAAAAAAAAAGGGAGTTATTTGCTTTCATAAAAACTTTGTCATAATGACATTATGATATGATAAATGGGTCCAAAAACTATTTGATAAAGATGTTATTAAATACTTTTTGGTCCCATTTGCTTTTAACAAAATAAATCAAGTATTGTGAATGTATCTTACCTTTCTGTATTTGTATCTGAAGCAGCAATAGCTATCCTCCATGAAAACATCGATTTCATTTCGTCTTAAAGTCCAGTTTAGAGAAGTATTTCATCTTGGATATAGTATATAATCCTCCATATCAGCAGAAACATTCATTTAATTAAATTTAATTCCAAGAAATTAAACAACATTTTTGCATCTGACAAAAAAAACCCACAAACACTGGCTTTCTCTAATAAAAAAGGCCATTTTTGTTATAAATACAGTTAGAAAAAAAGAAAAGAAACAAATGCTAGCTTCCACTGGAGAGACCTGTGTCTGCTAGCTTGAGCGCCTCCACTTCTCCCAGTGTGGCGAGTCAGAGTACTGCTGAGGCATTGAACTGCAAGTTGACTATATATCGCCCCCTATCTTGAGGCAGAGATACTTGCTGCCTCAAGACCTGCCTTTTCCACGTGGCAACAAGCATGCTTCCCTTCGTATGCACACCCAATACACACTAAGTGTAGCCGTGGAGGCACCGCCTGTGTGTGCCTCACTTATCATCTGCTGCATTGTTTAGATCAGGAAACATAGAATTTCCGCGATTTTGACCATGAAAATTATCAAAATATACAGGAACCACACCAAAATCACATAGAAAATATAAACCAAAAGAGAAGTATTAAAACATATTTTATTTTATTACTTCGTTTGGGAACATCTCATGGTTAAGCCACCTGGTGGCAGATGAGGCACTGCCTCACTTGCCTCCCCTGACAGCATATCATTGGTAGTAACAGTCCCATTAATAAGAACATGTAATAGTATTTTCATCATTTTAAGCATACGCATTAATTTCAAAAACGCATCAAGATGTTTGCTTTTTTTTTCTTCATAACTGTTTATTACTCACTGCAGACTTAATGAAAGCCAACAAACATAATAATACATCACCTACTGTACAAGGTCTGCTTTCATTAGGAGGCTGACTGCAAGGATGTTCATATATTCAAAATCCTGTGAAGAATGTTTCATAATCCTCAAAATGAAACCTGGTGGGGGTGAGGGCAACAGGCGCTTTTTATGCCATTCTCGCCAGTTCCAGGTTGTAAAATGGCTGTCAGTGTCCCAACATGTTGGATTATCTACTCAAACGTCTCATGTCCAGGTGAGATGCCTGATTTATGATCTGGAATAAACTGACAGGGCGCAAGGAAGTGAGGAAACAGCAGACCACTCGATGATGTAAACATAGGCACACACAGAAGTGGTTACGTCGCTGCTATGAATACTTTGTCTGTGTTAGCACTTAACATAACAATATCAGTAATATTTGGTTAATATTCAAGTCACAAAATGTAAATGAGTATTGTTGGCGCTTTTTGAATGGTTATTTATCGGATTTTATAGGCGCAATAGGGAAGCTCCCATTGGCTCTGCTGTAAGCTAACTTTCAATTTAATATTTATAATGTAGAGTAGGGATACTTTGTCAGGCTTTTATTTTGATGGCTCTTTCACCCCCAGAGTCAGAGTAATACAATATCTACAAATAACAAAAATTGTCGGCGAAAAAGGTTCCAAAAAAAAAGGGAACGACTAAAAATCACTCCTAAAAGCAGGAAAACACAGAAATAAAAGACAAACTATAATTTGCACCGTATCTGCTATAAAACGTATTAACATAAAACGCTCCAACAGGAGGAAGAAAACAATGACTCTGAAAATTAATCTTAATTTAATAATGGTTAACAAAAAAATCACTCAAAAATTTGAGGCAATAAAGAATCGTAGGAAAAATTAATAACTCACCAATTCGGTTAAAAAAACTAAATAACAAAAATCACTCTACAGAGGAAGAGAAAAGTCAAACTCAAAATAACAGCGTGGGAATTCAGGATCCAGGAATATAAGCGTGGGACGAGGCATGGACATGGACGCAAGACAGGCATGGAAACTCAAGACAATCTGGCACAGAACAAGGGGAAGTGTGGGCTTATATGACACATGAGGGTAATGGGAAACAGGTGGAAACAATCAGGGATCAGAGATGATGTCAGACTGATGACACAAGACTGAGGGCAAGTGATCTGAAACAAGAGGAGTTACTTTTCAAAATAAAACATCCAATTCACAAGACAAAATAAACCAAGACAAGAGATCCCTCACCGCGGTGTGACAGAATGCATTAAAGACATGGATTTAGTCTAAGCCTGGCCCCCTGAGGAGGGGCTCCAGACTGAGGCCAAGGGAAAAAAAATCATAGCCATAGCACACATAAACGTGTGTAGGAGGGAAACATCAAAGAACACAAAGGACACAAAAGAGCATAGCTGATGAAACCAGACACTTCTACATACAGCCACAAAAGTAAAACAACAACAGAAAAAAACAAAAAACATATACACTGTGTGGTGGCCTCTGTGGTGTTGCACGCCATCGTCTGCTGGGGTGGGGGGAGCATGGCGAGAGACAGCTCCAGACCCAACAAAGTAACCAAGAGAGCCGACTCCACTCTCGGCCGCCCACCAACTCTCGGCCAGTGTCCTGTCCGCATGGATGAGTGAGGACATGTTATTCACATTTTCTTTATTTTATTTAGACTGGCCAAGTTGGAGCTTTACAAAACACTCGTAGCAAAAATGTGTTTTAAGAACTCCGAAACAAGATAAAATACAAATAATATCAAGATACTATTTCAATGGGAAATATTCAATGTTAAAAGCATTGGAAAAACTAGTGAGCATCCTGGATGATGCCAGTCACCCTCTGCATAGCGTTATCAGTAGCCAGAGGAGCCCGTTCAGTGCTAGACTGCTTCATCCCAAGTGCAGGACTAATAGACTCAAAAACTATTTTGTCCCACACGCCATTGGACTGTACAACTCCTCCCTGGGAGGGGTGGTGGGTACTAGGATGACAGGGGATGCAAAACAATACTTTTTCAATACATGGTCACTACTGCCTAGTTTATATTCTTATTTTATTATTACGTTTTTATTCCCATTGTTGCTTTTTATTGTATTCTTATTGTAATATGTTTCTATTTTGTTTCCATTTATACCCCCATTATTTATGATTTACTTTTTAAATATGATCTCAATGCTGTACACTGCTGCTGGAATTTAAATTTTACTGAGGGAACTCTCCTGAAGGAATAAATAAAGTACTATCTATCTAATTATCTATCTATACCGAAAATACCTTTTGTGAAGTGATCATGGCAAAGTTTGTGCATTCTTCGACTGGATCTGCTCCCTTGTAGCGGAGTGCCTGACACTTCTCTTGTTGTTTTTTGTAAAATCTTGGACACTTTCGCCCGTCCTGATTACCTCTCGAAGAACTCTTAATGAAAGGCAAAATAACGCCTAGAATGCTGACAACCAACACTTGCTGGCCCACCACTTCAAGTGTCACGTAGTTAACGAGCCGAACTTGACGTCAAGTTAATACAAACTATACGTGCAAAATGACTAAAATAAAAAGCTAGCATGCTAACTTGCTAAAAAATATTTAACAGTGAGTTTTACATCAGCAACATGAGCAAGTGTTGATTAAGTGTTAGTTTGATTGTCCAGTATGAGTGGAATTTGTTGAGGGGCGGGTATAGCTCAGTTGGTAGAGTGGCCGTGCCAGCAACTTGAGGGTTCCCGGTTCGATCCCCGCTTCCGCCATCTTAATCACTGCCGTTGTGTCCTTGGGCAAGACACTTTATCCACCTACTCCCAGTGCCACCCACACTGGTTTAAATTGAACTTAGATATTGGGTTTCACTATGTAAAGCGCTTTGAGTCACTAGAGAAAAGCGCTATATAAATATAATTCACTTCACTTGATAGTGACCACCTGCTCAGTGGCCTTGTGGTTAGAGTGTCCGCCTTGAAATCGGTAGGTTATTAAGTCAAACCCCAGGTGAGTCATACCAAAGACTATAAAAAATTACCAATACTTTCTCTGCTTGGCACCCAGCATCAAGGGTTGAATTCGGGGGTTAAATCACCAAAACGATTCCCGAGCACAGCCACCGCTGCTGCTCACTGCTCCCCTCACCTCCCAGGTACAAGGGAACGAGTCAAATGCAGAGGGTAATTTCACCACACACAGTGTGGTACTTTAAATTTAACTTTTGTAATGGTCTGAATCAGTTGGGAAATGAAATAAAAAAAATGTTTCCTTTCATTTTCAAACATGGAAAAAAGTCGTAGAAAATATGTAATTTTGGGAAATATGCTTTTCAGCATTCACACAATAATAATAGTTTTACCTGCAATAAACAATGCAAAATACTTATAAATGACATATGAAATGGTTAAATGAACATTTAACATCACACTTTATTTAAGACTCTTGAGGGAGCAGAGAACCCCCTCCGTACTTCTCTTTTTTTTCCCCCATCAAAATGCTTGCACTTGCAAGTTTAGTCCCATGATAGCTTATTTTGCAGTGGTACTGAGAAAAATGGTGTAAGATTCTTTGTTTGGGCACTACATACAGAATGTTATGCGGCAAAGGGACTAGTTTGTCTTATCCGTACCATAACTGAGACAGGATACAGAAAACATTTCGAAAGTGGGCCTCACGAAAACTGAATATCGTGGGTGTTTGACTTTAAATGATAAATAAATGATAAATGGGTTGTACTTGTATAGCGCTTTTCTACCTTCAAGGTACTCAAAGCGCTTTGACACTACTTCCACATTTACCCATTCACACACACATTCACACACTGATGGAGGGAGCTGCCATGCAAGGCGCTAACCAGCACCCATCAGGAGCAAGGGTGAAGTGTCTTGCTCAAGGACACAACGGACGTGGCGAGGTTGGTACTAGGTGGGGATTGAACCAGGGACCCTCGGGTTGCGCACAGCCACTCTTCCACCGCGCCACACCGTCCCGGACTTTAGAAGGTAAACTACAATTTAGATTCCTTTGCAGGCGTTCTTGTCATGTTTGGAAGAGATAGGAAGCAGAAAAGCTAACAAGCACAAATTAAAGGCCTACTGAAATGAGATCTTCTTATTTAAACGGGGCTAGCAGTTCCATTCTATGTGTCATACTTGATCATTTCGAGATATTGCCATATTTTTGCTGAAAGGATTTAGTAGAGAACATCCACGATAAAGTTCGCAACTGGAAAATAACCCTGACTCTACCGGAAGTCGCAGACGATGACGTCACATGTTGATGGCTCCTCACATGTTCACATTGTTTTTAATGGGAGCCTCCAATAAAAACTGCTATTCGGACCGAGAAAACGACAATTTCCCCATTAATTTGAACGAGGATGAAAGATTCGTGTTTGAGGATATTGATAGCGACGGACTAGAAAAAAAAAAGTTAAAAAAGAAAAAATGCGATTGCATTGGGACGGATTCCGATGTTTTTAGACACATTTACTAGGATAATTCTGGGAAATCCCTTTCTATTGTGTTGCTAGTGTTTTAGTGAGTTTAACAGTATCTGATAGTCGGAGGTGTGTGTCCACGGGTATTTTGACACGCAGTGTCTCAGGGGAGTCGACGGCAGCTTTATGGGCGGCACAAGCTCAGCTTTTCTCCGGTAAGAACTGTTTTTTTAAACACAATATTCTCACCGAAACCAGCTGGTTGACATTCGGTAGGATCCATGTTCGCTCTGATCCATAGTGAAGTTTCACCACCAGGAATTTTAAACAAGGAATCACCGTGTGTTTGTGTGGCTAAAGGTTAAAGCTTCCCAACTCCATCTTTCTACTTTGACTTCTCCAATACTAATTGAACAAATTGCAAAAGATTCAGCAACACAGATGTCCAAAAAACTGTATAATTATGCTGTTAAAGCAGACGACTTTTAGCTGTGTGTGTGTCCAGCGCTCATACTTCCCAAAAACCTGTGACGTCTTGCGTACACGTCATCATTACACGGCGTTTCGAAGACGAAACTCCCGGGAAATTTAAAATTGTAATTTAGTAAACTAAATAGGCCGTATTGGCATGTGTTGCAATGTTAATATTTCATCATTGATATATAAACTATCAGACTGCGTGGTGGGTCGTAGTGGGTTTCTGTAGGCCTTTAAGGATAATATGAGGAGTTTTTTTGATTTTTTATCCAGCAGATCATAAGGAGATAGTGTCAATAAAATAATGAGGCTTTACTGAGCATCGTTTTAAAGAAAAAGCGCCTTAAGAGACAACTGTGCAGCCAATTAACCTTTTATCATGCTGCCATCAGTGTAGTCTTTATTCGTTTAAAACCACCTGGAAATTTAATTTATTTGAGCCTAGTTTAGTAGGAACATGAGACTTAAAAGGAATAATAGATTCCCCCATGAGAAAACCACTCCTTGGACAGCTAAATGAATGAAAATCTCTTTGTATTGACAAGCTAATTGAATAGTGCCACGTGGAAGTGACTTGTGTTATTGCAATTTTAACCAGGATAAACGGCCCCACCTCGGGGGAGCCTTACCAGCGTCTCGTGAAGCTTAAACCAAGCCAACTGTGCCATATTTCATATTTCACTTAAGAGTGAGTGTCATTCCTTGACTCGGAGTGAATTAGAAAGGAAAGCCCAAACAATTATGAAGGTTTAGTTGCGCCTGAGTGGCTGTGATAATTCTACTTGTCTGTGAGGGGAAGCGCTCTGTCTTACTTAGAGGCGCCGTCACCTCGGGGCCTTTGCATTCGTCCCTGCGTGTATGGAAACTATATCACTGGTGATCTTCATTTCTGCATCTTCTGCCATCATGCACAAACGGCACCCACATGATGTAACATTATCTTTTGGAAAATCTGTCATGCTGGCATTTTTGGCAGACAAAATGTGCACGTTCAGCTCAGAAGAATAGGCACTCCTGCTCATGACCGGCACAGCACACCATCGATGAAGTCATACATTCTAGGCTTTAAAGAACAAGTACTTTTCACCTCAGTCCCTCCAGGATTTTGTGATGCAGTCTGCGGATAAAAATGATGCAAAGCACCGCTCTACATAGCAGTATAGTCAATGTTGGAATTGCCACAAAACTGTTGCGATCCGCTGCACGGATCGTTTGTTGTTTTGACTTTTGAGTTTGTTTGAGCACTTCCTTGTTTGTATTTGTCACCATGGTTACTTCATTTGCTCCACCTGCACTTACTTTCTGACGCGCACCTGGTTTTGATTATTGTGTTAATATTTAGCTCGCCTGCTACCTGAGTTTCAGTCGGTACGTTTTGTTTGCTCTTTGCAACAGTGGCGTGAGTAATTATCTTTCATATGTACTCTGCTAAGTTTTACCTTAGCTTCCGTGCGCTTGGCGCGCGTTTCTATGGACTTGTGAACTCTACTCTTGCTCACTATTAGCATTTCGCTTCCCGTGCTAAGGCATGCCTTTGTTTTGCTTCTTTGACAAGTGTTCTTTTGTTGTATTCCTATATTAAAACAAGCTCCTACCTTCAATCCTGCTGCTCCTCGTCCTGTAGCATCTAGAGGTGACAACACACGCGTATCCAAAATGTGGCACGCATGCAACAAAAACATTATTCAAGATATTCAACACACTACTGCCATCTGGCAGCTGAAGTGGTTATTGGACCCCCTTATTTGTCAAGTTTTATGTGTCAGGTAAACCTGTACGAATGGGGCAATGTGAATTCCCTGCCTCCTGTAAGTGTTCTTATTGCCGTCTTGTGCAGTGGTCCCCAAAAGGATAGGATATACAACAATGAGAACTAAAACTGGCACATAGGCACATAAAAGAGTAAAACAAAACATACAACATGAGAGCTGGAATGAACAAATGGCTTAGCGTGAAAAGCTAGCGAGAATGTACATACGTGACAGAGTGCAGGCATAACTCGTTGCGTGAAAGCAAATTAGAGTCCCAGGCAGAAGAATGAAAAGAGGAAGGCTTATAAAGGGAAGGTGATTAACAGAGAACAGGTGTGCAGGAGCCGGGAGTAACAGCTGAAACTAATAAGTAACCATGGTGATGGACTAAACGGGAAATAAACGGATCAAACGGAGAATGAGAACAAAGATGGAAAAATAAACACGGATCGCAACAGTCTTTACATAAACACACAGCATGCACTGCGCACTTCTTCTTCTACGAGGGAAAAGGAAGTTGGCGGCTGCTTACCGTCGTTGCGAGACCTCTATCCATCCATCCGTCCATCCATCCATCCATCCATCCATCCTTCCATTTTCTACCGCTTATTGTGGCCCAATATTGATCCATATATAAGGCGCACCAAATTATAAGGTGCACTGTCAGCTTTTGAGAAAATTTGAGGTTTTTAGGTGCACCTTATAGTGCGGAAAATACGGTATATACCTTGTGATATGACATATTTGTCACGATCCGCTACACGGATCGTTTAATGTTTTTCCTCCTGATATGTTTTGATCATGTTTATTTCTGAACTCTGACGATCCCTGTGTTTGAACACTTCCTCGTTTGTATTTGGAATTGAAATTAGCATAACCCAACTGAACTACTGTTAACAGTTATAAAGGTATTCAAAAAGAATATCATTTATTTATGCCTTTTGACATATCAGGGCCATTTAACGATGACTTGAGATGAAATTATTACATATGGCACCTTTAAATTGTAAAACTTACAAACGTTGCTTAGGGTGCTGAATAAAGAAACCGTATGAGTAGAAACGCGATGAACGACTAGTAGATGAAACGACATCGGTACTTCCGGTTCAAGGCACAAAACAGGTAATACTGTTAATGTTCAACCCGCAACACCTGCAGTGAGAAAACCCATCAAAAAGATGGCATAAACACACCTTTTCAGTCTCCGTGTTGGTATACAATACATTATGGCCGCTAGAAAAATACATGGATTAACCAAACCTTTGTAAAAAGTCGCAGGGTTCGAAGCTTGAGAAAACAGCAACGGCTTAAAGTTCGTAAAATATGGTCTGAGTTATAATTAATTAAAAAAGTATAGTAATTTGACAATCAGCTCTTTAATTTAGGCAAAACAGACCCAGAGCAAGTGAACATGGGCAGTAATGTTAGATATAGGGTTGTACGGTATACCCGTACTAATAAAGTACCGTGGAACCTATCCTTATTTTCATCTTCTAACGATTTTCTACCGATTGTCCCTCTCCGTGGCTGGAGCCTATCCCAGCTGCATTTGGGTGGAAGGTGGTGTACACCCTGGTCAAGTTGCCACTTCATCACAGGGCCAACACAGATAGATAGACAACATTCCCACTCACATTCACACACTAGGGACCATTTATTGTTGCCAATCAACCTATCCCCAGGTGCATGAAAACAGTACTAAACTGGCTTTGAATATTTGTTTTAAATACTTGTATTTTTTTTTTTCATTTGCGCACAAGCAGAAACATCAAAGGAAGTAAAACTAACAAATAAAGGCAATTCTGCTGGTAATAAAAAGGGTCCTTAAAGCGCAATATTAAGTTAAAGATATATCCAAGATGGCGGCGCCCGGACGGGCTGCAGCAACACGGAGCTCTTGCTAAAGATAAAACATTTGGCAGAAATACCGGACAATTCTGCAAACTTCATGGCTGGCTCACATCGTGGTCACTCTGTGATCACGTACGACTGCCAGACACTTCTGGATGTGGACATATCGGGCCGTTTTGGACTGATAGACGCGTGCTTGCTAGACCTGCTAACTAGCATGGGAATACTTCGGCGGCTACATCCAGCGGCCTGTGAAGCAGGGGAGTCTAGTAGCAGCGGGGGCCGTCTACGGAGCAGATGCCAGCGGTGTGATCGGAAACGCGGATGTCGAGCGGGGCTAAAAACAAAGCAGAAGGCTAATCCCCACAGAACACCACTTCCCTCCATCCTGAAGCCGGATTTAAATGGAAAATGCGAGACTACTGGTCTGGGTAAGGCGTCAGTTAAATTAGAACAAGATTTTTCTGCTTTGAGTGTTTCAGAGTTGGACATGTGTTTTACTGAGGTGGCAAACCATAATGCGTGCAGTTTATCAAAGCAACAAACAAACAATCCTAGATATGGTCGTAATTATACTAAATGCACTGGGCATAATAAACACAACATTATTAATATTGCTACTACGGATAATTTGATCAAAAATTCCCTAAAACAGCCCACTACCTATAATACAGGTTTTTTAAACATAAGATCATTGTCTCCCAAAACTTTGTTAGTTAATGATATCATCAGAGACAACAATCTTAACGTCATCGGTCTCAGCGAAACCTGGCTTAAACCAAACGACTTTTTTGCGCTAAATGAGGCATGTCCTCCTAACTTTACACATGCGCATATTGCCCGTCCGCTTAAAAGGGGTGGGGGGGTCGCACTAATATACAACGGAAACTTTAACCTTAGTCCTAACATAAATAATAAATATAAATCGTTTGAGGTGCTTACTATGAGGGCTGTCACACCGCTGCCTCTACACCTGGCTGTTATCTACCACCCTCCAGGGCCCTATTCGGACTTTATCAATGAATTCTCAGAGTTTGTTGCTGATCTAGTGACGCACGCCGATAATATAATCATAATGGGGGTCTTTACTATCCATATGAATACCCCATCGGACCGACCGTGCGTAGCGCTCCAGACTATGATTGATAGCTGTGGTCTTACACAAATAATAAATGAACCCATGCATCACAACGGTAATACGATAGACCTAGTGCTTGTCAGGGGTATCACCGTTTCCAAAATTACGATACTCCCGTATACTAAAGTAGTGTCCGATCATTACCTTATAAAATTCGAGGTTCAGACGTATGTTCATCAAACTAATAATAATAATAACTGCTATAGCAGCCGCAACATTAATATGGCCACAACGACAACTCTTGCTGACCTACTGCCCTCGGTAATGGCACCATTCCCAAAGTATGTGGGCTCTATTGATAACCTCACTAACAACTTTAACGACGCCCTGCATGAAACCATTGATAACATAGCACCGCTAAAGTTAAAAAAGGCTCCAAAAAAAGCGTACCCCGTGGTTTACAGAAGAAACTAGAGCTCAGAAATTATTATGTAGAAAGCTGGAACGCAAATGGCGCACGACTAAACTTGAGGTGCACCATCAAGCATGGAGTGATGGTTTAATAACTTATAAACGCATGCTTACCTTAGCTAAAGCTAAATATTACTCAAATCTCATCCACCGTAATACAAACGATCCTAAATTTTTGTTTAGTATGGTAGCATCTCTAACCCAACAAGGGACCCCTTCCAGTAGCTCCACCCACTCAGCTGATGACTTTATGCAATTCTTTAATAAGACAATTGAAGTCATTAGAAAGGAGATTAAAGACAATGCGTCCCAGCTACAACTGGGTTCTATTAACACTGATACGATTGTATATACGGCGGATACTGCCCTCCAAAGTAGTTTCTCTCATTTTGAGGAAATAACATTAGAGGAATTGTTACAACGTGTAAATGGAATAAAACAAACAACATGTTTACTTGACCCTCTTCCTGGGAAACTGATCAAGGAGCTCTTTGTATTATTAGGTCCATCAGTGCTAAATATTATAAACTTATCACTCTCCTCGGGCACTGTTCTCCTAGCATTCAAAAAAGCGGTTATTCATCCTCTTCTTAAAAGACCTAACCTCGATCCTGACCTCATGGTAAACTACCGACCTGTGTCTCACCATCCCTTTATTTCAAAAATCCTCGAAAAAATTGTTGCAGAGCAGTTAAATGTCTAACAATCTATGTGAAACCTTTCAATCCGGTTTCAGGGAAAATTACTCTACGGAGACAGCCCTCACAAAAATGACTAATGATCTATTGTTAACGATGGATTCTGATGCGTCATCTATGTTGCTGCTCCTCGATCTTAGCGCTGCTTTCGATACAGTCGATCGTAATATTTTATTACAACGTATCAAAACACGAATTGGTATGTCAGACTTAGCCCTGTCTTGGTTTAACTCTTATCTTACTGATAGGATGCAGTGCGTCTCCCATAACAATGTTACCTCGGACTACGTTAAGGTAACGTGTGGAGTTCCCCAGGGTTCGGTCCTTGGCCCTGCACTCTTCAGCATCTACATGCTGCCGCTAGGTGACATCATACGCAAATACGGTGTTAGCTTTCACTGTTATGCTTATGACACCCAACTCTACATGCCCCTATAGCTGACCAACACGCCGGATTGTAGTCAGCTGGAGGTGTGTCTTAATGAAATTAAACAATGGATGTCCGCTAACTTTTTGCAACTCAACGCCAAAAAAACTGAAATGCTGATTATCGGTCCTGCTAGACACCGACCTCTATTTAATAATAAAACTTTAACATTTGACAACCAAACAATTAAACAAGGCGACACGGTAAAGAATCTGTGTATTATCTTCGACCCAACTCTCTCCTTTGAGCCACACATTAAAAGCGTTACTAAAATGGCCTTCTTTCATCTCCGTAATATCGCTAAAATTCGCTCCATTCTGTCCACTAAAGACGCTGAGATCATTATCCATGCGTTTGTTACGTCTCGCCTCGACTACTGTAACGTATTATTTTCGGGTCTCCCCATGTCTTGCATTAAAAGATTACAGTTGGTACAAAATGCGGCTGCTAGACTTTTGACAAGAACAAAAAAGTTTGATCACATTACACCTATACCGGCTCACCTGCACTGGCTTCCTGTGCACTTAAGATGTGACTTTAAGGTTTTACTACTTACGTATAAAATACTACACGGTTTAGCTCCATCCTATCTTGCCGATTGTATTGTACCATATGTCCCGGCGAGAAATCTGCGTTCAAAGGACTCCGGCTTATTAGTGATTCCCAAAGCCCAAAAAAAGTCTGCGGGCTATAGAGCATTTTCATTTCGGGCTCCAGTACTCTGGAATGCCCTCCCGGTAACAGTTCGAGATGCTACCTCAGTAGAAGCATTTAAGTCTCACTTTAAAACTCATTTGTATACTCTAGCCTTTAAATAGACTCCCTTTTTAGACCAGTTGATCTGCCGTTTGTTTTCTTTTTCTCCTATGCCCCACTCTCCCTTGTGGAGGGGGTCCGGTCCGATCCGGTGGCCATGTACTGCTTGCCTGTGTATCGGCTGGTGACATCTCTGTGCTGCTGATCCACCTCCGCTTGGGATGGTTTCCTGCTGGCTCCGCTGTGAACGGGACTATCGCTGCTGTGATGGATCCATTATGGATTGAACTTTCACAGTATTATGTTAGACCCGCTCGACATCCATTGCTTTCGTCCTCTCCAAGGTTCTCATAGTCATCATTGTCACCGACGTCCCACTGGGTGTGAGGTTTCCTTGTCCTTATGTGGGCCTACCGAGGATGTCGTAGTGGTTTGTGCAGCCCTTTGAGACACTACTGATTTAGGGCTATATAAGTAAACATTGATTGATTGATTGATAAAGTACCAATGATTGTCACACACACACTAGGTGTGGCGAAATGTAGCTATTCGGGCTTCAAAACTATCAATCATGGAGAGCTTTAAACACAGAAATGCCACGCTGCAATCTCTGCTTTAACATATTCCTCACCAAAGATGGCATGATTTAAGTATAACCACATTTGCTTCAAACTTAGCAAAACAATTAAAGAGCACACAGTCAGATCGACAGATACTAAACTTATCTAGCTGTGCACCATGCTGTGCACATACATATATGTAGACACGCACATAGCTGTTTGGCTTAGTGCCAGAAATGAGTGGAGTCTGATTTGCTCACGTACCGCAAACTAATGCAAGTGACATGACTGAATAGTGTAACAAATTCCTAATAATGCATATTTTACCTGCCACATGTCTTATCTGTGGACCAAACAGCTCAAATTTTTGTTTCATCTGACATCACATGGACAAAGATAAGACATTCTGGAGGAAAGTTCTGAGATCAGATGAAACAAAAATGTTGTTGCTGGCCACAATACCAAGCAATATGTTTAGAGGAGAAAAGGTGAGGACTTTAATTTCAGCAACACCAGCCTACTGTCAAGCATGGTGGTGGTAGTATTATGCTCTGGACCTGTTTTTCTGCCAATGGAACTGGTGCTTTACAGAGAGTAAATGGGACAATGAAAAAGGATGATTACCTCCAAATTCTTCAGGACAACCTAACACCATCAGCCCGGAGGTTGGGTCTTGGGTGCAGTTGGGTGTTCCAACAGGACAATGACCCAAAACACATGTTAAAAGTGGTAAAGGAATGGCTAAATCAGGCTAGAATTAAGGTTTTAGAATGGCCTTTCCGACGTCCTGACTTAAACATGTGGACAATGCTGAAGAAACAAGTCCATGTCAGAAACCCAACACATTTAGCTGAACTGCACCAATTTTGTCAAGAGGAGTGGTCAAAAATGCAAGCAAAAGCTTGTTGATGGCTACCAAAAGTGCCGTATTGCAGTGAAACTTGCCAAGGGACATGTAAGCAAAAATAAACATTGCTGTATGTATACTTTTGACCCAGCAGATTTGGTCACATTTTCGGTAGAGCCATAATAAATTCAGAAAAGAAGCAAACTTCATGAATGATTTTGGGACCAACAAGTAGATATATCAGGGGTGTCAAACTCAAATACAGAGTGGGCCAAAATTTTAAACGGAACAAAGCCGCGGCCAAGGTTGAACAAATTAACCTTTTAAGAGGGACCCAAACAAATTTTGCATTAAATATTGAACACGCAAGGCTTATATAACTTTAGTGACATGCAAAAATCCAGTTTCAAATAATAATAATAATAATAATTAAAATTTTAAAATTTAAATGAAAATTGTATGCCTATTTTTCTATTTGCAATCTTCTAAGGTAAATATCATTTTTTTTCCACAGGCCAATAATAAATTTGAAAATAAAATAACAATAATGAATGAACCAAACATTCAAGCCTTGAAGTAGCAAGACAAAATGCATGAATAAAACGTTAATTATTGGTCGGTTTGCTGGAAGTTTCCCGGAAGAGTTAGTGCTGCAAGGGATTCTGGATATTTGTTCTGTTGTTTTACGGTGCGGATGTTCACCAGAAACGTGTTTGTCATTCTTGTTTGGTGTGGGTTCACAGTGTGGCGCATATTTGTAACAGTGCTAAAGTTGTTTATACGGCCACCCTCAGTGTGACCTGTATGGCTGTTGACCAAGTATGCCTTGCATTCACTTGTGCGTGTGTGTGTCTGTAAAAGCCACAAATATTATGTGACACACTGTTAGTATGGAGGAAAAGCAGACGTGACGACAGGGTGTAGAGAACGCTAAAGGCAGTGCCTTGAATGCATGCCCCCAATATAGTTGTCCAGGTGGAAATCGGGAGAAATTCGGGAGAATGGTTGCCCCGGGAGATTTTCGGGAGGGGCACTGAACTTCGGGAGTCTACCGGCAAAATTAGGAGGGTTGGCAAGTATGAGTAATAGCGGTGAATGCTGTGTTACAGCGGCACCGACGCTGTATAACACCGGCGGGCCAGCTCTAATGCTAAATTGATATTTCCTCAAGGGCCAAATTAAATTACACGGCGGGCCAGATTTGGCCCGCGGGCCAGAGTTTGACACCCATGAGATCTATAGATAGATAGTACTTTATCAATTCCTTCAGGAGAGTTCCTTCAGGAAAATTACAATTCCAGCAGCAGTGTACAGAGTTGAGATCAATTTAAAAAGTAAAAGTATGTGCTAAAATCACTCTATCACCAAAAAATAAGAATTGTAGAAATTACTGGAAACTCAAGACAGCCATTGCATTATGTTCTTTACAACTGTGTGTATATATTATATATATATATATATATATTATAGGTGTGGGAACAAATCGATTCGAATACGAATCGAATCGTTTATGTTTTGCGATTCAGAATCGATTCAAATTATTTTAAAATCTATTTTTTTTTATTAAAAAAAAAAAAAAAAATATATATATATATATATATATATATATATATATATATATATATATATATATATATATACATATGTATATGTATATATATATATATATATGTATATATATATATATATATATATATATACATATATATATATATATATATATATATATATATATATATATATATATACATATATGTATATATTTTTTTTAAATCAATCCAACAAACCACTACACAGCAATACCATAACAATGCAATCCAATTCCAAAACCAAACCTGACCCAGCAACACTCAGAACTGCAATAAACAGAGCAATTGAGAGGAGACACAAACACGACACCAAAGGCGTCGCCAGACAGATTTCACTGGGGCACGTGCCACACTGGTGAAGTGCAGTACCCAGTAAAAATTTCACCAATAAAAAAAAACGCTTCAAAGTTTTAAGTCTACATAACATAGACAACAGCGCACATATTACTTAGTGTAGTAATTGATTGCTTCTGTATTCTCTCCACGAAACAATGAGCACATGGCTAATTAATATGGTAATTTATTCACGTGTAGATTGAGACTTCGGTTGAGAGAGAGAGAGAGAGAGAGAGAGAGAGAGAGAGAGAGAGAGAGAGGCTGCGAATCACTGCGTGAGGTAGGTAATGTTAGCCAACAACAATTTCTTAATTATATTATTTTGATTTTGATTTGACTCAAACTGTAACTCCTAGATGGATTTAAGAAAGTTATTCGCCCGCAGCAGAGAAGAAGCAGCAGGATTGAGATGTGTAAGTGAAGTCATAGCTAGCTAGGCAACATCATTGTCTTAAGTTGATGCTAAGTTAGCTAACTTTATTCCTTGTATCAAGACAAACATATTAATTTGCTGTACGAGCTGTCGGGGGAATTTCTAATGAACATGGAACATAATGTTGGTTATTGTCTGCTGGTTCTGCATCAATGATGATTTGGAGTAAGCATGTGTGAGTTGAGTGCTTCTCAAATGGTTTATCTTCAGGGAGAAATACATTTTTCCATATCATCAAGTCGTGAGCCAATTTTTTAAATCATCCATCCATCCATTTTCTACCGCTTATTCCCTTTCGGGGTCGCGGGGGGCGCATTCAAGTTTATTTCACAGAAAAATAGCACAGTAGACTTGTCTTGTTAATCGGTGTGACTTTGACTAAAATAATCTTGTTTTGTCACCAGAAAAATGGCTACAGCTAAAGCATCTGGTTTTGTTTCCAGAAAAAATAGTAACATTTCTTTATTTGTTTTCAGAAAGATGGGTGAAAATATCGGGTTTTGTTGCCCCATTTAGATTTAAAAAACATATATTTCCATGTCTGTCCTGAGTCCTCCTCCAACTTGTTAGTCGGTTTGCCTTTTGCTAAAATACTCACTAATAGTCACTAGAAAAATGGCTAAAAATATCTGGTTTTGTTGCCACAATTTGATTTTTTTCTCCCTAAACTTTTTTTTTTCCATGCACACGTCTGACTGCGACTCACTGAAAATGACACACAATCCACTTTTATGTCCCGAGCCACTAGTTGGGAACCACTGGTCAACTGAATAACAGTTACTGTAATATTTCCATGTCTGTCCAGATTGATTGACTGACCACTTTGCAAAAATGAAAACGAGACGTTACAGTTTACTTCTCAGAAAATGATTCCCTGAACAGACACACAACAGTTGTTAATTTATTCTACTACTGTGGCTTTATTGTTTTGTGTATATTTTATAGTTTTGTGTATCTGAAATAGGATTAGCCACATTGCCATAAATGGAAATTGAATAATATAAAAGAACCCAGAGATGTAGGGGTGCTTTATTTTTTGTTTTACTTTTGTAGATGTTAAATTTGCAGATGATTACTGCAATATATATTTCAAAAAGATTCATTGCTCTTCCTTTTTGCTTTTACCAGTAGCAGTTTAGAAGTCTCGAGTAAAAAAGTGCACAAGTAGGTCAAATGCATTAGTTAATTTCAGGTGGTTAATCAAAGATCCATACAACATAATCTGATATGATTTCATAGTTTAAAGCACTAGTTATCCATTTTTTATGATACATAAGTGCTAACAATGTTTTTGCTTGCGCGCTTTGCACGCTCACATGAATTATTTGTGCCCCAGGTGTGCCCCAGTACAGTATTAGGTCTAGTGACGCCCCTGCACGACACAGAACAAACCAAAAGTAGTGAAACAAAAATGAATATTATCAACAACAGTATCAATATTAGTTATAATTTCATCATAGCAGGGATTAAAAATCCCTTATTTACATTATCATTAGACATTTAGAAAAATTTAAAAAAAAGAACAATAGTGTCACAGTGGCTTACACTTGCATCGCATCTCATAAGCTTGACAACACACTGTGTCCAATGTTTTCACAAAGATAAAATAAGTAATATTTTTGGTTTGTTTAATAGTTAAAACAAATTTACATTATTGCAATCAGTTGATAAAACATTGTCCTTTACAATTATAAAAGCTTTTTACAAAAATCTACTACTCTGCTAGCATGTCAGCAGACTGGGGTAGATCCTGCTGAAATCCTATGTATTGAATGAACACAGAATCCTTTTAAATCTGGAAAAAAATAGTTTTTGAATCGAGAATCAAATCGAATTGAAAAAATCGATATATTATCGAATCGTGACCCCAAGAATCGATATTGAATCGAATCGTGGGACACCCAAAGATTTCCAGTCCTAATATATATATATATATATATATATATATATATATATATATATATATATATATATATATATATATATATATATACATATGTGTGTATATTTATATATATATTTGGGATTGTGAATGATTGGCAGAATTTAAAAAAAGGGGCTGTTTCCCTTTTATAATGGTCAATCTAGCAAAACTGCAATATGTTTATACTGTACATGTCTACAAACTCCAAATACAACAATAAACATATTGCAAAATTTAGCATTATTATTTGAGGAGATTTAACTTTTTACTTGATAGATTTTGCGAGTGCTCCAATGTTTTCTTTCTTTCCTGGGTCGTCACCTTGTTGCCCCTCCCCATTGCTTGGTGCACCATCATCATAATATTCATCAAATCCTCCGTTTCATAAACAACTCTGAACTCTAGAACACATTTGCGGTGTATAATAAGTTGGCGTAATTAATGTCATCAATTCACATCCGCGAGAGGCAATGCGATTACTTCTTATCACATTTGAAAAGTCCAAATAAGTTCTGGAAAGCCTGTAACTTTGTTAGCGCGCCAGCAAGGCCGCTCTTGCCCAGTGATTGATGAGTGCATGACGGACAGGCTATTAAAAAAAAAAAAAGAAAGAAAGCTGCAGTGTATCCAGCACAATGGCAATAAACAGTTGGGATGCCAGATTCATATTTTGCACAGACATCTTACTAGAAAAACATGTTAAATATACTGTATAAGTAATGCAGTTGTCGACATCAATCAATCAATCAATCAATCAATCAATCAATGTTTATTTATATAGCCCTAAATCACAAATGTCTCAAAGGACTGTACAAACCATTACGACAACGACATCCTCGGAAGAACCCACATTAGGGCAAGGAAAACTCATAAGCAATCAAAACTAGCCAAAGACATAAATAAGAAGAAACACTGAAATATTTGTGCATATTTTTATTTTTAATTTTTTAGTTATAATATGATATTCTATACTTTATATTTATTCTTTTTTTTATTGTTGGTATTTTTTTGTTTGACTATGATAAAAACAAATGTGCAAATATTTCTTACTGTGGCTAACAATCCCCAAAAAAATGAAAATGGTGCATTTTGTTGTAGTAAAAAAATGTTTACCACGCTTTTATAATATTTTTTCACTGAACATGAAGCCACTGTGTTAACAGTAATTATGTAATGTTTCACGCTACCTCCCTGAGTTGAAAACATTGCATCACATGTCAACATAAATGGACCAATTTCTCATAAAAAAACATGTTGACGTCACCTTAAACCACTTGAAGACATAAACCATGTTAAATGGGTTGCAATGTATAAATGCTGATGCTTAAAAAAAGAAAACATTCTGCATACTTGTATTATTGCATTAGCAAAATAATTGTATTGTTAGTCTACTGTATGTAAAAAAAAAAAAAGTAGAACTGTTGCAAAATACAGTATATGAAAAATTGGCTGTTTTTGATTGACTTGAACCGGGAAGGGAAATTAGAGAAACTACAGTTAGTAGCTCACTATTTGTATTTGGAAATCACTGTAAACCACAAAAAAGGAACCATCAGAAATTGAAAAGATGCACTTTGTGGATTTTAATTTGGACCTTGGATGACTGACGGAGAATATTTCTTAGAAAAATCAATGTTTCTACATCCTCAGGCCTTCTCGGAAGATGTTATCGGCCTTGGTGGAAGTCTTCAAGTACATGTGGGTAAGTGTATTATATCAACCAAATGTTAACACAAGTGTCTTTCTTAAACACACACAAAAATAAAAATGTCGTCTTTATAACTTCTACCTGGTTGTCGGCCATCTTGACTTTAACAGATAGCTTAACAGTTCTTCGAAATTTGATTGAACTTTTAACATTACAAATAAACAACAGATACTTACTAATCATCAATGAAGAACATGTGGTGTGTATACCAAATGATTAGCTGTTAAATATTAATAATGATCTGTTTATGAATGAAAATGTGTGTTGTTTTTGTTGTGGGTCACTTTAGCAGGCCCATCAACCTAATCAATGCTATCATTTCACACACTTTAGTTAATCAGTATAAGAACTTGGCTATTCCAGCGCCAAAAACATACCGTTTTTCCTTGAATTGCCGCAGGGCATATAGTATGCGCCTGCCTGGAATTACTGCCGGGTCAAACTCGCTTCACAAAATAATTAGCGCATGCTTAGTATTACCGCCTGGTCAAACTCGTGACGTCACGAGTGACACTTCCCCTGTCATCATTTTCAAAATGGAGGAGGCTGATTTCAATACCGGTATTTTGAAATCGCATAAAGGGAAAAAGATTAAGAGCAATTCAGTAGGATTTAAGGTCCAAGCTTACATCACACTCAAATTTTTGCTGCATGCCTTTGGTAAGTGCTGGAGTGAGAAGAGGTTTTAAAATAATTAGCGCTTGCTTACTTTTACCGCATGCCTTTGGTAAGCGCAGGAGTGAAAAGAGGATTTGAAATAATTAGCGCTCCGGCGGCAATTCAAGGAAATACGGTACATTAACAAGCATTTGTAAAAAAATTTTGACATCCATGTTTGCTTAGAACGACCTATTCAACTGGCGGCCCGCAGGCTACATCTAGCCCGCCAAAGCCTTTCATTTGGCCTGCCGAACCTCACCCAAAGAGGCTTGATAAAAACATTCAAACTCCCAGTACTACTCTCATTCTGCAAGGGGAAAAAACAGTGAAGAATGTGTCACAAGGAAGCCGCAGTGGGTGTGTAGAAGAAGACTACTAAAAAAATGTGCACTACAGACCATGAAAAAATGTAAATGAATAGTGAAAATCTGACTTTTTAACAGCGATTGGACAGCAAAGTATGAATGCTCTGCCCTGAACTGCTACTTGAGTCATTTTTTTCTGTCGGACATTTTAAGCGTGGACGCACACTTTAATAATCACTTGTTTTTCTGTTGTTTGACACTTCACATTAGTTTTGGAGGATACGACACATTTGGGTATCAATCTGATACCAAGTCATTATAGGATCATACTCTAAGTCCTCATGTGTCCTGACTTTATAAACATAGTGTAAATAAAAAAAAAAAACGAAAGAAGATGTTGTGAGGCCAAAAAATATGGCCGTAATCATAGTAGTATCGACTACATATGCTCCTGTACTTGTACTTGGTATCATTACAGTGGATGTCAGGTATAGATCCACCGACGGCGTTTGTTTACATTTTGACGCTGGTGAGCTACGGTGTGTAGTGAAGCATGTTTAGCTATTCTTCGTCCTGCAGGTATAATACTTGTAAGATTGGGGTCAGGTTGGGCGGGGGGTGGCGTACTGGTACTTTTCAGAGGCGGTTTAGTACCAAATATGATTCATTTGTTTCGCGGTACTATACTAATACCCGTATACCGTCCAACCCTAACAGAAATGCACAAGTTTAAGTGTCATCGCGAAACGTGGTCAAATTTTTGTAAGTAGATATTGTGCATGAAAATATTTACTCTGTTTGATATTGACATTGTTGACTTTGAGATGTCCTTAATTGCATGTAGCACTAAATTTTATCAGTAGAGGACAATACTCGCTACACCTTAGTTTGTTTTTTTGTGTGTTGAGTCACATTCATGTTTTTTGTTTATTTCTATATGGTTAAACATTTGTCGGTTATTTTGTCGTATTTTATTAAAACTAATAAATCAGTTTTATTTATGTAACATACACTGTAAAATAAACAATGGGCATTATTTATGTAAAATACAAAATGGATGTTAATTTGTAATGTTTATTGTATGTTTGTATTTTCAGTCTTAAATACCTAAATTGAGGAGGACGTGTGAAAAAATACAACAGAAGAAGGAAAATAATCCAAAAGTAGGAACATCAGTCATTCAAAAAAACTTCTGGAGCTTCTGTTTCTTCATGCTGTTAACTATCCGTCTACCTGCACATGCTGGAAAAGAGTAGCGAGGTCAGAATAACAATTTTTTTGACACTGCAATGTGAAAGCCAATGTGTTTGCAATTAAGTAAACACAGTCTCAAAGAAACATAACCTGCGGAGGCACTTTATGATGAAACATCCACATTTCCATGTCCGGCCCCTGACCCCTTGGGCTCTTGAAACTTCGGCCCTCTCGATTATGCAGTTGAAAAGCTCTGGATTAGGGTTATGAACACAGGATTTATGTACTCAATGTATGAGCTCAATTAGTTCCACAATCAAGCTATGAACTCAAAACACAAACAGTTTTAATCTCAAATTAAATTGAATTTAAATCAATGTAATCTGTACCTCGTCCTCTTAAAACAGTACAATTACTTTATCATTCATTTGAAGAAGAAAAAAATAACTTTGAGTTAAGATTAAAAAAAAATAATAAAAAAATAAACAATACAATAGCATGTAGAAAAACAACAGTATAACACGATTTTGATAACATTTAATTAAGACCAATAAATGTATCATTGTATATACTAATAATGATGATAAGAAAGCTGGTTATTCGATTTATCAAATAAGAGGTGAGAGCAAATAAGATTCACTTCTTTCCACACCTTTTTGAAGATGAATAAACCCAACCATTGTGTAGTGTTTTAATATTTTATGTGTTTTCATTTTGAAATATGTTTCTTTTTTTGTACCTTATATAATATTATAAAGATTATTTCAATGTTACCTTATTATTTTTATTTTGCTTTACTTTTAACATGTCCAAAATAAACTACTACAACTACTAACTTGTACAACATGTACAATGCACATGCGTGCAACTGCTATCTCAACATGGAAGTGTAGCTCCTCTCCTCTAAATGCAAGTGATCCTAAAGCAGGACAGTGGAATATCTGCAAGACACCAATACAATGCAGGTATTTGTTTTAATTCTTTTTAAAAACGTGTTCATGTAATTTTCGTGTTAAACTGTTTCAAAAGGCATGATTTAAAAAATATATTTATATTTAAAGCAAATTTATTGTGCAGTCCTGTTATTAAACACTTTAAAACAATCTGTCTAATGTACACCTATTATTGACGAAAAAATAAATACATTTGTGACCAATTGCGATTAATTTATTTGTTGATTTAACTATGGACCACCGCTTCTGCCCACTGCTCCCCTCACTTCCCAGTGGGTGATCAAGGGTGATGGGTCACTGCAGAAAATAATTTCACCACACCTAGTGTGTGTGTGACAATCATTGCTACTTTAACTTTAACAATGTAATTATTTAAATGTATATGTATGTATGTGTACGTGTGTATATATACTCATCCATCCATCCATCCATTTTTTTCCGCTTATCCAAGGTCAGGTCGCAGGGGCAGCAGCCTAAGCAGAGAAGTCCAGACTTCCATCTCTCCAGCCACTTTGTCCAGCTCTTCCCTGGGGATCCCGAGGTGTTCCCAGGCCAACCGGGAGACAAAGTCTTCACAACCTGTCCTGGGTCTACCCCGTGGCCTCCTATAGGTCGGAAGTGCCCTAAACACCGCCCTAAGGAGGTGTTTGGGTGGCATCCTGAGCAGATGCCTGAACCCCCCCATCTGGCTTCCCTCAATGTGGAGGAGCAGCGGCTTTATTTCGAGCTCCTCCCAGATGGCAGAGCTTCTCAACCTATATCTAAGGGAGAGACCTGCCACCCGGCGGAGGAAACTCATTTCGGCGGCCGCTTGTACCAGTGATCTTGTTGTTTCTGTCATAAGCCATGACCATTGGTGAGGATGGTAACATAGATTGACCGGAAAATTGAGAGCTTTGCCTTCAAAAATGCGGATCGATACAGCGTCCGCATTACTGAAGATGCCGCACCAATCCGATTGTCGATCTCACGATCCACTCTTCCCTCACTCATGAACAAAACTCCTAGGTACTTGAACTCCTCCACTTGGTTAAGGGTCTCCTCCCCAACCTGGAGATGGGACTCCACCCTTTTCCGGGCGAGAACCATGGACACGGACTTGGAGGTGCTGATTCTCATCCTAGTCGCTTCACACTCGGCTGTGAACCGATCTAGTGAGAGCTAAACATCATTGCCAGTTGAAGCCATCAGGACCACACCATCTGCAAAAAGCAGAGACCTAATCCTGCAGCCACCAAACCAGATACCCTCAACGCCCTGACTGCGCCTAGAAATTATGTCCATAAAAGTTATGAACAGAATTGGTGACAGATGGCAGCCTTGGCAGAGTCCAACCCTCACTGGAAACGGGTCCGACTAACTGCAGGCAATACAGACCAAGCTCTGACACTGATCATACAGGAAGCGGACCGCCACAATCAGACAGTCCGATACCCCATGCTCTGTAAACACAGGACTTCCCGAGGTATACGGTCGAATGCCTTCTCCAAGTCCACAAAGCACATGTAGACTGGTTGGCCAAACTCCCATGCACCCTCAAGGACCCTGCCGAGACCATAGAGCTAGTTTACCATTCCACGACCAGGACAAAAACCACACTGTTCCTTCTGGATCCGAGGTTCGACTATCAAGCGTAGCCTCCTCTCCAGTACACCTGAATATACCTAACCGGGAAGGCTGAGGAGTTTGATCCCACGTTACTTGGAACACACCCTCCGGTTCCCCTTCTTAAAGAGAGCAACCACCACCCCGGTCTGCCAATCCAGAGGTACCGCCCCTGATGTCCATGCAATGTTGCAGAGTCTTGTCAACTAACACAGACCCACAGCATCCAGAGCCTTAAGGAAGTCCGGGAGGATCTCATCCACCCCCGGGGCCTTGCCACCGAGGAGCCTTTTAACTACCTCGACAACATCAGCCCCAAAAATAGGAGAGCCCACCACAGATTCCCCAGGCATTGCTTTCTCATAGGAAGACGTATTGGTGGGATAGAGGAGGACTTCGAAGCATTCCCCCCACCGATTTACAACAGCCGCAGTCGAGGTCAGCAGCACACCATCCTCACCATACAGGGGAGTTGACAGTGCAATGCTTCCCTCCACCCGGAGGCGGCAGATGGTGGTCCAGAATCGCTTTGAAGCCTTCCGGAAGTCGTTTTCCATGGCTTCCCCAAACTCCTCCCATGTCCGAGTTTGTGCCTCCGCGACCGCTGAAGCCGTACACCGCTTGGCCTGTCGGTACTTGTCCCCTGCCTCTGGAGTCCCATGAGCCTTCTTTAGCTTGACGGCTTCCCTCACCGCTGCCAGCGGGTTCTAGGATTACAGCCACGACAGGCACCAACCACATTGCGGCCACAGCTCAACAATAGAGGTATGGAACATGGTCCACTCAGACTCAATGTCCAGCACCTCCCTCATGAGAAGTTCAAAGTTCTTCCAGAGTTAGGAATTGAAACTCTCTCTGACAGGTGACTCTGCTAGGCATTCCCAGCAGACCCTCACAATGCGTTCGGGCCTGGCAGGCCTGTCCGGCATCCTCCCCCATCATCGGAGCCAGCTCACCACCAGGTGGTGATCGGTAGAAAGCTCTGCCACTCTCTTCACTAGAGTGTCCAAAACATGAGGCAGCAAATCCGATGACACAACTACAAAGTCAGTCATTGAACTGCGGCTGAGGGTGTTTCATATAAACACCCTTATGTTGGAACATTGTGTTTGTTACGTACAATCCGTGACGAGCACAAAAGTTCAATAACAAAGCACCACTTGGGTTCAGATCCAGGCGGCCATTCTCCCCGATCACGCCTCTCCAGGGTTCACTGTCGTTACCAACATAACCGCTGAAATCCCCCAGCAGAACCAGGGAATCAACCGACGGACCACTCTCCAGTACTCCCTCAAGGGAATACAAAAAGAGTGGGTACTCTGAGCTGCTGTTTGGTGTGTAAGCACAAACAACAGTCAGGACCCGTCCCCAAACCCGAAGGCAGAGGGAATCTACCCTCTCGTCCACTGGGTTGAAATCCAATGTGCAGGCTTTGAGCTCGGGGGAGCAACAATAATTGCCACCCCAGCCCATCGCCTCTCACTGCTTGTAACGGCAGAGTGGAAGAGAGTCCACCCCCTCTCGAGAGAACAGGTTCCAGAGCCCAAGCTTTGCGTCGAAGTCAGCTCAACTATATCTAGTCAGATCTTCTACAATTAGCGCACAAGCTCAGGCTTCTTCCCTCTCAGCGAGGTGATGTTTCACGTGCTAAGAGCTAGCTTATGTAGCTGAGGATTGGACCGCCAAGTGCCTTGCCTTCGGCTTCCGCCCAGCTCACACTGCAGCCGATATCTATGAGCCCTCCCATAAGTGGTGAGGTCATTGGAGGGGGGACCCACGTTGCCTCTTCAGGCTGAGCCACCAGGCTCTCACCATCGTGCCCCACCTCTGGGCCTGGCTCCAGAGGAGAGCCCCGGTGACCCGCGTCCGGGTGAGGGAAATCTAGGTCCTCGATTTGTACTTTTCATAAAGGTCGTTCAGCTGCTCTTTGTCAGATCCTTCACTTAGGACTTGTTTGTCTTGGGAGACCCTACCAGGGGGCATAGAAGCCCCTGGACAACATAGCTCCTAGGATCATTGGGACATGCAAACTCCTCTACTACGATAAGGTGTCAGCTCAGAAAGGAGGTGTGTATATATATATATATATATATATATATATATATATATATATAGGTTTAAACTTCACAATTGTAGTTTGCTCTTCTTTCCCATCATCTTATTGGTTTAATTATCTTGTAAATCCATCCATCCAACCATCCATTTTTCTGCCGCTTTTTCCCTTTGGGGTCGCGGGGGGCGCTGGTGCCTATCTCAGCTACGATTGGTCGGAAGGCGGGGTACACCCAGGACAAGTCGCCACCTCATCGCAGGATCTTGTAAATATAACTGTAAATTACATTGGATCGTAAAAAACATATTTGGAACTAAAGGAGACAACCCCTAAGGCATGAGTGTCAAACTCTGGCCCGTGGGCCAAATCTGGCCCGCCGTGTAATTTAATTTGGCCCTTGAGGCAATATCAATTTAGCATTAGAGCTGGCCCGCCGGTGTTATACAGCGTCGGTCCCGCTGTAACACCGCATTCACTGCTAATACTCATACTTGCCAACCCTCCTAATTTTCCCGGTAGACTCCCGAAGTTCAGTGCCCCTCCCGAAAATCTCCCGGGGCAATCATTCTCCCGAATTTCAACCGATTTCCACCTAGACAACTATATTGGGGGCGTGCATTCAAGTCACTGCCTTTAGCGTTCGCTACAACACTGTCGTCACGTCCGCTTTACCTCCATACTAACAGCGTGTCACATAATATTTGTGTTTTTTACACACACACACGCACAAGTGAATGCAAAGCATATTTGGTCAACAGCCATACAGGTCACACTGAGGGTGGCCGTATAAACAAGTTTACCACTGTTACAAATATGCGCCACACTGTGAACCCACACCAAACAAGAATGACAAACACATTTCGGGTGAACATCCGCACCGTAACACAACTGAAACAATACCCATAATCCCTTGCTGCACTAACTCTTCCGGGAAACTTCCAGCACACTGACCAATAATTAACGTTTTATTCATGCATTTTCTCTTGCTACTTCAAGGGTTGAATGTTTGGTTCATTCATTATTATTTTGTTTTCAAATTTATTATTAGCCTGTGGAAAAAAAATTTAATTTACCTCAGAAGATTGCAAATAGAAAAAAAGGCATAACACTTTTATTTAAATTTTATTTGATATGCCATTGATATTTTTTTATTATTGTTATTATTTGAAACATGATTTTGCATGTCAATAAAGTTATATAAGCCGTGCTTGTTCAATATTTAATGCAAAACTTGTTTGGGTCCCTATTAAAAGGTTAATTTGTTCAACCTTGGCCCGCGGCTTTGTTCCGTTTAAAATTTTGGCCCACTCTGTATTTGAGTTTGACACCCCTGCTCTAAGGGAAATGGTGTTTTTTTTTTAATGTAAACACAGGTATTGAAGGGTTATACGGTATACCGGTAATACCAAAGTACCGGGGAATTAATTAATTAAAAAGGGTACTTTACTATAAAAAATACATGTACTTTTTTTTTCATGTGCATGCTGGCGCACTGCAGTGACGTTGCTGGTACTATGACCCGAGGCGCATGTTGAGTGAGTCCAGATACGCAGAGTGCATTCAAGCGTAAACAGCCTGGAGATAGAAGAGGAAGAATGGCAGAAGTGGCAATTGTACCTGTTACTTAAGAGGGTGCACAAGCGCAATATGGAGGCATTTTGACTTCAAAACTAATGATAAAGGTGACGCTAAAAACACAGAAGCACTATTTGCAAGCGGTGCTTTAAAACATACTTTGCCCAAATTGGTAATATTTCAAACTTAGGTAAGCATTTAAAGGACAACTATCCAAACGTGCTCAAGGAGTTTAAAGACTAACAGGTAAGAATGTGGATAACAAGCTCACCTGTTCTGCCCATATGGATACATAGATGCACACACAGCTGCTTGGCATGATGCCAAATATTAGGCCAAACCGCCCACGTAGCGTATCCATCCATTTCTATCGCTTATTCCCTTTGGGGTCGCTGGTGCCTATCTCAGCTACAATCGGGCAGAAGGCGGCGTACACCCTGGACAAGTCGCCATGGCCAACACAGATAGACGGACGACATTCACACTCACATTCACACACTAGGGACCATTTAGTGTTGCCAATCAACCTATCCCCAGGTGCATGTCTTTGGAGTTGGGAGGAAGCCAGAGTACCAGGAGGGAACCCACGCAGTCACGGGGAGATCATGCGAAATTCCACACAGAAAGATCCCGAGCCCGGGATTGAACCCAGGACTACTCAGGACCTTCGTATTGTGAGGCCGACGCAGTAACCCCTGTTGTACCGTGCTGCCCTAGCGTAAACTAATGAAATTAAATTGAGTAAATTTCATTTAAAAAATTGCGTTTTATGTTTAACAATGTGTGATTTAAGTACTCCATGTCTCATCTGAGTAATTTTATCCACAGTATCGCTTTAAAGTATTTATCTATTATTGTATTTGTCTTGAGAGTGGCAACCATACATGTAATACAATGTCAAAAAGGCTTTTGTATTCTATTCTGCCTTAATCCTAGACAATGACAAGCTGTAATATTTCAAATGTTCTTTGATGCCCTTTAGTTTCACTCTTCTAAAATTTAATGTATTGCAAGATTTTCTGTTAAAATACAGCCAATAATTACATTTTTTGTGGTCTTTTTTATTTTCAAAAGTATCAGAGTATGGAAATACACATTGGTGTTGGTATCGGGACAACACTAAGGTATAGAAAGCAATACTAAAAAAATATATATCTTGGATTAGTGCAAACATTTAAATTTTTTACAGGAATTTAAAGCCACAAAAACATGTGCGATGCTTTAGCAACAACAACAACAGCATACACGGTCCAAATTTGAGTGAAAGGGTTTGGCAGCCACATCAGATACTGCAACCAATGTGGGAGTCTGAAAAGGTTATAATTAAAGTAGTGATCAAAAGAAATATCTTTTGGAGGCAGAGCAGGTGATTTGGAACCATGAAGATGCATTTTCTTTCGGCATAAGGCAGCTATAGCGGCGGCGATGGGGAGAAAATTCATAGTGCTACAAATGGATAATTCATAAATGTGCTGAATCCCCGAGGACGACGGAGCACATATATACATCTGCAAATTGGGGCTTGATGAGACTTTAATAGCAAACTAATGAGTGTGTCAGCTCCCCTTTAAATATGCAGCTCAAATACCCTCACAATACTGGAATAAGCACGTCTTTTGAACTGTCTCTGGCCTTTTTCCAGCGAATATTGTTTGGAGCAAACCAAGCGCTACACAACAGATGCACATGCATGAGATGAAGAGTGAATGCAGATGCCGTATGCACGCTGATAGTCGGTACAGGTGCTCCATTATTCAAAGTATCTCCTAGGGCTTTAAAGCTCTGACAGAGAACTTGACAAGGTTTCTTCCTCTCCTCGGCACCCAACCCTTACCGGCAAAAAAAAAAAAAAAATATTACCAGAGGTTCCCGGGGGAAGAATGATCTGGAAGAGACGGGCAAATCCAGCACAACAACAGCTGTTTCCAAATCACAACAACCTGGGGAAGGGTAGCGGGTTTTATTTTATGGGTGGATAGGGACTACGGATGTTTATTTATTTATCTCCAACCATCAGTTAGCGTACAATCGAGTGGTAACTTTTCAACTTATAGCATACTGACTTCATGTAGGCTTCATGTATACTATATGCTCTACACATCCCAATAATCAACCAAGTCCCTTTAAATACGCCGGAACACTAAAAATGCAGATTCATGCATGCAAATATCAATACTGTACGGTCTGCCAGTACTGCGTGCATGCAAAACGATGCAGGATGTGGCGCAGTAATCCTTTGGAAGTGCCGCGTTTGCTCACTTTGCATAGTTTCAAATTGACACATGAATATTCACAAATGGATGTGATTAAAGCCAGTGACACACATGTCTCTGCTCAGGGTGTGAATGGTCGGTACGCGAGTCGGAGATGCTTACATTTATTATTACTTGGAGTTGACATTTACAGCAACTTAGGTGTCCACTGTATCCCCAAATAATGAGGTATTAGGCTATCACAACCTAATTTTTTTGGCCTTAGATCTGATCCAATTCTGAGTCCCGATTCAACAGATTATGAAACTATTAGTGAAAGAAAAAATAATAGCATTTTTATTTTTATTTGACTTTTTATGAATGTACAATTTGTTAATATTGTTGTAAGGAGATGATAAAAAATAGACAATTCATCGGCGGTGCGCCTTATAGTCCGTAAAATATGGTATTCAAAACATTTTCTTCCAATCAATGTCAATCAATGTTTATTTATATAGCCCTAAATCACAAATGTCTCAAAGGAATGTACAAACAATTACGACTACAACATCCTCGGAAGAACCCACATAAGAACAAGGAAAACTCACACCCAGTGGGACGCCAGTGACAATGATGACAATGAGAAACCTTGGAGAGGACCTCAAATGTGGGCAACCCCCCGCCCTCTAGGGGACCGAAAGCAATGGATGTCGAGCGGGTCTAACATGATACTGTGAAAGTTCAATCCATAGTGGCTCCAACACAGCCGCGAGAGTTCAGTTCATAGCGGATCCAAGACAGCAGCGAGAGTCCCGTCCACAGGAAACCATCCCAAGCAGAGGCGGATCAGCAGCGTAGAGATGTCCCCAACCAATACGCAGGCGAGCGGTACAATAAGAAGACAAAATCAAAAACTACTAGTGGCTGACATTTATAGGGGCCCTCTCATGGAAAAGCAACTTTTCATACCTCGTGGTACGATATTTGTGTACAGTACTTGGAATCTCCACATGTACCGAAAATTTTGAAAACAACCATGGAGGACATATTCATAAAACAATCTTGGCTTCTTCCAAATTTGCAACAAATGAGCCGTTTGGAATTTAAGACTTTTGTGACATGTTTTGCCTGAGTTACGTCAGCGAATAACTCCATCAATGGTAGACGTGTACCTGAAGAGCTCTGCGCTTTTTTTATTCAGTTGTAGACTAATGTGTACTCAACAAATTTCTGTTGAGTTCAGTTCCTTACCGTACCATACCTCTGCTTTTGTAATTTTTTAATACAAAGCAGCATGTAGTTCTAACTTCTATCTGTCAGTAGACTGTATATAGAGGCAATAAAACCCACAACATGGCTGACAGGGTGAAAAGGCAGTCGAAGGGGACTTGGCCTTGATGAGGACTTTGGCATGTAAATAAGACCGCCCACAAAACAGCACATCCTGATGAGACGATCAAAAAGCAGTTCATAGTCTGTCATGGTCTGTAACACAACATTTTGCAACATTTTGAACAAAGCACCACCATTACATGTTATGTAGACCAGTGTTTTGAATGTAGGAAAATGTAGAAAAATATTCACAATATGACTCCTTTAAATGGATTAGATTAGATTGAGGTTGTGGTTTTTTCTAGTGATGCAAGCATGTAACACTGAGAACCCATTATACATTCACTCCACATTCACACGTTTGTGGTGGTAAGCTACATTAGTAACCACAGCTGTTTAGTAGTAGACCAACAGAAACATGGTTGCCAATTTGCACCAATGGACTCTCGGACCACCACCAAACATTACTTCCTATTCATACACCAGTGTTGGCTGCATTGGGTGGGTCTACTGTCTTGCCCAAGGACACAACGGCAGTGACTAGGATGGCAGAAGCTGGAACCCTGTTTACCATGAATTGATTAACGTGGACCCTAATTTCAACAAGTTGAAAAACTTATTGGGGTGTTACCATTTAGTGGTCAATTGTACGGAATTTGTACTGTACTGTGGAATCTACTAACACAAGTTTCAATCAATCAATCAATCAACCAACCAATCAATCAATCAATCAATCAATCAATCAATCAATCAATCAATCAATCAATCAATCAATCAATCAATCAATCAATCGATCAATCAATCAATCAATCAATCAATCAATCAATCAACCAATCAATCAATCAATCAATCAATCGACCCTCAGGTTTTCTGGATTACTGCTCTACCGTCAGTACCATGCCTTCCAGTTTGATTTTGCCCTTAAATCCTTTATGTGTCCAGAAACATACTCCCTGATTTGTAAACAATAACAAAAGACACCCCAAAAATATTTTGTAATTAAATAAAAATAAAAATATCATTATAACTGGTATTAAAATACAGGTATGAATAGTATCTACATCTGGATTAATCGCCGCTACTTTATATTGAAGCTTTAGCAGTTAACTTCTTCTGTCCTTCTGCTTGGTATGTGCGTATGTGTGCATGTGTTTGTACAAACCTCATTTCCATTTGAGTCGGGAAATTGTGTTAGATGTAAATATAAATGGAATACAATGATTTGCAAATCATTTTCAACCCATATTCAGTTGAATATGCTACAAAGACAACATATTTGATGTTCAAACTGATAAACACTTTTTTTTGTGCAAGTAATAATTAACTTTAGAATTTGATGCCAACAACACGTGACAAAGAAATAGGGAAAGATGGCAAAAAAAACTGATAAAGTTGAGGAACGCTCATCAAACACTTATATGGAACATCCCACAGGTGTGCAGGCTAATTGGGAACAGTTGGGTGCCATGATTGGGTATAAAAGCAGCTTCCGTGAAATGCTTTGTAATTCACAAACAAAGATGGGGTGAGGGTCACCACTTTGTAAGCAAATCGTCAAACCGGTTTAGAACAACATTTCTCAACAAGCTATTGCAAGGAATTTAGGGATTTTAGCATCTACGGTCTGTAAAATCATCAAAAAGTTCAGAGAATCTGGAGAAATCACTGCATGTAAGCGGTGGTATTACGGACTTTTGATCCCTCAGGCGGTACTGCATCAAAAACCGACATCAGTGTGTAAAGGATATCACCACATGGGCTCAGGAACACTTCATAAAACCACTGTCAGTAGCTACAGTTGGTCGCTACATCTGTAGGTGCAAGTCAAAACTCTACTATGCAAAGCCAAACCCATTTATCAACAATATCCTGAAACGCCGCCGGCTTGGCTGGGCCTGAGCTCATTTAAGATGGACTGATGCAAAGTGGAAGGTCCATACAGGTTTTGGACGCCCCTGCTTATTTCAGCAAGACAAGTGTTACAACAGCGTGGCCCGCCTGCAGTCCACACCTGTCTCCTATCGAAAATGTGTGGCGCATTATGAAGCGTAAAATACGACAGCGGAGACCCCGGACTGTTAAACGACTGAAGCTCTACATAAAACAAGAATGGGAAAGAATTCCACTTTTAAAGCTTCAACAATTAGTTTCCTCAGTTCCCAAATGTTTATTGAGTGTTGTTAAAAGAAAAGGTGATGTAACACAGTTGTGAACATGTCCTTTCCCAACTACTTTGGCACGTGTTGCAGCCATGAAATTCCAAGTTAATTATTTTTTGCAAAAAGTTTATGAGTTTGAATATCAAATATCTTGTCTTTGTTGTGCGTTCAATTGAATATGGGTTGAAAAGGATTTGCAATTCATTGTATTCCGTTTATATTTACATTTAATAAAATTTCCCAACTCATATGGAAACAGGCTTTGTTTGTGTGTGGCATGCTTAGCCATTATTTTTCCTATAGTCAAGTGTTCTTATAAAGTTTCCTGCCTGCGTCCCCGAGCGGGCAAAAAATATCTGTTTCTGAGCTGTTGTCCATATGGGCAGCAGCGGTACTCAGTTGTAATACACGTTTACAACAATTGTGGCAATAATGACAATGTAAGACAAACAGAAGAAGTCGGAAGCTAAAGTCATAAAAGTGTCTTAAGAGAAAAAATTAAGACTAGTGGTGAAGCTCTATTTTCATTGTCTCGTTAATTTTTCGGACAGTCCAGTTAAACCTATTCATTATTTATTTATTTTAGCACTGCCTAAAGGTTTGTAAATTTACTTCCATCGGTTTTTATGAGTCTCAATTTTTATACAGTAAATTTAGTTAGTACTTATTTCTCCAGTTAGCCTGACCTAAGCTTAAGGTTTATGTCAGTTAAATTAAATTACATTCGTTGTTATTACATGGTTTCATATAATTTGACAAGGTTGCGAGTAGGTTAGATATAATCATTGAATACAATTAAAGTCAACAGTAAAATTACTAATTCAGTGTGAATATTTGGCCCCTCTATAGTGGAAAAGTTGGGCCCGGAGGTAAAAAAAAAAGATTCAGAACCCCTGCTCTAGTCATCCAGTGATACTACTACTTGGAATTCATTTCATGAATTGATTCTTCCATGGTAGTAAGGATTAGTACTCGGAAGTGGCTTCGCATTGTGAACAGCTTGCACTCAAATTCGAGCCAGTGTTCTGGCACCTTCCTGGAATTTATGCAACTTCTGCATCTGTGTAGCAAGGAATAGGAAAATGTAATTGTGTCTTTAATGAAATAATCTTTCACCTGAGTACAGTCTTTAATCATGTAAACACTGACAACAGCTGCGGTAAAGATCAGTCGATCATCATTGATCGCTGATCAGTTAAACAAAGCAAATATTGGCCGCAGATCCAATCCCAGGACATATAGTTACGATTCTAATTTAGCATGATTCGTAATGTTTATTTGCACTAAGAGAATGTGCCTTTTTGTTCCATTTTTGTGGCACCTCAACATTTTTCATGTGCTTTTTAAAACCTTTTGCCTTTGTGCTGTACACCTAATCGGCCTCAACTTAACTAACTCGGTCCCCAAAACCACAAGACGATACACAATCAGTGCATTCCCACGTTATTGGATGGCAAACAATACCACAGCAACAGATCTTCACAGTTTATACCCTTTTGACATTGTTAGGGGGAGACTGTAGACAAAGACAGACATGCAGCAAATATCCCATCAATCTACAGGATATTGGCTTCAAGGCACCAGTTCCTACTGCCAATGATGCAAACCTATGGTGCCAGCATGAGCAAGTGCCACAATAAATGGCTTCTTTTATCTGATGACGCCGCTCTGTGTGGGTTGTGTGATTGCGAGATGAATATTTCTGTCACTGTTGCTGGATTTGCTTGGTGTTTAGTGGGCGGCGAAGGTCCGAAAACAGAACCTATCACTTATGCTTAAGATAACATTAAATCTTACAAGGTTGAAGGCCCTTTGAAGTATCTTTCATAGTCCTTATCTAGTCTAGACTTGTATTATTCAAAAAGCAAAGTGAGATTGACAGGACATTTTATTGTCCTTTCCGTCATTGTTTTCGACGGTACAATTCCGGAGCCACCCAACTAATAAATTAAGCAGCTTTCCTACCATCCACTTGGTCAATCATCACCATTAATAATACTAAGTTTGAGGAAACAAGATAAGATGGTGTGTGCAAACTATTAAGCCTGTGCTTTTCGTAAGCGTGTTGCATCTGGTGGGGGTGTACAATTTACAACAAGCGCAAACTTGTACAGACCACCATATTTATGAAATTTTAGTGTCCGCATTCATGTTGTTATGCTCTCCAACCTGTGCTTTTTTGCAGTGTTGTTGAACAAGCAGCACACATCTGTAGTCTTAACCACCTTTCTGTGATGTAAAATCCCAGTCAAGACAACATAAGCCATTTTTAGCACACCAAATGAACAGTATGGAAGACCGCATGTGTGTGTTTTTTTGCCACAACACCTGCCATAACAATGTGACTGTGCACTGAACATTGGGACTTTAACTTTGACTTAACTTAAATGATCCAGAAGCAAGAAATTCCTGTTGCAAAAAGTTTTTTCATGTACATGAAAATACGAGCACCATTAAAAATTCGCCAGCGGTTATTGTTTTTGTCATTTTGTCCCTAAATCAGCCCGAAATGATTGTAGCACAGAATGATTATCTTTGCATTTTCCCCAGCCAGTATTGTGGTTGTTCTGATAATCAACATCTATTTTGCATTAAATGTAGATAGCACACCCGGGAAATGGATTATCCTCTTAATGTTGTTAGTTTCAGTTGTTTCAATTGCAATCCTTGATAGTGATTTGCATGCGTCATCAAGTTTGCACATGTTTAATACACGCAAACCTTTAGTAAAGCAGACCTTTAATGATTTATTTGAACTGTACTTTTTTCAGGGTGGAATGATTATACAACTGTTACAGCTGTACAGGGGAAGAAGAAGGCATGGACAGGAGGGACGTCGTTTAGCACGCTTTTGGATTTGTCACGCTATATTCTTTATATATATATATATATATATATATATATATATATATATATATATATATATATATATATATATATATATATATAAATACATATATATATATATATATATATATATATATATATATATATATATATATATATATATATATATATATATATATATTATGGAGATGAAAGAAGACCGTTTTAGTAACGCTTTTAATGTGTGACTCAAAGGAGAGAGTTGGGTCGAAGATAATACCCAGATTCTTTACCAAGTCACCTTGTTTAATTGTTTGGTTGTCAAATGTTAAAGTTGAATTATTAAATAGAGGTCGGTGTCTAGCAGGAACGATAATCAGCATTTCCGTTTTTTGGGCGTTGAGTTGCAAAAAGTTATCGAACATCCATTGTTTAATTTCATTAAGAAAATAAATAAATACAGCAATTGTTTTCAGCCACCATGCATGCTCCATTAACGTACAATTTAACAACAGGCACGATACCTGAGAATAAAGCTTTGCAAACAGATGTTGTGTGAAATAACTTGATTAGTCATGAACATTTGCTAATTTGTTGACTGTAATGAGACAGTGACAAGTGGACACACACCTGCTGTTTCATTTACATGCAAATAAGTCTACTTACAGTGCGACAAACGTGTGTTTGGCCTGCTTTCATGCAGCTGATGTAATATGTGTTTTTTTTTTTTTTGATATTGTTTACATGTTTTCTTCCATAAACCATCAGTGCTTTCAACAAATAAGAGCACTTCATTTTGTCTTCTTGTCCTTTCATCTGCAGCAACACCATGTTTACTGACCTGGCAACATGTCATATTGTGTCAAGTCCTTAGTCCTAAGAAGACTCGCTGAACAGAAAGGTCAGAAAAGCATGATCATGAAGACATGTGGACAGCTTTTAGCCTGTGGCTTTGCTTTAATCAGAGCCAAATGCAGTTGCAGTCAGAAAACACTTCTGATTTAGTCATTCAACAGTGAACATTGGCTCTGAGTAAGACCTGTAGGATCTGTGGCATTGAGGGCAATGACTAAGAAACAGCAACATTTCTCCAGAGGTAAGATGTGTAAATGTATGTGTGGGTTTGTGAGTGCAGGTTGTCCTTGTGGCCAATCTCAACCCTGGGCTGTTTTTTCCCCATATTTTAGATGTCATCAGCATGTTCAATGAAGCAAAAGCACCTGTAAATTATGGTGTCAACTGTTAAGTCACTGCTGCTGTACACTTCACAGTCCTTGGGCCAATCTTGGACTTTTTTTCTTTTATTTCCGAGCTTTCAAAGGGCGACTTCCTAATAAGATGCTCTTTGCGCCCCTCACTCCCAAAAAGTGCAAAACTATTCATGTTGGTGTTTTTCTTAGGCGAATTGTGCAAATGCATGGCATCACCATTTCTATGGCAACCTGGAGTGTTTTTGTTTTGTTGCAAAAGGCATAGTGAGTGAGTGTGAAGCATCCATTTGTGAAGACTCTTCCATCATGATAAGAGACAGCCCACACAGCAACAAATTGCTGATGAGCTTATTTTTAGACGAGGGTCTGCCCTAGTGTCTGGTTTACACGTGGGACTGACAGGAAATGTAGAGCAGATTTCCAGGCTAATTCTTATAGCCAAGGCTTGCTGCTCTGTAATTAACCAATTAACAGGCAACATGGCCCACCAACACCACTCCTGATTCAGTTTGCAATCACGGATGTGTGTCTGCAAAGTTTTAATTGTGCCCGAGGCAATAACTTACTGTTTGTAATCACATTCTCTCTCTCCCATATATTGCACTGTGGTGCATGAGGGAGGTAGAAACTTACTAGAGCAAGCTAAATCTGCAAATGTCCTCCTTGGAGGTGAGCACAGGGCATATTATCTGCTATGGTTAGGGTTCTGCTGAACAACACAATGTGAGTTAATAAGCTCGCCAAATTGTTTTATACCCTCTGATGAGAGGTGAAGAGCAGGCTGGGAGCACTCACTCAACTTTTCCCCCTTAGACTGAGGTCTGGCTGCAAACGTATGATATTAGACGGTCAATGGTTGGGTTTAGGGCTTCACGGTGGCAGAAAGGTTAGTGTGTCTGCCTCACAATACGAAGGTCCTGCAGTCCTGGGTTCAATCCCAGGCTCGGGATCTTTCTGTGTGGAGTTTGCATGTTCTCCCCGTGAATGCGTGGGTTCCCTCCGGGTACTCCGGCTTCCTCCCACCTCCAAAGACATGCACCCAGGGATAGGTTGATTGACAACACTAAATGGTCCCTAGTGTGTGAATGTGTGTGAGCGTGAATGTTGTCTGTCTATCTGTGTTGGCCCTGCGATGGGGTGGCGACTTGTCCAGGGTGAACCCCGTCTTCCGCCCGATTGTAGCTGAGATAGGCGCCAGCGTCCCCCGCGAACCCAAAAGGGAATAAGCGGTAGAAAATGGATGGATGGATGGGTCTCGCCTCAACTACTGTAACGTATTATTTTCGGGTCTCCCCATGTCTAGCATTAAAAGATTACAGTTGGTACAAAATGCGGCTGCTAGACTTTTGACAAGAACAAGAAAGTTTGATCACATTACGCCTATACTGGCTCACCTGCATTGGCTTCCTGTGCACTTAAGATGTGACTTTAAGGTTTTACTACTCACGTATAAAATACTACACGGTCTAGCTCCATCCTATCTTGCCGATTGTATTGTACCATATGTCCCGGCAAGAAATCTGCGTTCAAAGGACTCCAGCTTATTAGTGATTCCCAAAGCCCAAAAAAATTCTGCGGGCTATAGAGCGTTTTCATTTCGGGCTCCAGTACTCTGGAATGCCCTCCCGGTAACAGTTCGAGATGCTACCTCAGTAGAAGCATTTAAGTCTCACCTTAAAACTCATTTGTATACTCTAGCCTTTAAATAGACTCCCTTTTTAGACCAGTTGATCTGCCGTTTGTTTTCTTTTTCTCCTATGTCCCACTCTGCCTTGTGGAGGGGGTCCGGTCCGATCCGGTGGCCATGTACTGCTTGCCTGTGTATCGGCTGGGGACATCTCTGCGCTGCTGATCCGCCTCCGCTTGGGATGGTTTCCTGCTGGCTCCGCTGTGAACGGGACTCTCGCTGCTGTGTTGGACCCGCTTTGGACTGGACTCTCGCGACTGTGTTGGATCCAATATGGATTGAACTTTCACAGTATCGTGTTAGACCCGCTCGACATCCATTGCTTTCGTCCTCTCCAAGGTTCTCATAGTCATCATTGTCACCGACGTCCCACTGGGTGTGAGTTTTCCTTGCCCTTATGTGGGCCTACCGAGGTTTGTGGTAGTGGTTTGTGTTGTGGTTTGTGCAGCCCTTTGAGACACTAGTGATTTAGGACTATATAAGTAAACATTGATTGATTGATTGATTGATGGTTGGGTTTAAGATTAGCAACATTGGGCAAATCAAGAAGAGACTAAAGGTGACTGAGTTTGGACTAAAGACGAGTGAGGCTCGGCTGTGGATGAGCAAGGTCTGATTTAAAGGGGACCTATTATCATTAGGGCAAGATTAGGTTGGGTGAATCAGGACTAGGGTTACTCTTCGGCCATCGATGAAGAAGAGGAAGCTTCATCAGGGTATGAGGATGGTTTGACTTAGGGTGAGTAAGGTCTGGTTTTGGTACAAGTAAGGGGACGAGGGGGTGTGTGGTGTACATGAAAGTGGTTACTTTGTGGCCGGGCATAAGTTGCCCACATATAATAATAATGATAATAATAATAATATTAATGGATTCGATTTATATAGCGCTTTTCTAGACACTCAAAGCGCTGCACAGAGAAGAGAGAACACATCATTCATTCATTTCACATTCACACCTGGTGGTTTGTAGCCACTGCTGCCCTGGGGTGGACTGGCGGAAGCGTGGGTGCCCCCGACCACCACCCATCATTCATTCACTAGTGGGGCAAGGGTGAAATGTTCTGCCCAAGGACACAAGAGCAGTGAGTTGGATGGCAGGAGGTGGGAAGCAAAACTGTAACCGTCAAGTTTATGGGTGACGTTGAACTGTGGAAAAGTAACATTCTAAAGAAAAGCAAGGTTAGTGTGAGGATGTGTAGATTTTGGTTGTGGACCACCATTGAGATTGGCTAAATAATTACATTGTCTGAGGTAAGGGGACTAATGGTTACTGAGGCTGGCAATAGGACCAGTTCTGTTTGGTTGAAGATGAATAAGGTTGGGCTGAACACAACAGGTTTGGTTAGAGTTGGGCTTGGGTCATTTGGTTTGGCTGAAGATGGATGAGAGGGATGCCAGTACAGTATAGGCTAAGGACATCGAGGTCTAAAGATGTGAAAGGTTAGCCAAAAGAAGATTTTTATTTAATGATTAGTTGAAAGATGAGTAAGGTGTTACTAATGACACTGAGGTTAGACTTGACCAACTCAGGTGGTGACTGTAAACTGAATATGAGATGTTTCCCTCCCTGATTTTTCCCTATGAAAGAGCATCTTAAAACATTATTTTCTTTACTGTGTAAGCAACACACTCCACTTCCTTAGTGTAGTTAGTCATGACGTGACAAAACCAGTCATCACTCAGGAGGCCAACTTGCTGCTTGGACTACATGAATCACTCAGCTGCCACTTGTGTCTTTCACATCGGACTGTAGGAAAGCATATTCTAGGTGACTTAATGTTCTTTTTTCCAATCTCTTGAGTTCTGGTGCCCTGCCAGGCCATACACAGAGCTGAGAGGCAGAAATATAGTCCGTCAGATGGAAGCGTTCACTAATTGTCCGACTTAAAACCTCGCATGTACATCCCGAGACCACAGCCAATCTCTTTTAAAACAAACACACCCACAGAAGACCCCGTCGGTTACGACAGCTATTACAAGTGTGCATTCTAATATGATAGACGCAGGGCAGACTGGGATTAGCCTTGCCAATTGATGTTACAAACACAGACCCAAACTGCAAAACACAAATAATCTAGGCCAGCTACTCCAAATGCAATTGTTGTGAACATGTAGCCAGATAGTTTCAGGCGGTAGGCAGACTTTGGCCCACACACACCAATTAGGCGTGTTTCCAAAGCAATACTGCACAATGTTGCCCAGAGGACTGCAGCAGAACACGACTTTGATTTCCCGCAATGTGATCGTAATTTCATATTCCTCTCAAAAGTGACATGGCGGCTGTGGCTCAAGTCTCAAAAAGAGGAATGGGGGAACTTCTTTGGTCATTTGCATATTCTTTCTTAAACAAACTGGCTGGGTACACATCTGTAGAAAGTCTTACTTGTTTTTTGTAGCAGCGAGACCACAACCTCACAAAAACTAGAGTGTCCCTTGGCAGAGCTTGCATTTGATCAGTTATTGTCTCGGCTCCCCTACATGTCTAAGTTTTATGCAGAAAAAAAAGGAACAAATCCAGGCTAAAATAATATTGGGTCTTCATGCTAACCAAACGATGTTGAGCCTTAGTCCCACCACTACGCATCAGACGGATAAACACGGGGAGGAGTTGCGTAATGAGAGCCAGGAGAATCACAAGATCTTATATTGGATGCAAGGTTGTTTAGAGTATACATATATATATATATATATATATATATATATATATATATATATATATATATATATATATATATATATATATATATATATATATAGTGGGGCAAAAAAGTATTTAGTCAGCCACCGATTGTGCAAGTTCTCCTACTTAAAATGATGGCAGAGGTCTGTAATTTTCATCATAGGTACACTTCAACTGTGAGAGACAGAGTCTGAAAAAAAAAAAAATCGGGGAATTCCCATCGTAGAAATTTTAAAGAATTTGTTTGTAAATTATGGTGGAAAATAAGTATTTAGTCGACCATTCAAAGCTCTCACTGATGGAAGGAGGTTTTGGCTCAAAATCTCACGGTACATGGTCCCATTCATTCTTTCCTTAACACGGATCAATCGTCCTGTCCCAAAAAGTTATATTTTGGTTTCATCTGACCACATGACATTCTCCCAATCCTCTGCTGTATCATCCATGTATCCATTTTGGTATAAACTCAACTTGTCGTGTTTGGAGGAAGAATAATACTGAGTTGCATCCCAAGAATACCACACCTACTGTGAAGCATGGGGGTGGAAACATCATGCTTTGGGGCTGATTTTATACTCAGGGGTCAGGACCATTGATCCGTGTTAAGGAAAGAATGAATGGGGCCATGTATCGTGAGATTTTTGAGCCAAAACCTCCTTCCATCAGTGAGAGCTTTGAATGGTTGACCAAATATTTATTTTCCACCATAATTTACAAATACATTCTTTAAAATTCCTACAATGTGAATTCCTGGATTTTTTTTTTTGTCACATTCTGTCTTTCACAGTTGAAGTGTACCTATGATTAAAATTACAGACCTCTGCCTACATTTTAAGTTGGAGAACTTGCACAATCGGTGGTTGACCCACTGTATATATATATATATATATATATATATATATATATATATATATATACCCCCATCCATTTTCTCCTGCTTATTCCTTTCGGCAATCAACCTATCCCCAGGTGCTTGTCTTTGGAGGTGGGAGGAAGTCGGAGTCCTGGTGGGAACCCACGTAGTCATGGGGAGGACATGCAAACTCCACACAGAAATATATGAATTTATATATATATATATATATATATATATATATATATATATATATATATATATATATATATATACAGGGCCCGAGCTCTGCCGAGGTAGAGCTTCCCCCGCAGATGGCGCTTTGCGCACCCAGGCAGGTGTGCTGGAAGTGCGGGCAGCCTGGTCACGTACGGTGGGAGTGCCCACTTATGGAGGTGGGCAAGGTGATGCAGGTGGTCGGCCTTTCAGCACCCTCCCCCGACCCGGGAGAGGCGTACTGCGTCCCGGTAAGGGTACAAGGGAGTACAGCCTGTAGACAGTCCATGATCCACCAGAACCTGGTTCGACCCGGGGGTTTGAGGCAGGCGACACGGGTAAAAATTAGGTGTGTTCATGGTGATGTGCACGAATACCCGATGGTGCCAGTGGAAATTTGGTATAATGGGCAAAAGCATAACATCAAGGTTGCTGTAAGTGCGCACCGTAAGCCCCCCATACTTTTCGGCACGGATTGGCCAGGATTTAATAGTTTAGTAACACATTGCACGGGGGTGCATTCATGGACTATAGGAAAGGAGAGTGTCCGCGCCGTTCTCAATGGCGACGCAGGTGCATCCTAGAGGGCGGGGGGAAACCGGCGGGGACTTTGCGGGAAGCCCCCCGGTGGGCTCTCACGGAGGATTTCCCCCTCGGAAAGTCTCGGGATGAAACTTTGCGTGCGGCCTTTGACGAGGTGATCTACATTGACGGTCAGCTGGTGCGCCCTGGAGCGGCGCGGGTATTCCCTAATTTTTCGATTATTAGGGATTGGTTATATCGAGTGAGCCGTGACACTCAAAAAGGCGAGGAAACCACCCAGTTGTTGGTGCGAAATGCCGCCGGGAAATGGTTTTCCAGGCAGCACATTATAACATGATGTCTCGACATATGGGGTATGAGAAAACACTTAATCGGGTCATGGTCCGATTCTATTGGCCATGCATCCGGGCAGACGTGCGTCATTGGTGTGCTCCCTGCCCGGACTGCCAGCTGGTTAATCCAGCGGCCAGCCCGGAGGCACCCTTGCCCCCATTGCCGCTCATGGAGGTCCCCTTTGAAAGATTTGGGATGGACCTCATCTGACCATTTCAACCGAGTGCACAGGGATATCGCTTTTGCTAGTCCTGGTCGATTACACAATGTGCTATCCCGAAGCAGTGCCTCTGCGCTCTATCTCTGCAAAGAGCGTGGCGCAAGCTCTGTTTTAGATCATCTCCCGAGTCGGAATCCCGAAATAGATTCTGATTGACCAGCACGATAAAGGAACTTTATGGGTTATTGGAAATTAAAAAGATCCGCACCAGCATGTACCACCCACAAACTGAGGGGCTGGTGAAGCGGCTAAATAAGGCGCTGAAAACCATGATTCGGTTAAGTTAGATCCACTATGGATTGGACTTTCACAATATCATGTTAGATCCGCTCGACATCCATTGCTTTCGGTCCCCTGGGGGGGGGAGGGGATCCTCTCCAATGGTTCTCATAGTCATCATGGTCGACGTCCCACTGGGGTGAGTTTTTCCTTTCCCTTATGTGGGCCCTACCGAGGATGTCGTTGTGGTTTGTGCAGCCCTTTGAGGCACTTGTGATTTAGGGCTATATAAATAAACATTGATTGATTGATTGATGATTCGAAAGTTCACGCACGAGGACAGACCAAATTGAGATAAATGCCTGGATCCCCTCATGTTTGGGATGCGGGAGGTACCCCAGGCCTCGTCAGGTTTTGCGCCTTTTGAGTTATTATACGGCAGGAGGCCACATGGGGTGCTGAACGTAATTAAAGAAAGCTGGGAGGAAAGTCCAAGAACAAACAAACATTTAATTGAGTACGTCCCGGACATGTGAGCAAAACTCCACATGGTGGGGCTCCTGACACGTGAGAATATGCTCCACGCCCAGGAGCGTCAACAGCGCGCGTAAAACAGGGGGACCCAGCTACAGAAATTTTCATCGGGATAAAAAGTACTTGTATCACTCCCAACATCCAGCTCAAAATTACTCGCCAAGTGGCAAGGGCCCTCTGAGGTCACACAGCCGGTGGGGGATGGAGATTACGAGGTTTGACGCTCGGACCGAGGTGGAGACACGCAAATCTACCATCTCAACCTACTGAAAGCATGGAAGGAGGCGGAGCCTGCTTCCATGGTGACGCTGGTGGAGGAACAGGAGGAGCTCGGGCCCCTGCCCTCCTCCCTTCCCTGTGACAATCTGCTCACGTTAGCACAGAAAGCGGATGTTGCAGAGCTGCAACAATGCTTCTCTGATGTGTTCTCCCCTCGGCCCGGGCGCGCAAACCTCATCCAGGACTCTATTGAGACTTGCCCGGGAGTTACGGTGCGGTCTCGGCCATACAGGCGGACTCTATTGAGACTTGCCCGGGAGTTACGGTGCGGTCTCGGCCATACAGGCTCCCCGAACACAAACACAAAATAGTTCGGGAGGAATTAAAATCCATGCTGGAATTGGCGGTAATAGAAGAATCCCACAGTGCGTGGTGCAGCCCCATCGTTCTGGTAGGGAAGAAGGATGGGTCTGTGTACTTCTGTGTGGATTACCGCAAGGTGAATGAGGTGTCACGTTTTGACGCATACCCCATGCCTCGGGTCGACGAGCTTCTGGATTGGCTGGGCACTGCTCGTTATTTTACGACACTGGATTCAACCAAGGGCTACTGGCAGATTCCCTCATCGCCAGAGTCCAGGGAAAAAACGGCCTTCTCCACTCCGGAAGGTTTATACCAGTTTGTGACACTTCCGTTTGGCTTGTTCGGTGCGCCTGCCACGTTCCAGCGCCTCATGGACCGGGTGCTGCGCCCTCATGCGGCATATGCAGCTGCCTACCTAGATAATGTCATCGTCCAGAGTGGCAGCTGGGAGGAGCACCTGCGGCATGTGGGGGAAGTGCTCGAGTCACTGAGGCGGCCGGGGCTCACCGCCAACCCGGCAAAGTGCGCAGTTGGCCGGATGGAGGTACAATATTTGGGGTACCACTTGGGAGGGGGACAGATGCGACCGCAAGTGGACAAGAAGGCAGCAATCACGGCCTGTCCACCTCCCAAGACAAAAAAAGAGGTGAGGCAGTTTTTCAGGACTGGCGGGCTACTACCGCTGGTTCATTACCCGGTTCGCAGACCTGACCAGCCCACTGACTGACCTCACCCGAAAGGGTGCCTCAGAACTAGTCCAGTGGACAGAGCAGTGCCAGCAGGTGTTTGTGAAGGTAAAGCGAGCCCTCTGTGAAGAGCCGGTTCTGCACATGCCTAACTTTGCTATTCCCTTCAGTCTGCAGGCGGACGCATCGGGCAGGGGACTGCGGGCAGTAATGTCCCAGCGGGTGGGGGGCGTTGACCGCCCCGTATCGTACATCGGCCGAAAGCTCTCGGACCGGGAGGTGAGATACAGCACGGTGGAGAGGGAGTGCCTTGCCATCCGGTGGGCGGTTGGGGCCCTCCGGTACTATCTGCTGGGGCGCGCCTTCAGCCTCTGCTCGGCCCACAAACCCCTCCAGTGGCTCCACCGCATGAAGGATGTCAACGCGCGGATCACCCGGTGGTTCCTCGCGTTGCAGCCCTACAATTTCCGGAAGGTCCACCGGCCAGTGGCCTACTTCCTCTCGCGGCTTTATTGGCGAGGCCGGACGCCAGCCCGGCCTAGGACTGGCAGTGGAGGCATGTGGGGGGCATGGTCCAAGTGTCCCCTGTGGGCAGGGCATTTGCGGAAGTAGGCTACGAAGCAGCTGCAGGTGAGTGGACAACCCAGCTTGAACAGGTTGTCTAATCACCTGTCTCTTGTATTTAAAGCAGCGCGAGGAGCCCAGGAGGGGAGACAAGCCAGAGGAGGCGGAGAAGGGAGGGCCGTGAAGACAGTGAAAGACTGAGAAACTGCAAGAATACAAATAAAAGAAGTGTCTGTTCCGCTAAAAAGGCTGCTTATTCCCGAACACTGTGAACCCAGAGCAGGAGACGTGTTACAGCGGATATTACCAAACATTTTTGACCATCAAAACAACATTATAACATTCACCATTTTGTGTTTTTTATGCGTGAAACTGTTATGTAAACACAGAAGTGCAGCTCCTCCTCTGAATGCAAGTGTTCCTAAAGACGGCATAGAAATGATGTATTTTTACAAAAACAAAATCGGGCAAGACACCAACACACAATAGGCACTTTTTAACATATTGTCATTAAATCATGTTTGTCCTTTTTGTGTTGAGCTGTTTAAAAAAGCATAATGTTTTAAAACACATTTCATTAAAGCAAATTCATTGTCTAACTTTGTTAAAACTTTAAAAATATCTGTCAAGGGTAATTAATGATAAAAAAATTTAGATCTGCGATTAATCACAATCAATTTTTGTGTTAATTGAGAACAAAATGCGATTATCGCAAGTGAATATTTGACAGGCCTTGTATATATAGAAATATGTATATATGTATGTATTTATGTATTCTTATTTATGTGTAAGTATATATGTATTTTTGTATATGTACAAAACCATTGAAGTTGGCACGTTGTGTATATCATATATTAAAACTGAATCCAATCGTTTGCAAAGCCCTGTCACTCTATATTCTATTGAATGGACTGCAAAGACAAGATACTTAACGTTCGAACTGAGACACTTTATTTTTTGCAAATATTAGCTCATTTGGAATTTGATGCCTGCAACAAGTTTCAAAAAAGCTGGCATGAGTGGCAAACAAGACTGAGCAAGTTGAGGAATGCTCATCAAACACTTATTTGGAACATCCCACAGTTGAGCAGGCTAATTGGGAACAGGTGGATGCCATGATTGGGTATAAAAACAACATATGAAATGCTCAGTTATTCAAAAACAAGGGTGGGGAGAGGGTCACCACTTTGTGAACAAATGCATGAGCAGATTGTTTAACAGTTTAAGAACAACATTTCTCAATAAGTTATTGCAAGGAATTTAGGGATTTCACCATCTACGGTCCGTAATACCATCAAAAGGTTCAGAGAATCTGGAGAAATCACTGCACGTAAGCGTAATAAACATTGAATGCCCGTGACCTTCGATCCCTCAGGCGGTACTACATCAAAGAGCGACATAGGTGTGTAAAGGATATCACCACATGGGCTCAGAATCACTTCAGAAAACCAATGTCAGTAACTGTAGTTTGTTGCTTCATGTAAGTGCAAGTTAAAACTATACCATGCGAAGTGAAAGCCATTGATCAACAACACCCAGAAACGCAACCGGCTTTGCTGGGCCCGAACTCATCTAAGATGGACTGATGCAAAGTAGAATAAAGTTCTGTTGTCTGACGAGTACACATTTCAAATTGTTTTTGGAAAGTGTGGACGTCGTGTCCTACGGAACAAAGAGGATTCGATCCATCTAGACTGTAATAGACGTAAAGTTCAAAAGCCGGCATTTGTGATGGTATGGGGGTGTATTAGTGCCCAAGGCATGGGTAACTTACACATCCGTGAAGGCACCATTAATGCTGAAAGGTACATACAAGTTTTGGAGCAACATATGTTGCCATCCAAGCAACATCTTTTTCATGGACGCCCCTCCTTATTTTAGCAAGACAATGCCAAGCCACATTTTTTGTAGTAAAAGAGTGTGGGTACGAGACTGGCCTGTCCGTAGTCCAGACCTGTCTCCCGTTGACAATGTGTGACGCATTATTAAGCCTAAAATACGGCAACGGAAACCCCGGACTGTTGAATAAATTAAGCTGTACATCAAGCAGGAATGGGAAAGAAGTCCACCTGAAAAGCTTCCAAAATCGGTCTCCTCAGTTCCTAAACACTTACTGAGTGTTGTTAAAAGGAAAGACCATGTAACACAGTGGTAAAAATGCCCCTGTGCTAAATTTGTTGCAATGCCTTTAAATAAAATTCTAAGTTAATGATTATTTGCAAAAAGAAATTAAGTTTCTCAGTTCGATCATGAAATATTTTGTCAAAGATTTGCAAATCAATCAATCAATCAATGTTTACTTATATAGCCCTGAATCACTAGTGTCTCAAAGGGCTGTACAAACCACAACACAAACCACTACGACATCCTCGGTAGGCCCACATAAGGGCAAGGAAAACTCACACCCAGTGGGACGTCGGTGACAATGATGACTAAGAACCTTGGAGAGGACGAAAGCAATGGATGTCGAGCGGGTCTAACATGATACTGTGAAAGTTCAATCCGTAATGGATCCAACACAGTCGCGAGAGTCCAGTCCAAAGCGGATCGAACACAGCAGCGAGAGTCCCGTTCACAGCGGAGCCAGCAGGAAAACATCCCAAGCGAAGGCGGATCAGCAGCTGTAGTCTGTTTTTATTCGCGAATTACACAATGTGCCAACTTCAATGGTTTTGGTTTATATATATATATATATATATGTATATATATATATATATATATATATATATATATATATATAAAGATATATATATATATATATATAAAGATAGATATATATATATATATATATATATATATATATATATATATATATATATATATATATATATATATATATATATATATATATATATATATATATAAATCTATGTATATATACAGAGGTGGGTAGTAACGCGCTACATTTACTCCGTTACATCTACTTGAGTAACTTTTGGGATAAATTGTACTTCTAAGAATAGTTTTTATGCAACATACTTTTACTTTTACTTGAGTATATTTATAAAGAAGAAACGCTACTTTTACTCCGCTCCATTTATCTACAATCAGCTCGTTACTCGCTACTTTTTTTTGTTATCGATCTGTTAATGCACGCTTTGTTTGTTTTGATTTTGTCAGACACGCATTCAAAGTAGGAACTACGCATGCCTGCGTTTCACCAATCAAATGCAGTCACTGGTGACGTTGGACCAATCAAACAAAACCAGGCGGTCACGTGACCGCCACACGTCAAATCCGACCTAAAAAAGTTGAAAAACTTATTGGGGTGTTACCATTTAGTGGTCAATTGTGCGGAAAATGTACTGTACTGTGCATTCTACTAATAAAAGTTTCAATCAATCAATTAAAAGTGTAAAGGAAAAAAGACACTTTTTATTTCAACTGTACTTCCCGTCAAAAACCTAAAGACTGATTGCACAGTTCCTGTCTTCACAATAAAAGCGGCGCTCCATCGCGCCCGCGCTAACAAAATAAGAGTCTCTGAAAGCCAGCGCAAACAAGCTAAGAAGCTACGGAGTTTGCCGCCAATGTATTTCTTGTAAAGTGTATAAAAACAAATATGGAAGCTGGACAAATAAGATGCCAAAAACCAACAACTTTCATGTGGTATTAGACAGAAAAGAGGAACTTTTTTTTCCTCCATTTGAAAATGTGGACATTATCAGCACTATACTGTCTGATTCAAATCAATGCAAGTCATCAGAATCAGGTAATACACCAACTTATATTCTTGTCTTCATGAAAGATAGGAATCTATGTGTTAAACATGCATGTATATTCATTAAAACACCTTTAACATGTCAACAAAAACGGCAAAATAAATAACTATAAATTATATACTATATCTATATCTCTCTCTATGTATATATATGATATGTGTGTGTATGTATATATGATATGTGTGTGTATGTATTTATGATATGTGTGTGTATGTATATATGAGGTAGATCACCTCGACTTGGTCATTTATTAAGTAATTGATTTACGTTGAAAAACATATTGGGGTGTTACCATTTAGTGGTCAATTGTACAGAATATGTACTGTACTGTGCAATCTACTAATACAAGTTTCAATCAATCAATCAATCAATCGATGAATGCCTACTGAGCCTATGGTGCTGTTAAGTTATTGTGACTCAATTTTCCTTAATATTTTTATTTTAATGTATTATTATTTAATATGTATTATTGTTTTAGTTGCTTAAGAGATATTCCTGGCTATGAATTTGCTCATTGCTATTTTTATGTTTTTGTGCATTATTTTTTGCCGTAATCATTAAACAAACAGGTTACTCATCAGTTACTCAGTACTTGAGTAGTTTTTTCACAACATACTTTTTACTTTTACTCAAGTAAATATTTGGATGACTACTCCTTACTTTTACTTGAGTAATACATCTCTAAAGTAACAGTACTCTTACTTGAGTACAGTTTCTGGCTACTCTACCCACCTCTGTATTTATATATATATACATATATATATAATAAATGATAAATGGGTTATACTTGTATAGCGCTTTTCTACCTTCAAGGTACTCAAAGCGCTTTGACACTATTTCCACATTTACCCATTCACACACTGATGGAGGGAGCTGCCATGCAAGGCGCCAACCAGCACCCATCAGGAGCAAGGGTGAAGTGTCTTGCTCAGGACACAACGGACGTGACAAGGTTGGTTCTAGGTGGGATTTGAACCAGTGACCCTCTGGTTGCGCATGGCCACTCTCTCACTGCGCCACGCCGTCCCTAATATATATATATATATATATATATATATATATATATATATATATGTATATATATATAATATATATATGTATATATATATATATACATTGAGGTCATTTGTATCAGACATTTTCAAAAAAAAGTGCAGTTCCTCCTTCAGGAAACCTCAACGGCACATTTCAGATATTTTTATTTTTATTTTTTTGTTGTGATGTTTCCTGACACCGCAAGTTACACAATACTCTTATCTCTACAGTCTTTCTTTTTATTGACTCTTCCAGTTTTAATCATGTATTGGAATTTACAGTTTATCTCCTAACATCCTCTTTCACTCTTCACTCCCGCTTGTATCCTGACACTGCATGCAGCCAATTTGTTCCCGAAGTCTTGGGAGTCATGGAGACAAGACAATCATCTCCATCAAGTAATACTTTCATATGAGAGGATCGGAGGAGAGACTATTGTTAGAACAAATCTTATCACCTTTTCAGATGGATTGTTGGGAATTCTGGCTCATTCGTCACAGGGGAAGAGAAATAACAAAGTGGCCCAAAGAGAACACAGGTGTTACTGTCTGGAGGAGGCCATATTAGCGGAGGTATTCTTCAGGGTTATGTGGCCCCTTCAAACCAAGCCAGGAATTTGTCAGCAGAAGTGCAGATATGGCTCTATCAATAATCCATGGCATTGTGTATTTCCCAGCTGATGCCATTATACGACTGGGGGATGACAGCACTCACCAACTCCATCATCTTATCCACGGGGACCAGGATCTCATAAAGCGCTCTCAACATAGACATCTCATATAACGGGTAATAACTCCAGCCAGTTAATACAGGGGAATTATCAGGCAGAGGAGCAATGAACCCTGCAAAAAAAAAAAAAAGTGGGCCGGCCGCCGCTTTATTATCGGCACGGAGGGAACACGGAGCATGGCGGTATAGTCAAAGGAGGCTTGTGCACAGAAGGAAATAGAGAACAGCAACGAGCGTGAGAGATAAGCAGGGAGACGGTTTGCTGAAGATAAGACGAGGACAATGACGGGCAAGACTAGGTGGGCTGAAAAGACGTTCGCTTGTCATGTGTGACACTCACGGATCAGGTCAAAAGACACAAATGGGAATAATCATGCCTTGTGTTCAAAACTTGTTCAAGATAAAAAGCTTTTATTTGTCATGACAGTACACTGAAAAAAATAACCATTAAGATTTGCTTGAAAAAATTATTGTAAGTATCCATCCATCCATCCATTTTCTACCAAGTATTTGCACGCAAATGATTTATGTAAAATTTAATGCTGCAATATCAAGTAACACTCACATGCCAGTATCAAGTAAATTGTACTTACCATATAACAAAACAGTTGTGAAGATATTAAGTAACAGTTACTTAATTACATCCAAGTTTTAAGTTATATTTATTGAAACAAATTAAGTAAAGTGTACTTGTTTTTCATCGGCAGGAACATCATTTTACTCAAAATTTTAAGTAAATTTTACATACCGTATTTCCTTGAATAGCCGCCGGGGCGCTAATTATTTTGAAACCTCTTCTCACTCCTGCTCTTATCAATGGCGTGCAGTAAAAAATTGTGTGTGATAATAAATATTTAAATAATTTATTATTCTGCGACCGGTGTCCGGTGGTTGGGGACCGCTGCTCTTCAGCATGTCATTGCGCCCACTTTTACACCATGCTGTCTACGTGCCGGAAGGACGCATGCGGTTCGCTGCTTCTAATACGAGATTGCAATGCATACTTGCTCAACAGCCATACCTTTTACGCTGACGGTTGTGATAGAAACAACTTTAACATTCTTAATAATATGCGCCACACTCTGTGAACCCACACCAAACACGTTTCTGGAGAACATCGACTCTGTAACACATTATAAACGCAAGATAAGAATTACCCATAATGCCACCTTGCAGTGCTCTGTGAAGTGATCCTAACGGCTGGAGCAGAGCCAGTCGGCCAGAGCCTGTTGTGCTGTGCGCATACGTTGTCCTGCATGCGTTTCAAAACACTAGATTTTCAGAGTAAAGTTTATGTAATATTTTTAGTTTTATTCAAGTACAACTAATAAACATTTAAATAGTATGAGGAAACATAAGTAAAACTTACTCTTCCCCCATAAGTCATGTATTACGTTAATAAAATGTTTAATTTTATTTAAGAAACTCTAATTCTTACTGAATGTTAAAAATATTAGGTATAAGTTATGACAGTTACTCTAATAGAGTTTACAGCACCAAAAAGTCACCTTGTTCAGTGTAGTGTGTAAACTTCCATCCATCCATATTCTACCGCTTATTCCCTTTTGGAGTCGCGGGGGGCGCTGGCGCCTATCTCAGCTACAATCGGGCGGAAGGCGGGGTACACCCTGGACAAGTCGCCACTTCATCGCAGGGCCGTGTGTAAACTTATTTGATACAATTCAAAAATGCTGCTGTGTTTTAGGTCAAAACAAGAAAATTTATGCCATCTGATTCTTTCATTAACATATTGGCCAGGGCAAAACTTTGCTTTAAAGTTGTTTGTTTTCCTAACCGCTCGAAGAGCGCCGGCTTTCTCCCAAAGGAAGCAGAATGCAGGTTAGGTTAAATAGACTTGTTAAGTCGTAGATGTGTGTGTGTCCCTGTAATGGGCTGGTATTCTATTGTGAGACTTTCAAGCTTAGAGGGTGGATGCATGGCTGCATGGATGGATGACTAATAGATTGTCCGTTCCTGTAATTGATTCCTCCACTCAGACAATTAAACACTTCCCTCAGCCTTACGCAGGAACTACACCTATTTTGGAATTGTGCCTGTTATTCACAATACCTATTTGAGACAAGAACAGACATCTCCTTATTTTGTTTCTGTGCGTTCAAAAAAGTGAAAAACTGCCAGCAAGAGGCAACTAATAACACAGGTAGTTTGTAGTGAACTATTTTGCCTATAAAGCCCTCTAAAAAACATCCAACATAATCTAATAATGGTGTATATACATGCTGTAAGTCAGTGACGTGCAGTCAGGGGAGGCAGGTGAGGCAGTGTCTCACGTGCCATCATGGAAAGAAAAGAAATTAAAAAAGAAAAAAAGATATATTAAATTGTTGCATGAATCCAGTGATTATACTTTATTAAGTTATTTTCCATTTAACTTAACCAGTTTTAGATTATTTTTATTCAAAATCACAGAATTTTCACATTTGCCGTTCAAATACTGAGAAGAGACTTGCCTTGAGTCAGCAGCCAGTTGAGCCTCACCATGGATTGCGCAATGACTCGGCTAACTGCTGGCTGCTGTGTAGTGAGACCATGTTGCTATATGAATTATATTATACATTTCCATAGTTTAGTTAGCTGAGGTATATAATGTACAGTGTAATTTGTCAACAACTGTATGTGTGTAACGGATTTTTTGTGCTGGGCAGTCATAAAACGGCTGTGAAGACGCACCGTGTGAGGCACCTGTTCTCCCGCCTCCTCGTGACAGAGGGCGCTAGTGATCCCAGGGATCATTATTGTGATTACTCGGCTGCAGAATAAGTGACAACAAGCTACAGTTAGCAAGTCAAGTGCAGCGGCAACGATTCTTTATTTTTTCCTCCCCCCTGGACTTTTAACATGGATGATTACATATCTAAAATAAAACAGTTTTCTAAACTGGACTTTCAATCGAAGCAGGAGGTAATAATTAAAGGAAGACCAACGCCGGAGCTAAAAGGTTTGCTTCAGACTGTGATCTCCATCAAGACAGAGAGACTTTTAAAACTGAAGAAAGATAAGGAAGACTTCTATAAACAAGTTATCGATGCTATTGTTCAGAAAGAGCGGCGCACGGACTTAATTTACAAGTAAAAGTAAGACCATTATAACGTTTTTTTTATTAAATGTGCTTTTTTTTGTGCTACAGTTTGTATGTGTAAAGAATGCTGGTATGAGCTTTTAAACATAAGCCGTTAACTGTTGCCAACCAAATGCTGAATAAGATACTCTTTAGGGTTCATAAGTTTATAAATCCGACTGTGATGAAGTCAGTGCCTCACCAGCCATGAACCTCACCGCACGTCACTGCTGTAAGTCATACTCGCCAACCCTACCGATTTTCCTGTAAGACTCCCGAATTTCCGTGCCCCTCACGAAAATCTCCCGGGGCAACCTCTCAACCGAATTTCACCCTTTTTTAGCGTCCTCTACAACCTGTCGTCATGTCCACTTTTCTTCCACACACACAGTGTGTGTATGTAACACACACACACACACGCACGCACGCACGCACACACACACACACACACACACACACGCACGAGTGAATGCAAAGCATACTTGATCAACAACCATACAAGGCACACTGAGGGTGGCCGTATAAACAACTTTTACACTGTTACAAATATGCGTCACACTGTGAACCCACACCAAACAAGAATGACAACCACAATTTGGGAAAAAATCCGCACCGTAACACAACATAAACACAACAGAACAAATACCCAATACCCAAATCCCCTTGCAGCACTAACTCTTCCGGGAGCTACAATAAACCCACCCACACACCCCCCCCCCCCCTACCACCAAACCCCTCTCAAGGTTGGCAAGTAAGGTGTAAGTATGTATGTAATGTAATAACAGGCACATTCACAATAACTTGTAATAAAATTGTTTTGCAGCCAGCAAGATCAGAACATCCTTTAAACATACAAGAAAAAGTAAAATCTTAGACATGCAATACAAAGACCTACCACGTAACAAACAATGAAAACATTTTGTAAGATTTTACAGTGCAAATGTACACAAAGTTCCCCATAACCAAGGTAAATACAAAATCACAATTAGGTATAATTTTGGACAAGCCAGAATACATTTTCACAAATAAAAAAATAGTTAAATTACACAAAAACAAATATGGTCAAAAAATACCAAATACCAAAGACTATCAACATAGTACCCATTACCTCCCTGCTTGGCACTCAGCATAATGGGTTGGAATTTGGGGTTAAATCATTCTCGAGCACGGCCACTGCTGCTGTTCACTGCTCCCCTCACCTCCCACGGGGTGCAACAAGGAGATGGGTCAAATGCAGAGGGTAATCTAACTATCGGTGGTACATTAACTTTAACTTTTTTGTCCATTTCTGGTCCTTAAATTGAAAATAACTTTACTATGTACAGCCGACAGCCTCTCCAAGATAGTTTCCAGTTACGATTTAGTTCAAAATCGCTACAGTCTGAGTGCCCACAGCTCTGCCCATCCCATCGATATTTTGTGGAACAGCTGCCATCATCTTCTGAAATTGTCGATACACCGGGGCAACGCTGACTCCAATCAGCAGATGTCCGTTTTTTGGATTCTGAATAACTTTGTCTTCAACGTCCTCGACTGAAAAATATCCCCCCGCACTCAACCCTCCAATTCTACCAAGAGTTCATCATGTTTCCTGCAACAAACGTTCTGACGGGACAGACCGGTTCCCCTGAAAGCCGAGCTTCTCGACAAGAACGCCGATCTCACTCATATATAATCTGTATTGGCAGCAAAACATTCTGATGAGAAAAAAACAATGAAAACAATATAATCAGACTTCATCACACACATCTGCCACAGCCTTACAGGGTAGTTACAGTACAGCAGAGATCCAGGCTTTGTTTGAAGATGTGTAGCAAAGACTTATTATCAAAACGATCCTCTGTGAAGTGTTATATAGCCCCTGATGGTCCCACTATGAACTGGACTCTCACACTTTTAACTAGATCCACTCGACGTCCATTTCACCGGTCGCCCGGGCGAGTGGGTCCCCACACATTGCGGTCCTCTCCAAGGTTTCTCATTGTAGCCCATTGAGTTGAGTTTTTTCTTGCCCTGATGTGGGATCTGAGCCGAGGATGTTGTTGTGGCTTGTGCAGCCCTTTGAGACACTTGTGATTCAGGGCTATATGAATAAATTAACTTTATTGATTAATTATATACGGGGTGACCTCACCTACTTAGGGCACCTGGGTAAGGACATTTTTGGTTCATAGTTTATGTGCTACAGAGTCTCTGCTGGTGTCAGCAAAGTCCTGCAGTCCATATTGCCTTGCTTGAAGACACGATTAATACAACAATGAAGCACAAATCTATTGAATGATGCTATAATTAGAATTAAGTCATGTTGCACTCAAACAAGGCCACTGCAGCTTGCAACACGTCCCCATGCTGGGACAAGGAAGGGTGAATTGAGGGGTATCCACACTGGTCCCTTAAAACGTGGACGTGTGCCAAGAGCGGGCGCTATTAGCGGGAAAAGGCACAGGAGGCAGAGAATAAATACATAAGCCACCAAGCAAAGATATCCAGTGTTTGCATTTCGGCAGACAATAAAGAGGGCCATCTGTTCCTGTCATTCCTGCTTTATTGTTTTCCTTGGCGGGCCACTCAACTCTGAAACGGCACATCAACCCCACCACAACACACCTCACACACGCTGCCCCATACGACAAAAACTACAAATTGTGCGACCACACACAAACACATGGTGTACAGTGACTTCACACTTGGCTTCATACAGCTGTAAGACAAAGATGGGCTCTGAGGACTAATGCATTCTAGGGTCTTTGGAAGGAAATGATGGCAAAAAAAAACCATGACAAGATGCCCAAAGGGAGAGGGCATGACTTTGATTACATTTTCTGTCCTTGTCCCTCACTTTGGCACCAACGGCCGCATGGCGAACATTGCCAAAAGCTTTTTTTTCTTCTCTTTCATTCCTGTGGCAGGACCATTTGGAGAGGAGAGGAGGGTTCAAATCAAGCTTTATTTAAAATGTTTGCTGCAGTTATTCAGAGCTAGGGCAAGCTGTTCAGTTTAGTTCAGTGTGGTTTAAAAAGGTTTATATTTTCACTTGTTTTTGGCATCATTCTGTAGTATTAAGTATTTTTTTAATGACAATAAATCAATAAAAACATGACCTAAAGCTTGAGTTGCACCATATAGCATGTCATATTCTGAAATAATCACTAGTACCCGGACATGGGAGGAGTTCGGGGAAGCCATGGAAAACGACTCCCAGATGGCTTCGAAGTGATTCTGGACAACCATCCACCGCCTCAGGAAGGGGAAGCAGTGCACTGTCAACACCGTGTATGGTGCGGATGGTGTTCTGCTTACCTCGACTGTGGATGTTGTGGATCGGTGGAGGTAATATTTCTAAGACTTCCTCAATCCCACCAACACGTCTTCCTATGAAGAAGCAGTGCCAAGGGAATCTGTGGTGGGCTGTCCTATTTTTGGGGCTGAGGTTGCTAAGGTACATAAAAAGCTCCTCGGTGGCAAGAACCCAGGGTTTGATGAGATCCACCCAGAGTTCCATAAGGCTCTGGATGCTGTGGGGCTGTCTTGGTTGACAAGACTCTACAACATAGCGTGGACATCAGGGGCAGTGCCTCTGGATTGGCAGACCGGGGTGGTGGTTCCTCTCTTTAAGAAGGGGAACCGGAGGATGTGTTTCAACTATCGTGGGATCACACTCCTCAGCCTTCTGAGGTCTATTCAGGTGTATTGGAGAGGAGGCTACGCCGGATAGTCGAACCTCGGATCCAGGAAGAACAGTGGGGTTTCCGTCCTGGTCGTGGAACTGTGGACCAGCTCTATACTCTCGGCGGGTCCTTGAAGGTGCATGGGAGTTTGCCCTACCTGTTTACAAGTGCTTTGTGGACTTGGAGAAGGCATTCGACCGTGTCCCTCGGGAAGTGCTCTGAGAGTATGTGGTAACGGACTGTTTGATTGTGGCGGTCCGCTCCCTGTATGATCAGTGTCAAAGCTTGGTCCGCATTGCCGGCAGTAAGTCGGACCCATTTCCAGTGAGGGTTGGACTCCGCCATGGTTGCCCTTTGTCACCGATTATGTTCGTAACTTTTATGGACAGAGTTTCTAGGCGCAGTCAGGGCGTTGAGGGTATCTGGTTTGGTGGCTGCAGGATTAGGTCGTTGCTTTTTGCAGATGATGTAGTCCTGATGGCTTCATCTGGCCAAGATCTTCAGCGCTCACTGAATTGGTTCGCAGCCGAGTGCGAAGTGACTGGGATGGGAATCAGCACCTCCAAGTCTGAATCCATGGTTCTCGCACGGAAAAGGGTGGAGTGCTATCTCCGGGTTGGGGAGGAGATCTTGCCCCAAGTGGAGGAGTTCATGTGCCTCGGAGTCTTGTTCACGAGTGAGGGAAGAGTGGATCGTGAGATCGACAGGCGGATCGGTGTGGTGTCTTAAGTAATGCGGACACTGTATCGATCCATTGCGGTGAAGAAGGAGCTGAGCCGGAAAGCATAGCTTTCAATTTACTGGTCGATCTACATTCCCATCCTCACTTATGGTCATGAGCTTTGGGTTATGACAGAAAGGACAAGATCACGGGTACAAGCGGCCGAAATGAGTTTCCTCCACCAGGTGGCGGGGCTCTCCCTTAGAGATAGGGTTAGAAGCACTGGCATCTAGGGGGAGCTCAAAGTAAAGCTGCTGCTCCTCCACATCGAGAGGAGCGAGATGATGTGGTTCAGGCATCTGGTCAGGATGCCACCCGAATGCCTCCCTAGGGAGGTATTTCGGGCAAGTCCGATTGATATGAGGCTATGAGGAAGACCCAGGACACGTTGGGAAGACTATGTCTCCCGGCTGGCCTGGGAGCGCCTCGGGACCCCCTGGGAAGAGCTGGACGAAGTTGCTTGGGAGAGGGAAGTCTGTGCTTCTCTGCTTAGGCTGCTGCCACCACGACTCGACTTTGGATAAGCAGAAGAAAATGGATGTTTATAAACTCAGGAAATATGTCTCTAGACACATGAGAAGTTTGAATATGACCAATATCTGATCTTGTAACCACTTGGTATTAGATTGACACCCAAATGCGCGGTATCATCCAAAACTAATATTAAGTATCAAACAACAGAAGCATAAGTGATTATTTCATTTTAACAGAAGTGTAAATAAAACATGTTGAAACAGAAAATAAGCAGATATTAACAGTGAATGAACAAGTAGATTAATAATTCATCCATCCATCCATCCATCCATTTCTACCGCTTGTTCCCTTTTGGGGTTGCGGGGTTTAATGTTCTACCAATTGTCCTTCAACATTTTGACAAAATAATAGGTGTATAAATGACGCAATATGTTACTGCATATGTCAACAGCTAAATTAGGAGCATTTGTTTGTTTACTTACCACTAAAAGACAAGTTGTCTTGTATATCCACTATTTTATTTACGGACAAACTTACAATAAGAAAACATATGTTTAATGTACCATAAGATTTTTTGTTCAAATAAAGCAAATAATCACATTTTTTGTGGTCCCCTTTAATTAGAAAAGTACCGACAATTGCCGAAAAATTCCAAAATACATTTTGGTTCTGGTACCAAAATATTGGTATCGGACCAACACTAACACAGATATGTACCGGTATGTTGTTCACTGAGATATTTACATAGAAAGATTTTGTAAATGTTTATTTACATACCTTAATTGTTTTCAAACAGTGCCTTTAAAATGGCTGATCAAAAAGTCGTTGATGTTTTTATCCGTGTATAAATGACAAATGGGTTGTACTTGTATAGCGCTTTTCTACCTGCAAGTTACTCAAAGCGCTTTGACACTACTTCCACATTTACCCATTCACACACTGATGGAGGGAGCTGCCATGAAAGGCGCTAACCAGCACCCATCAGGAGCAAGGGTGAAGTGTCTTGCTCAAGGACACAACGGACGAGACGAGGTTGGTACTAGGTGGGGATTGAACCAGGGAGCCTTGGGTTGAGCACGGCCACTCTACCACTGCGCCACGCCTTCCCTGTCCTATGAGATGAATAAGGTTGTTTGTATTCATTAATTATTATTAATTATTTTTTATTGTAGCTTGCAAGTTGGAACAGTTTCTTAAAGTGGATCATTTTAGTACATTGTTTTATTTGCTTAGTCTGTTCCATATCCTAGCCGTTAGTGAAGAAAAATCCTTAGTTTAGCTGCACCTTTGTACAAATCAGAGGTTTTAAAGTTTGGGGAAAATATTTGCAGCTTAGAGTCAGGAAATACGGTAATCATTACTGAATAGACTGACCATACGTCCTCTTTTCCCTGGCCATGTCCTCTTTTGCGGGACTGTGCGGGGTGTCCGGGCGGGGTTTCGTAAATGCCTCAAATGTTCGCCTTTTGAATCATGGTTGTGTGTATTTTCAATGTACATACAGGGTTAAGAAGGGGTTGAAAACACAACAAATTGTGAAGGTGAGCACACTGCAGCAACATTTGTGAGGTAGGGGCAGAGACAGAAAGAGCGATGTAAGGGTTGATTGTTAATCAAGGCATACTTGATCAACAGCCATACAGGTCACACTGAGGGTGGCCGTATAAACAACTTTAACACTGTTACAAATATGCGCCACACTGTGAACCCACACCAAACAAGAATGACAAACAGATTTCGGGAGAACATCTGCACCATATCACAACATAAACACAACAGAACAAATACCCAGAACCCTTTGCAGCACTAACACTTCCGGGACGAAACAATGTACACCACCCGCTACCACATAATTCCCATTTTGAAAATTCCTAGTGCCAACACTGCTGTCAACAGAGGAGAAAAAATGCTTTATTTAACTAAATATATTATTGATAAAGCAAGTTCAAGTTTCATTGGCAAATTTTCACCTAATCCCGGCCTTGGCGTGCTGCCCGCCTTGGCACGCATATGTGTGTCCTCTTTTGGGGATTTCACAATCTGGTCAGCCTACTACTGAATGTTATTTCAGCGCTGTGCTGTATTGTTCTGGTTGTTAAACTGTTAACTCTCTCTAAAGGCAAAATATGCATCTAAAGTCAAACACAAGTGGATCTCAGATTTGTTAAATGTTTTAACCATTCATAAAGGGTCCCTTTCCTTACTTGTACAGGGTATTCCTAAATACCATTTTCCACAGTATTCCAATGTTAACCATGTTTACGGAAGTCGCTCAACTTGGAGTGCCCCAACTTAAAAGTGTTTTGATATGAGAGCTGTCTCTTGGCTAACTGTAACACTTTAAGTTGCAAGCAGGCATTTTGAAATACAAGCATCTCCGCCATTAGGTGGTGTAGCAAACTCAATAGTGAACCCTGTAAGATCCTCCCAAAACATCTGGTCTTCGCTTATAGCTTTTCTCAACTATGGAAATGAAGAAAGTGAGCTGTGCGCTGAGAAGTAAAAGCAGATAATATTCATTTGAATAAAAGATAGAGGTTATCATAATCATGACCGATTGTATCACTGGCTGCGTTTCCATTGTGGTTTTCCGTAAAATAAAAGCGATATTTAAAAAATGTCGATTAAGAACATTTGCCACTTGTAGGTGGTTAAAGGGTTATTTGTGCCATGACCAATAATTCTCGTAAAATCTCATCCCGTGAGACTTCGGGTCGGCCTCTATTGCGAAGAAGGCACCCGTGAGATGGCCCAATGCAGCGGCGCGCCTTGCTCGATCACGGCCGACGAATTGAAAGTGAGACCAAGAGAACCCGTCTGCCCTGGTTGTCCTGCATGGGGGCTTCGTTGGTTCAACTTTTGCGAAAAACTTCAATATCGTAACGTATCAAAGAGTAACCAAAAAAACAAGTTTTTACAATATTTAGTTGAGAATTTTTTTTTAAATATATTTTTTTCCATTTCCAATTCTTTATTGCGATATTTAGATTTTGCGCACTTTTAAGTCAACTAGAAACATAGCTTTTGCTTGTCTGTACCATACTGAAGCAGAAAGAGTTCAACACCAGCCAAGAATGTTAAAATAATATCTGTACCGCAGTCATTTACCCATGAAAATATAGAGAAGCTGCTGATGGTATGTTTGACAGAAAGGCAGCTGGAAGGAAATATCATAGAAGTCTACTCTCCAAAATAAATGCTGTACTTTAGTAATACATTACTTCATAAAACTACTGTTGTTGTTTGTACTATAGTTTTGTTATACAATATTTATTATTTAAAAGTTAGTTTTTATTTTTAAAAGGCATGTGACATGTTAAAATTGGGAGATCTAGGTAGCAATTAAATTGATTTAGATTCATTTTAATGGAAGGCGTTGATAAGTGATCTGAGTTAAGAGGTCTGTCACGGAAACAAGTAAGCTCGCAAGTTTAGGTACTACTGTAATTATAAAAACGTTTATACTTCATTTTTTTCTATTGATAGACGTGTTATATAAAGGTGTTTGGATTAAAAAATGCATGTATTTGTCACACAACATAGAAAAGAAAATAACCCCTGTAGTAAAAAAAATAAATAAACAGCACTATCGTGAACCTATCATACACCACCTTACATACTAAAAATGGCTCAAATTGGTTTACACCTTTAGTCAAGGCTGGTTTATGTTTTAAAACCAGTGTTGCACAAAAAAGCCAATGAAAAAGTTACATGACCCTAAGGCAGTGGTTCTTAACCTGGGTTCGATCAAACCCTAGGGGTTCGGTGAGTCGGCCTCAGGGGTTCGGTGGAGGTCAAAACACACCAAACTCATCGTGTAAATACAAACTTTTCCCTACCGGCGTATTACGAATTCGGCAACAGCTGACTGATTTGCAGGTGTGTAAATATGTTTTGAGTTGGTTTTGTTGTCTGAACAAGGTGATGTTCATGCACGGTTCATTTTGTGCACCAGTAAAAAAAAACATGGTAAAACATTAGAATGGGAATCATATTCACCATTAATTAGTTGCTTATTAACATGAAAATTAGTAATATATTGGCTCTTAACTACTTATTAATTCCTTATTCGGCATAATAACCCTAACCCTCTAACCCTAACCTAATAACTCTAAATTAGGTCTTTATTACTTAGAATATGTTCCCATAGTGTCCAAATAACTCTAAATTAAGTCTTTCTTACTTAGAATATGTTCCCCATACTGAAGTGTTACCAAAAACATATAACTTTGTCTTGAATTAAAAAAAAAAACGTTTTATTTTTCACTAAAAAAGGGTTCGGTGAATGCGCATATGAAACTGGTGGGGTTCGGTACTTCCAACAAGGCTAAGAACCACTGCCCCAGGGTTTTTTTGCTGGATCATAAAATGCAGTAATTGTATTGTAATAATCTCTTGCACCGAATGTGGCACTTTTATATGTGCCTGTGGAAGTCTCTTTCTCCCGGGTTCTTTGCACCACCCACCACGGACATGACAGCTGCATTCAGGGTTTTGAACCGTCCTATTTGTCCATTTCAGCCATGTCAACTTCTTCGCTCGCTCTTCCTCCACCACAGCACACAAATGGTTTCTCTTGAGTCTCTGCTGCTTTTCAGCAAACGTCTTTCGTGTCTGTTCATCAGTTTCGCTCTCTCTCTCGGCGTGCTCTGCCATCCACCAACAACCTCCCCTCTCCTTCCCGACTGCTGCCTTTCAACAGAGCGACAGGTGATCAGACAAACACTCTCAGCTGTGTCATCTACGCACCTACCGCTGATCTCGAAGCCGGTCCTGACACAGCCCACTTTGCTGTAGGTCCGCAGGCCACGCAAGCCCACCCCCCACAGTGCTGACCGAAGTTTGTCTGGACCAGCGGTTGTCTATTAGGGTAAAATCAAACAGTGCCTTTGTTGCATGTAAAGTCATGTCCAGTTGCAAACTTGACACTACATAATAGATTGGTCAAGAAACAAGCAGTCAAGCAGTAAGAACTGAATTACCAGACTGCCTGTAAGTAATGTTACAATTTTCCATAGCAACACAGCAAGAAGAAGGCATTCTTAAGTACAGAAAGGCTCCACTTTTCAAAATGCTCAATGCTACTTTACATTGGATTCTCTGCAGACATGCTACTTTAACATCTGTAAAAAAAAAAACTCTTCTAGATGTACTACCAGTCTGTGGTTGCTAGTGTTCTGTTCGACATGGTAGTGTGCTGGGGGGGGCAGTATATCTAAGGACAGCTCCAGACTGGAGAAACTGATCAGGGGTGCTGGCTCTACAATCGGAATAAAACTGGACCCACTGGTGACAGTGGCAGAGAAGAGGACTGTTGACAAACTAGGATTATCCTGGATGATGCCAGTCACCCTCTGCATAGCGTTATCAGTACCCAAAGGAGCCTGTTCAGTGCTAGACTGCTTCATCCCAAGTGCAGGACTAATAGACTATTTTGTCCCACATGCCATCAGACTGTAAAACTCCTCTCTAGTGGGTCACTACTGCCAAGTTTCTCTTCTTACATTCTTATTTTTACTGTTATAGCTGAACACTTATTGGTGCTTTTTATTTGTATTCTTATTTTAGTATTTTTCTATTTCATTTCCATTTATACCACCATTATTTACTTTTCACTTTTTAAGTGGGATCTCCATTCTGTACACTGCTGCTGGAATTTAAATTTTCCTGATGGAACTCTCCTGAAGATATCAATAAAGTACTATCGATCCATCTATCCGTCTGTCTGTCTGTCTGTCTGTCTGTCTGTCTATCTATCTATCTATCTATCTATCTATCTATCCATCTATCTATCTATCTATCTATCTATCTATCTATCTATCTGATTAGCATTAATGATTTCAGATGGCAATTTACACAACTTCAAATTTGGTGATCAAAACGACAACAGAGATGCATGTTGCAATCAAACAGCTGGTATGTTGTATGTACAATACTGACATTATTAACACTTTGTAGGGCTCATCGGATTTGCGGCCTTATGTTTTGGACACTCGGGTGAAGAGAGGGGCGGAGCTTTCTACCGATCATCACCTGGTGGTGAGTTGGCTGCGATGGTGGGGGAGGATGCCGGACAGACCTGGCAGGCCCAAACGCATTGTGAGGGTCTGCTGGGAACGTCTGGCAGAGGCTCCTGTCAGAGAGAGTTTCAATTCACACCTCCGGGAGAACTTTGAACATGTCACGAGGGAGGTGCGGGACATTGAGTCCGAATGGACCATGTTCCGAACCTCTATTGTCGAGGCGGCTGATTGGAGCTGTGGCCGCAAGGTTGTTGGTGCCTGTCGTGGCGGTAATCCCAGAACCTGTTGGTGGACACCAGCAGTGAGGGATGCCGTCAAGCTGAAGAAGGAGTCCTATCGGGTTCTTTTGGCTCATAGGACTCCGGAGGCAGTGGACGGGTACCGACGGGCCAAGCGGTGTGCAGCTTTAGCGGTCGCGGAGGCAAAAACTCGGACATGGGAAGAGTTCGGGGAAGCCATGGAAAACGACTTCCGGACGGCTTCGAAGCGATTCTGGACCATCATAAGGCGCCTCAGGAAGGGGAAGCAGTGCACTATCAACACCGTGTATGGTGCGGATGGTGTTCTGCTGACTTCGACTGTGGATGTTGTGGATCGGTGGAGGGAATACTTCGAAGACCTCCTCAATCCCACCAACACGTCTTCCTTTGAGGAAGCGGTGCCTGGGGAAGCTGCAGTGGACTCTCCTATTTCTGGGGCTGAGGTCACTGAGGTAGTTAAAAAGCTCCTCGGCGGCAAGGCCCCGGGGGTGGATGAGATCCGCCCGGAGTTCCTTAAGGCTCTGGATGCTATCGGGCTGTCTTGGTTGACAAGACTCTGCAGCATCGCGTGGACATCGGGGGGGGGGGTACCTCTGGATTGGCAGACCGGGGTGGTGGTCCCTCTCTTTAAGAAGGGGGACCGGAGGGTGTGTTCCAACTATCGTGGGATCACACTCCTCAGCCTTCCCGGTAAGGTTTATTCAGGTGTACTGGAGAGGAGGCTTCGCCGGATAGTCGAACCTCGGATTCAGGAGGAACAGTGTGGTTTTCGTCCTGGTCATGGAACTGTGGACCAGCTCTATACTCTCGGCAGGATTCTTGAGGGTGCATGGGAGTTTGCCCAACCAGTCTACATGTGCTTTGTGGACTTGGAGAAGGCATTCGACCGTGTCCCTCGGGGAGTCCTGTGGGGAGTGCTCAGAGAGTATGGGGTACTGGACTGTGTTATTGTGGCAGTCCGCTCCCTGTATGATCAGTGTCAGAGCTTGGTCCGCATTGCTGGCAGTAAGTCGGACACGTTTCCAGTGAGGGTTGGACTCCGCAAAGGCTGTCCTTTGTCACCGATTCTGTTCATAACTTTTATGGACAGAATTTGTAGGCGCAGCCAAGGCGTTGAGGGGATCCGGATTGGTGGCCACGGGATTAGGTCTCTGCTTTTTGCAGATGATGTAGTCCTGATGGCTTCATCTGACCGGGATCTTCAGCTCTCACTGGATCGGTTCGCAGCCGAGTGTGAAGCGGACGGAATGAGAATCAGCACCTCCAAGTCCGAGTCCATGGTTCTCGCCCGGAAAAGGGTGGAGTGCCATCTCCGGGTTGGGGAGGAGACCCTGCCCCAAGTGGAGGAGTTCAAGTACCTAGGAGTCTTGTTCACGAGTGAGGGAAGAGTGGATCGTGAGATCGACAGGCGGATCGGTGCGGCGTCTTCAGTAATGCGGACGTTGTATCGATCCGTTGTGGTGAAGAAGGAGCTGAGCCGGAAGGCAAAGCTCTCAATTTACCGGTCGATCTACGTTCCCATCCTCACCTATGGTCATGAGCTTTGGGTCATGACCGAAAGGATAAGATCACGGGTACAAGCGGCCGAAATTAGTTTCCTCCGCCGGGTGGCGGGGCTCTCCCTTAGAGATAGGGTGAGAAGCTCTGTCATCCGGGAGGAACTCAAAGTAAAGCCGCTGCTCCTTCAAATCGAGAGGAGCCAAATGAGGTGGTTCGGGCATCTGGTAAGGATGCCACCCGAACGCCTACCTATGGGGGGGGGTTTAGGGCACGTCCAGCTGGTAGGAGGCCACGGGGAAGACCCAGGACAAGTTGGGAAGACTATGTCTCCCGGCTGGCCTGGGAACGCCTCGGAATCCCCCGGGAAGAGCTAGACGAAGTGGCTGGAGATAGGGAAGTCTGGGCTTCCCTGCTTAGGCTGCTGCCCCCGCGACCCGACCTCGGATAAGCGGAAGATGATGGATGGATGGATGGAGGGCTCAACAAAAGAAAAGCCTGGCACATTCCAATTAATGGCAAACACTACTTCCTGCTTTAGGCAAACAGTGTAGTCAATACACTACTAATGTCTTGGAATTTCATGCATAATAAGCTTGATATTTTCTTCTGAACAATTAACATTTATGACCACAGCATAGGCGCCGATCCCATGGGCGCTTCTGGGCCCGAGCACCCACGGACAATGCCGAACACCCACGTAGGGTTGGTGGCAAATTCTTTCTCACCACCAAGCAAAAACCGTGCATGCTCATGCCCCTTCTACTCTAAGGGTAAGGTTATCCAGGGTAAATCCCACCTAACCTTATCCTTGTCCACGCACACACACGCACACGCACACACACACACACACACACACACACACACACACACACACACACACACACACACACACACAATGGTCATTTAAGTCCCCCTCACCCCCTCCATCAGTTGGCACAACGCAACCTAGTACCCATGTGCAGAAAATGTGCAAGTCATAGTCACCTCCAGTTTTGCTTTGTGTGCAAATTCTTAAATTTAATTTAACTCATCTGAACAATATCCATTGTTGTGGTATTTCAATTAACTGGAATCCAGTGTGCTGTGGGGCCCTATTGTAGTGAAACACATCTGAGCCGTCATAAATTAACAACATCTTTATTGGAAAGTAAAAGTAAACAATGTGATAAACAACATGTGACAACAATCAATCTAGGGATCTAGATATCTGGTCAGGACACTCCTCACTCTTTTGCACTCACCTTCATCGTCCATTTCTTTTTGGTGACTTTATATACTCTGGACTTAGACATTGAGTCCGCGACATACATGGAGGACAATAACTGATAGAGTCTGCTTTGCCAGTCCAAAAGCATTCGTCATTTTCCGTAGTCTTCTCTCGACGGCCAGGTAATCCAAAGCACACGCTGCCTTTTTAATCACATCCACGGGAGCTCGCATTCTCGTTGTTTCTCCCTCAACAAATGGACAAAGTGTTTCGGTAAGTAGAATCAAAGCTGACCTCGACATTCAAATGTTCTGTTGCCGTCTTTCTCTTAAGGTATTCATGTGTGATTTCAACAAGGGTCTGTAGAGACGAAAGGAGAAACACGGGCATGTCTGGGTGACTCGCCTTCATATTTCCAGTGGTTAGCTCCGAGTTACGAAATTGCTATATTATGAAGCTGGCTTTGGAGCGTTCCATCTGACGTCACTTGCTCTCCGAACTCAGTTTGTCAACAATAAATGAGTCCGTACAAAGCTGAGAGATGGAGATTCAAGAACTATATTGGGCACACAAAAATTGTCCAAGGAGGGTGACCTTAAACGATGGGCTAGTGTTGCTGAAACGGGGCTTGGGCTGAATAATTATTAGTTTAAGGCATGGTTGTCAAACTCTGGCCCTTGAGGCAATGTCAACTTAACATTAGAGCTGGCCCGCCGGTATTATACAGTGGCAATTCCGCTGTAACACCACATTCATCGCTAATACTCATACTTGCCAACCCTCCCGATTTTCCCGGGAGACTCCCAAAGTACAGTGCCCCTCACGGGGAAACCATTCTCCCAAATGTCTCCCGATTTCCATTCAGACAACAATTTTGGGGGCGTGCCATTTAGGCATTGCCTTCAACGTTTTCTACAACCTGTCGTCACGTCCGCTTTCCCTCCATACAAACCGCTAAGTTTGTAAGTCACATAATATATGCGGCTTGTACACACACATAAGTGAATGCAAGCATACTTGATCAACAGTCATACAGGTCACACTGAGGGTGGCCGTATAAACAACGTTAACACTGTTACAAATATGCGCCACACTGTGAACCCACACCAAACAAGAATGACAAACACATTTTGGGAGAACATCCGCACCGTAACACAACAGAACAAATATCCAGTAAAACCTTGCAGCACTAACTGCAATATACACCCCCATCCCCTGCTAACACCAAACTCCACCCCCCAACCCCCCCCACCTAATTTTTATTTAATTTTCTAATTTATTAGCCTGTGGAAAAAGTTAATATTGATATTTACCTCAGAAAGCTGCAAATAGAAAAGAGGTATTACATTTTTGATTTAAATTTTTTTAAATATAACATTGATGTTTTTTCGTTTGTTTTTCGAAAGTTGATTTAGCACTATTAAGTTATATAAGCGTTGATTGTTCCATATTCCATGTTAAAGCAAACCAGTGTAGCAAACTGAGCAATAATTGATTCATGCACTTTCTCTTGCTACTTCAAGGCTCGAACGTTTGATTATCTCATTATTGTTATTTTATTTTCAAATGTATTATTAGCCTGTGGAAAAAAATATATATATTTTGATATTTACCTCACAAGGCTGCAAATAGAAAAGAGGCATTCAATTTGTATTTAAATTGTAATTGATATGCCATTGATATGTTTTAATTATTATTATGATTAATATTATTATTTGAAACTCAATTGTGCATATCACTATCAAGAAATATAAGCCTTGATTGTTTAATATTCAATGCAATACTTGTTTGGGCCCCTATTAAAAGGTTAATTTGTTCAACCTTGGCCCGCGGCTTTGTTCAGTTTAAAATTTTGGCCCACTCTGTATTTGAGTTTGACACCCCTGGTTTAAGGGGTTATCCGGCTTAGTGTAGACATAGAAAAGTAGCGTCAGATTCGCCACCTGTCCGAACATTTAGTGCTGGTATGGATTCTTATGTACCGGGAATTGGTAACGTATGGATTTGAATGTGACGAATACCCATACCAACTTGTCTCGAAAAAAAATAAATTAAAACATATGTAAATTATGTTTTGATTTGTAGACTGCATTTTTGTTCCAAATATTTGATGCAGTTCTTTAAGCAGAAGGGCTTGTACATGACAACACTTGATGGATCGGGGTGACAAAATAATAATAGCACCCGTTCTCCTATTTACCAGGAGGAAAATCAAACAGATGCATTTTTGTCCTCGTTTCTTTTTTCTCATTTTCTTTTAACGCCACGGCCTGACTCCTCAATATTATTAATTGCCATATGACGCCGCCATGATTTATACATAATATCCCACGGAAAACACTCGCAGGCAGTGTTTTCTCACCGACAGTGAACTGACTGCTTGCAGGATTCGCAGGTGCTTTTCCATCACAGTCAGCAAGGTTAAACTCCAGAGAAATTAAACAAATTGCTCCTCTAATGCCGAATAAAACAAATGGAGAACTTTAGTGCACACGTGAAACCCTCTTGGGTTCTAATTATGTAAAACTATAGACATCAGAAGGCACTGAATTCTTTAATGAGCACTTGAGAGAACAAAGGGAATTTAAGTGCATGTTAATAAGAAAGGCGAGACAATAGGAGGCGGCAAAATGCCACAGAAAGAACCGCAACACATTAAAGCCACCGACTCTATCATGAAATGAGTCTTTCTGGCAGCTAATAGGATCTCCGTGCACAACAGAAAATAAATTATGATGAAGCGTTTTCTGCAACCTGCGGCAAATGAACCCCCACGACCACAACCGGTGAAAGAAAGTACCTTCTACAATTCCGATGGCTTCAAATGATGCGTTCCACACCGCCAGTTGGTACGCTGGCTAATTAGCATTGACAAAAACTCCCGTGGGTACAGGCAGGCAGAACGCCACCCAGATAGCACATTTCTGTTGTGGAGCCAAAACGAATTAAACTGTATGAGGCCCTTTAATCCTAACTTCTTGTCTTCTCCACTGAATCATGCTTTAAATGACAAAGCGGTGCTACAGGAATCAGGATGGTGTAACGTAGCCATATGTCTGTGTCATGCCAAATTAGCATGTGCGGTCATGTATTTATATGTCCTTACACTCAAAACACCTGCACTCAAACACATTCATGAAGGCAGGGTTTATTTTAAAACCGTGTAGCTGTGCTGGTTTCATTCAGGTGTGTCGAATAAATTTGCAAGCAAATGTACTGTAATCTACGTATTCTTCTTAAACTATCCATACCAACTCCAATGCTAATTTGTGCTTACTTTGGGTATTATTCTGTAAGTGTGGTGCCCAAGGCCAGCACTGTCCTGCATTTGACTTGAGCTTGCGAGCTTATGTTAGCTATGACGCAATATACCTGCAATGACTGCCTCAATAAATTTTATGTTTGTCATATTTGTATTTGCCGTGTCTTTGGCCGCATACACCTTATTGGTTTCATGACTCAAAATACTGAAATCAATTAAAATGCTATTAATTAGTTTTAGTGCCCCAAACCCCTGTATAAACCAAATTCTTATATGAAAAAGTGTACAATAAAGCAGTGTTTTGCAACCACTGTGTAACGTGAGATATTGTCTGGTGTGCTGTGGGAGATGACGTAATCACATCTTATTGGGTTAAACATTTTCTTGCAAACCGGTAATTATATTCCGCAAATAATGTGCCGTAGTTGAGTGTCTGTGCTGTCTACAGCGCGGCAGAGTAACCGTGTTTTACTCTTAAATATCAATAGGTGGCAGCAGGTAGCTAATTTCTTTGTGGATGTTGGGAACATGTTTCTTTTTATGATCACAATATGCAGACGACAGCGGGAGGCACCACTCAGGTAAAAAAGTATCTAATTTTTAAATTTAAAAATAAACAGAAGGTGAGTGCTGCTACGAAAAGGCATTGAAGCTTACGGATGGCTATGCAAAACTAAATTAAAACTGAACTGGCTGCAAAGTAAACAAAAACAGAATGCTGGGCGACAGCAAAGACTTACAGCGTGTGGAGCAGCAGCCAGCGTCCGCAAAGTACATCTGTACATGACATGACAATCAACAACAAAATAGGAGCACAAGACAATAACTAAAACACTACACACAGAAAAACACCCAAAAACTCAAAATAATTGAGGGTGTGATGTGACAGGTAGTGACAGTACACCTACTTTGAGACAAGAGCTATAGTGACGCAAGCTTGGTTATGGTTTGAATTAATATCCAACAATTGCGAGAAACACTTTTTACTGTAAATATTGGCTGCTGAGTTTAATTTGTTTGTTTTCTCCTAGTGGTGTGCCTTGGGATTTTTTCAATGAAAAAAAAAGGTCCCTTGGCTCAAAAAAGGTTGAAAAACATTACAATAAAGCATACTACAACTGCAGTTGCCTCCTTTGTTTACCACAGCTAATTAGTTCCGGGCCTGAACATAGAACATTAATATCTGTGAAGTAGGATAATTGTTAATAAATCTAATATTTCCAAAATCAAGCCATCCATCCGTCCAATTACCTAGCGCTTGTCCCTTTCATGGTAATAAAAAGTAAAAAAAGAAAACATTTTTATAATTCCACATATTGACATATTTAGAGCCATCTAAACATGAAATAAAACTCATACACCATACTTTTCAGGCTAGTGGTATTGAAACCGCACCCACCAAATTTGAGAAGAAATAAATATTTTACACTTATTAGCTGCAAGGGACAATAAGCCGCAGATATATTTTGTAAATGTTTATTTACATACCTTAATTCTTTGCAAACGGTGTCTATAACACATCTGCAAAATGGCTGATCAAACAAAACATAAGTCATCTTCACGGACCTCACTAGCTACGATAGCTAGCTCTTCAATAAGCTAAATAGACTCAATAACTCCACCGTGACGTTTTGGTGTATTAACAAAACTGAAACAATACACAAAGGAATGCTATACTAAGACAGACACTTGTAAACATGTTAACATATTAGCGAATGCTAACAACTCTAGCTTGATTACAATTATCATAACATGTACAAAATGCATGAAAGACATCACACATGGGAATGTTTAGCTCGTATGAATTGTTTGTGTAAAACTTATAAACGTTGATTGGATGAAGAATCCTTTCATCCTTGCGAGCAGAAACGCTATAGACAAAAAACTAAAGGGGATATAGGCTACTTACGGTTCAAGGCACAAAACAGGAAGTATATTTTTAACCTGCAGCACCTACATTGAACAAACTCGTCCAAAAGATTGTGCCATAGCACAAACCACTACCTGTGATTTTATATCCGTACACAATGGTACAGTATCAGTTTTTAATACTTTTGGGTGTGTACATGTGATAATGAATTTCAATTGTTAAATAATAAAATATATTGTTTATGTACAATTTGTAAATGAGGTGATTATAACTGTTATGTCAAGTTGTAATATCTTGACTTTTTACACTTCCGAGTTTCATTTGCAAGTGTTATTTAGGAGTCTTTGTATGCAGTTGCAATTCCAAGAGTGAACTAGCTGGGAAGTAGACTTTGCCATGGAGTTGAATGTACCAGTCTTTTCTTATATTGAGACCCAAAAGTGTTTTTACTGTAAATATTGTGTATTACACACCCGCTGTTTGATTGCAATGTGCATTTTAGTTATAGTTTTCATCAAATTTGAAGTTGATGAAATCGCCATGTAAAATCATCAATGCTAATGGGTACCATGTACATGGCAAATCCAATATGAATGAGCATTGAGCCAGCGCATTTTGAGTGGAGCCTCACTTTACGTTTGAGTGTTTTTTTTAACTTTGTTGGCTTGGAGTATTACCTAAAGGAAGTCCGAGTCCGCTATGACAGCTGCTTGAGTGCTTGTATCCCTGCCAACTGTCTGAGCCGGTGCCCAGCCTGCAATCAGATGTGATGTCATGTGCAACAAAGGTCTCGAAATATGGCACTGTGATTTGATATTCGGCTCACACAATAATTGACAACATGTCGACAATAGTCATAGGTTGCCATTTATTGAACATGACAAACTACTTTACGTTATACAGTATATAACAGTGGTTCTCAAATGGGGGTACTTGTACCTCTGGGGGTACTTGAAGGTATGCCAAAGGGTGTGTGAGCTTTTTTTTAAATATTCAAAAAATAGCAACAATTCAAAAATCCTTTATAAATGTATTAATTGAATAATACTTCAACAAAATAAGAATGTAAGTTCATAAACTGTGAAAATAAATGCAACACTGCAATATTCAGTGTTGACAGCTAGATTTTTGGTGGACATGTTCCATAAATATTGATGTTAAAGATTTATTTTTTTTATAAAAGATAATGTTTAGAATGAAGTTGATGAATCCAGATGGATCTCTATTACAATCCCCAAAGAGGGCACTTTAAGTTGATAATTACTTCTATGTGTAGAAATATGTATTTATAATTGAATCATTTGTTTAATTTTCAACAAGTTTTTAGTTATTTTTATATCTTTTAGTTCAAGAAAGACCACTACAAATTAGCAATATTTTGCAATGTTATACAATTTAATAAATCAGAAACTGATGCTGTATTTTACTTCTTTAACTCTTTTGTTCAAACAAAAATGGTTTACTCTGATTAGGGGGTACTTGAAATAAAAAATTTTCACAGGGGGACATCACTGAAAATCAGGTTGAGAACCACTGGTATATAACACTTAAAAATAGAGCTTTAGTTGGCTCATTGCCCCATTTTTACTTTGCACATTGGAACCAAAAGGTTGGAGCACCCCTTTTCTATACTAGTGTCCCCTAAATATATGCTCACCTTCCTCAGATATTGTATAGTACAAATTATCTCGACAAGAACTGCAGAAACCCTTCCCCCTTCCTCTAATCATTTTCACCTGAAAATACTTTGAGGGTTTTTTTTCCTCCTGAGGGGGGAAAAAGAACAGTATTTCACCCGATTCTATTCAAATTTTATAGCAGCACCTTTGATATCCAAACGTCCAAAGGAAGTGCAGCCTGGGGGCCCGTGATGGACTGTCAGTCCTCCCCTGGGGCAGGAACTGCACTCCTCAGCTCCCCTAATGATGCGGCTGTCTTTGGACGAGAGAAGCCCATGCCATGGCCTATCACTTGAGGGATTAAGCTAAGGGGGTGACTCTAGAACAGAGAGGGATGCAGACAAGGGTGGGCTTCCGTCGAATGAACAATGTCCCTTTTTTAGAATTTCAAGCAAGAGACAGGGCAGGTTTAATGCCTCGTTCTCTTGACATGTCCTGTAATAAACCATGACGTTTGGGTGTCACTTATATGTAGGGATGCAACAATTAACGGGTTTTAATATTACCGTAAATACAAATTTCACAATATAATATGTTGTAATGATATAATATATCAGTATAAAGTATACCCTGCATATGTAATATGTAAATATTACATATATGTTAAAATATTTAATGCTACTATGGTACATTTTTAGTCTACATTATACCTTTTGTTTTCGCCCTCTTTTTGTGCCCTTGTGTGCATTATCCTTTCCATCCTTACCCTTGCCATCCTTCAGAACTGAGCTACTATGTGGACGATTTCCCTTGTGAATCAATAAAGTTTGTTTAAGTCTATGTGTAAGTCTAAGTTATTTAATCGCGAATGCTCCACTATACCATGTAGTCAGTCCTCCTCAGTCATATATATATATATATCCATCCATCCATCCATCCATCCATTTCCTACCGCTTATCTCATTTGGGGTCATGGGGGGTGCTGGAGTCTTTCTATCTATCTAGGGACAGCGTGGCGCAGTGGCAGAGTGGCCGTGCGCAACCCGAGGGTCCCTGGTTCAATCCCCACCTAGTACCAACCTCGTCATGTCCGTTGTGTCCTGAGCAAGACACTTCACCCTTGCTCCTGATGGGTGCTGGTTAGCGCCTTGCATGGCAGCTCCCTCCATCAGTGTGTGAATGTGTGTGTGAATGGGTAAATGTGGAAGTAGTGTCAAAGCGCTTTGAGTACCTTGTAGGTAGAAAAAGCGCTAAAGAAGTAAAACCCATTTATCATCCATCCATCTATCTATCTATCTATCTATCTATCTATCTATCTATCTATCTATCTATCTATCTATCTATCTATCTATCTATCTATCTATCTATCCATCCATCCATCCATCCATCCATCCATCCATCCATCCATCCATCCATCCATCCATCCATCTATCTATCAATGATTATTTATATAGCCCTAAATCACTAGTGTCTCAAAGGGCTGCACAAACCACAACACAAACCACAACGACATCCTCAGTAGAGCCCACATAAGGGCAAAGAAAACTCACACCCATCTATGGCGTCAGTCACGATAAGACATAATAACTGAGTTAAATTATGTTAATGCAAGTTACTTGATAAAGAATTTAGTTAAATATCAAGGTGTTGTTTACAATCTGTACCTTGGAGTTGTCTTAGTTCACTGCAAACAAACAGCAACAGGTACTTCATTCAACATTCCAAATTGCTTTTAAAGACCCATGTTGAATAAATTGTAGGGGTTGTAAGTTATTATAGGAAGTGTAATACACCAGCATAAAATCAGCAGCTTGTAGAAAAACAGCACTACACCATGGGGTCTAATTATGTGCATTTATTAAAAATGAATAAACAGGCATGGATGACGGTTGATGACAGTAACACTTGAGTTTACCCATGTAACATTTTCCCCTACGGATCAATAAAGCTAATCTTAGGCTCATGCTAATACCATGATTATTAATGTATGAATTTATCAATATTAATATGTTTTGTTTGGATTTATTTTGTTCTTTTATTATATTGGTATTATTGTTGTTTACAACAGTAATAAAAAAACACATCAAAACCTCAAAGGAATGCCAATGTAATTTTATAATGTTTTGTTGTGAAATGAATCAATCCATAATCATCGTAAAACCGTGGTTATTACTCCGACAATAATCGTGCCATCAAAAGCTATAATACTTGCATCCCTATTTATAGGTCACAAAGGCCGGTCATCATTTTAAGAACAATTTTCTTGCTTGTGTCAGAATTAATTAATTGTGCTTGGTTGTCCATTTTGCAATACAACATAGGTGTAATCCAGCTGTTGTCTCTGAGTCAAATTGTAAATATAATTGATCTACAGTGCAGGCCAAATATTTGAACACACCTTCCGTTTCAATGCGTTGTCTTTATTTTCATGACTATTTACATTGTAGATTGTCACTGAAGGCATCAAAACTAAGACATTTGTGAAGTGAAAACCCTTTCAGGTTACTACCTCTTAAAGCTCATTGACAGAATGTCAAGAATGTACAAAACAGTAATCAGAGCAAAGGGCGGCTATTTTGAAGAAAATTCCAACATAAAACATATTTTCAGTTACTTCACCTAACTCCACATGTGTTCATTTATAGTGTTGATGCTTTCAGTGACAATCTACAATGTAAATAGTCATGAAAATAAAGAAAACGCATTGAATGAGAAGGTGCGTCCAAACTGTTGGCCTGTACTGTACATCAACAACATGATTTGCCTAAATAGCATGGACAGGACAAAAGAAAATTGTAAATATGAACATTGGGCCCCATTCAGCAATAAGTTCCGAACTTTTTCTCTTATCTTTCTTCCTAATAGGAGTCCTTTCAAATTCATGACATGTTCTTTTACGGCCAAATTGTTCCTACCTGCTGTTCATAAGTTGCCGAATGGCAAACGGTTAGCGTGTGCGTTTTTATCATAATTTGGATATAAACACGCCCTTATTTTTCCTATATACATATGTAAACACCCTTCATTCCGTAATTTGCATTGGTAAACGCCTTTAATTCCCCATACAAGTGCACAATTCCGGCGGAAAAGCGGAACATCAAACACACGGACAAAACACAAACAGATTACAGAAGAGAAATCCGTATTATCCCGCGGGGAAAATACTGTACATAACGTCAAAACATAAGTTTAGGAAAGGAGGGACTGCTGAGGTAGCCTAAAGCGTTCAAATAAATATTTGTCACTTTGGACAAATAGGTCTACATGGTCGTGAAATATGCGGTCCGTCCAAGGGCACAATCTGCGGCATCTTTCAGTCGCATCAAAAGCATTACCATTTTGTGAGTTGAGTTGCCGGGTGTGAGAGGTGTATTGGTCTTTTAAAGAGAGTCACCAATCACTAAATCAACACCCCGGTAATTGATGAATTTGTGTGTGTGTGTGTGTGTGTGTGTGTGTGTGCGTGCGCGTGTGCGTGTGCGTGTGTGTGTTTGAGTGTGCGTGCACGCACCTGTTGGTCTGTTGGTCTTTTAAAGTGTCACCAATCACTAAATCAACACCCCGGTAATTGATGATTTTGTGTGTGTGTGTGTGTGTGTGTGTGTGTGTGTGTGTGTGTGCGCGCACACAGTATTTTGTAATGTATATATATTGCTCATTTTGCTATCTGTCTGCCTGTGTCTTTCTTATCAATCTATCTATCTATCTATCTATCTATCTATCTATCTATCTATCTATCTGTCTATCCATCTATCTATCTATTTATCTATCTATCTATCTATCTATCTATGATATTGATTCAACATTAGACAATAGAAGTAAGGGAACTTGTCAAATTTAAGAACAAATAGGGCACCCTATGTAAGTGGGATTATGAACAAAATTTGTTCTTAGAACGGTCGTGGAATGGGGCCATCGTGTGGGTATCATCACTGTGTACACATTATATCCTCTCCTCGTCTGCTGAAAGACGGCACACACAGCCCTAAATCATCCAATCGATGAGGTGACTTTACCACCCCCCAAAAAAATAAACAACGGCCTGGATTTACTCTCTCACACCTCTCGCAGAAGTCTACATATCCCAGGGTTCATTCCTGTCTTGCAGTTCTGATTATAGATTGTTTCAAGCGCTCCTGGAAGCCAATTTAGACTGAATGATCCTATAATCTTGCAATTTGACTCGCTGGGAGGATTGTTGTTCATCCAGCATGAATAGATTTACACAAATTGTAACACACATTGATGTCAGGGGAAGCCCTAGGAGTCCTCCTTCGTTGGTACTTCTGTGAAATGACTTCAATACATTAGGGAGTACTTGAGAAGACGGGCACTGGTGAAGAGAAGGTACACCTTCCTTTGAATATCTTGTTATTTTGGCCACTATCTGGATAAGAGGATGCCCGAAGGATTAACAGCAGCCCATGCTGTCGAGGATGGATATAGCACTTTTTAAAAAAAAATTTTTTTGTTTTCTCCCATGCCCACTGCTAACCGAGTACATTTTCTCAACTCCAAAAATTAAAGGGATCCGCCACAAACCAAGTGGGTTGTTTGATGTAGGACATGTTTTTTTAAGGTTTATCCTCCCTCTGTACTCCTGCATATGCCGCTTTAAAGGAGCCCTACAAAGCCCAGTCATAGCCCAAAAGTTTTATATCCAAGGGCCAAAGTAAAAATGTGCCAAATGGGCAGACACAGCCATTTCAAATGTTAAACTTAACTAGCCCTAAATGTATATGATAAATTTCCTCTAATTAGAGCAAATAATGACGGATGGCGAGTAGTTAGTCTTGCTGACATGCCATCAATGAACATTTGAGCTTTCGAGGTGCTCCAAACTTTTCCCCTTCATAGACGGTACCAATATTGGAGCTTTGAGTATTGGCCGATACCAATATTAGTCCGATATAATATCAACATCAAACATATTTCAACAATCTACTAGGTTAATATTAGGAATATCCGACTATATTGGACTGCCGATATTATCAGCCGATAAATGCTTTAAAATGTAATATCGGAAATGATCGGTATCGGTTTCAAAAAGTAAAATATATGACTTTTTTAAAAACGCCATTGTGTACACGGACATAGGAGAAGTACAGAGCGCCAATAAAAACACTGCCTGTGCATGCTGGCCCAGTCACAAAATATCTATGGCTTTCCACACAAACAAGTGAATGCAAGACATACTTGGTCATACAATTCACAATGAAGGTGGCCGTATAAACAACATTAACACGGTTACAAATATGCATCACACTGTGAACCCACACCAAACAAGAATGACAAACACATTTTGGGAGAACATCCGCACCGTAACAAAACAAATACAACAGAATAAATACCCAGAACCCTTGCAGCACTAACTCTTCTGGGACGCTACAATACACACCCCCGCTACCCCCCCCCCCCAAAACTGCCCACCTCATCCTCCTCGTGCTCTTTCAGGGAGAGCACGTCCCAGATTTCAAGCTTCTCCAACCCAATTGGACTACAATGAGAAATGTTGGAGGGGACCGAAGAGGTGGGGATTCCACCCCCATGCCCCCCTGGGCAACCGGTTCAATAGACGTTGAGTGGATCTAGCATAATAGTGTGAGAGTCCAGTCCATAGTGGATCTAGCATACTAGTGAGAGAGTCTCGTCCATAGTGGGTCCAGCAGGAGTTAGATCAGCAGCGCAGAGACGTCCCCAACTGATTCACAGAGGTCTGGTCCACCCTTGGTCCCGACTTTGGACAGCTAACGTCTCACCTGGTGGTGGCTAAATGGGAGTTGATGACTCAGACACCAGGGGGCAGTGTATATATATATATATATATATATATATATATATATAAATATATATATATATATATATACACACACACACACACATATATATATATATACACACACACACACACACATATATATATATACACACACACACACACACACACACATATATATATATATATATATATATATATATATATATATACATATATATATACATATATATATATACATATATATATACATATATATATATATACATATATATATATATATATATATATATATATATACACACACACACACACACACACATATATATATATATATATATATATATATATATATGTTGGCCCTGCGATGAGGTGGCGACTTGTCCAGGGTGTACCCCGCCTTCCGCCCGATTGTAGCTGAGATAGGCGCCAGCGCCCCCCGTGACCCCAAAAGGGAATGAGCGGTGGAAAAATGGATGGATGGATATATATACACACACACACATATATATATATATATATATAAATATATACACACACACACATACTGTATATATATATATATATGTATATATATAAATATATATATATATATATATATATATATATATATATATATATATATATATATATATATACATATATATATATATATACAAACAATACTATACATGTACTATATATAAAATAAACAATACTAATGAAACTATAGGATGGAGTGTGTGACCAAAACCCAAGAGAGAGAGTAGTGTTAGACTATGTGTGTAGTTAGTGTTACCAAATGTTGTTGAGAGCGAAGGAACAAGGAAGTGCTTTCTTGTGAAAGACTGAGCATTTTTTGGGATGCTGTTTTTATACTCAATCATGGCACCCACCTGTTCCCAATTAGCCTGCACACCTGTGGGATGTTCAAAATAAGTGGTGGATGAGCATTCCTCAACTTTATCAGTATTTATTGCCACCTCTCCCAACTTCTTTGTCACAAGTTGCTGGCATCAAATTCTAAAGTTAATGATTATTTGCAAAAAAAAATGTTTATCAGTTTGAACATCAAATATGTTGTCTTTGTAGCATATTCAACTGAATATGGGTTGAAAATGATATGCAAATCATTGTATTCCGTTAATATTTACATCTAACACCATTTCCCAACTCATATGGAAACGAGGCTTGTATATATATGTATATATATATATATATATATATATATATATATATATATACACATTTATATATTCATATATATATATATATATATATATATATATATATATATATATATATATATTTATATCAATCAATCAATGTTTACTTATATAGCCCTAAATCACTAGTGTCTCAAAGGTCTGCACAAACCACCACCATATATATATATATAATACTATTTTTAATTCATATATATATATATATATGAATTAAAAATAGTATTATATATATATATATATATATACATATATATATATATATATACATATATATATATATATATGTATAATACCAGTATTCCGTATTCGGGTTGAGCAGTATACCTGCTTTATATTAAAAATAGTATACTATATATATATATATATATATATATATATATATATATATATATATATATATATATATATATATATATATATATATATATATATATATATATATATATATATATATATATATATATACATATAGATATATTATACTATTTGTTAGATCCGCTTTGGACTGGACTCTCGCGACTGTGTTGGATCCATTATGGATTTAACTTTCACAGTATCATGTTCGACCCGCTCGACATCCATTGCTTTCGTCCTCTCCAAGGTTCTCATAGTCATCATTGTCACCGACGTCCCACTGGGTGTGAGTTTTCCTTGCCCTTATGTGGGCCTACCGAGGTTGTCGTAGTGGTTTGTGTTGTGGTTTGTGCAGCCCTTTGAGACACTAGTGATTCAGGGCTATATGTTATGTTCAAAGGGAAGGAGGCGACAACCAGGACAGAACTGCGGTTCTTTCAAGGTTTATTTTAAACCTTTGATAAATATATGACATGTGTATGCTACTCTAAGTGAATGAGTGTGACTATGTGTAATATTAATAATGTAAATGTTACCCAGGGTTGTTGTCTGTGAGTGTTGGTTGTAATCTTTCGTCGAATCACGTGGGGCAAGACGAAGAGGCAGTTCGTGGACAGGCAATGGGTCGTGGGGAGGAGCGAGGCAGTGTAGTCTGGGTCCGAGCAGGGAGGTCGTGGATCGAGGAGGGCAGTCAGGAATCCGGTTGGATGTCGAAGGACAAGGCTTGATCACGGAAGGCAGGGGAGTCACTGTGAACACACAAAGAGACATGAACCAGGGATACACAGAGAGAGAGCAAAGCAAAGGTGAGGAAATCACGGGGAAGGGGATGCCAGACGTGAAGCTTACGGGAAGGTTAGCGACGTTCTGGCAAAGGTTCCTTGGGTCTGCTGGTCTTTATGCCGCTCCCTTTCATCAAGTTCAGGTGTGTCGATTGTTGATTGACCACAGGCTTGTTGCTGCGCAGGCGTGCTGCCCTCAGCACGAGTGGGGACAAGTCTGAGTGCGCTGTCAAAGGAGGCGCATCTTGGCGCGCTGTCAGCAGAGGCGGCCGCAGCTCCAGCCGCCGAGGAAACGCGGGTTCGACTCCGTGTCATGACAGTACCTCCCCCCTTATGCGAGGCCCCCGACGAGCGCCGGGGAGCATCAGGATTGGCACGGTAGAAATCCTCCAGAAGAGAGGGGTCGGCAAGATAGGAGGCAGGCACCCAAGATCTGTCTTCCGGCCCATATCCATCCCAGTCCACCAGATAAACGAGCCCCCTACCTTGTCGACGGACCCTGAGTATTTCCTTGACCGTCCAAACCTGATCTCCATTCGGCAAGAACCTCGAGGGTGGAGGGGCAGGGGTAGCAGGGGACAGAGAACTCTCCGCTACCGGCTTAATCTGGGACACATGGACCACTGAGTGCCGCTTGACAGAGGGTGGAAGAGCCAATTTGACAGACACAGGATTTATGATGGACAAGATGGCAAAAGGACCAACGTAACGTGGCGCCAATTTTCTAGATGGTACCTGGAGGCTGAGGTCCTTTGTGAGTAGCATAACTTGTTGTCCTGGCTGATACGACGGTGCTGGAATGCGATGACGGTTGGCGTTGCGGCACATCTTCTCAGAGGCCCTCTTTAAGGCCGCACGAGCGGCTCTCCACACCCTCTGACACCGCCTAATATGAGCCCTAGTCGAGGGCACAGCGATTTCCAGTTCCTGTTGGGGAAACAAGGGGGGTTGATAACCCAACGAGCACTCAAATGGAGACATGCCGGTAGCGGAGCTCTTCAAGGAGTTATAGGAAAACTCCACCCAAGGCAAATATTTGCTCCAGGACGTAGGTTGATGACTGGCGACACAGCGTAGCATGGTCTCCAAGCTTTGGTTCGCCCTCTCAGCCTGCCCGTTGCTCTGGGGATGGTATCCCGATGTGAGGCTGACCGAGGCCCCGATTCCCTTGCAGAAGGCTCTCCATATTTGTGATGTAAACTGAGGGCCTCGGTCAGAGACGATATCCACCGGGATACCATGTTGCTTGACGACGTGTTGTGTGAGAAGCTCAGACGTTTCTGAGGCAGAAGGTAACTTGCGGAGCGGAATGAAGTGGGCTGCTTTGGAAAAACGGTCAACAATAGTTAAGATGGTGGTGTTACCTCTAGATGCTGGAAATCCCGTGACGAAATCCAGAGCAATGTGTGACCAAGGACGGGCAGGAATGGAGAGAGGGTGAAGGAGACCAGCAGGAGGCCTGTGTGACGTCTTGCTACGGGCACAAGTAGAACAAGCAGCGATGAACTCACGAGTGTCTTTGGCCATGGATGGCCACCAAAAACGTCTTCGCAGCAGTGATAGGGTTCGTTGAAAACCTGGATGGCAAGAAAACAGGCTGGAATGCCCCCAATCCAGGATTCTGGGTCGTAGCTCCTGATGGACAAACAGCTTGTTGGGTGGTCCACCTCCTGGTCCTGGATTGGAACGCAGCGCAGATTTTACCAGGTCCTCCACCTTCCAGGTTACCATCCCCACAATACGAGTGGGAGGAAGGATGGGTTCCGCCTCTGACGGACAGGTGGACTCTCTTACAAATAACCGGGATAGAGCGTCAGCCTTAGTGTTCTTGGAACCTGGTCTGAAAGAGAGCACGTAATTGAAGCGGGAGAAAAATTGCTGCCACCTTGCCTGGCGATTGTTGATTCTTTTTGCAGCTCGGATGTGCAGAAGGTTGCTGTGGTCGGTCAGAATCTGGAACTGGTGTCTAGCTCCTTCCAGCCAGTGTCTCCATTCCACCAGGGCCTCGTGGACCACCAATAACTCTCTATTCCCAGCATCATAGTTCTGTTCGGCCTGAGTCAGACGTCTAGAGAAGAAGGCAACAGGGTGAATCAAATTGTCACTCTTGGATCTTTGAGAGAGAATAGCCCCAATCCCCGAGTCTGAGGCGTCCACCTCAACCAAGAAGGCAGTGTCCAAGTCGGGGTGAACTAGAATGGGGGCGGAAACAAAACGCTCCTTTAGTTCCTCAAAGGCCTTCCTAGCCAAAAGAGTCCACACGAAAGGCACGTTTGTAGACGTGAGAGCGTGGAGCGGTGCCGCAACCCTACTGAAGTTCTGGATGAATCGTCGGTAGAAGCTGGCAAAGCCGAGGAACCTCCGAAGTTCCGTCCTTGTGGTTGGTTGCGGCCACTTCACCACGGCCTCCACCTTCTTCGGGTCGGGTCTTATATGACCCCTTTCGACCACAAATCCCAGGAATTCAACCGAAGAGGAGTGGAAGCAGCATTTTTCTGCCTTAACAAATAGACAATTTTCCAAGAGGCGTTGCAGGACACGTCGGACATGTTGCTGGTGATCAGAGAGGTTACGGGAGAAAATCAGAATATCGTCAAGGTACACAACCACGAATTGATCCAGCATGTCACGGAGGATGTCGTTAACTAGTGTTTGAAAAACTGCAGGTGCGTTAGTAAGTCCAAAGGGCATTACCCGATACTCATAATGCCCCATATGGGTGTTGAAGGCAGTTTTCCACTCGTCTCCCTTTCTGATACGTACCAGGTGATAGGCGTTCCGAAGATCCAGTTTGGTGAATATGGTTGCAGGTGCCAAGGACTCAAAGGAAGAGTTGAGTAGCGGAAGAGGGTACTTGTTTTTGATGGTAATGTTGTTGAGGTGACGGTAATCAATGCAGGGCCGAAGTGACCCGTCCTTCTTGGCCACAAAAAAGAATCCCGCCGCCAGTGGAGACTTGGACGGGGTAATTATGCCCGTGGCAAGACCCTCCGAAATATACTTCCTCATGGCCTCCTTCTCTGGAAGAGACAAACTGTAAAGGCGACTAGACGGCAGGGTAGCGTTAGGGAGTAATTCAATGGCACAGTCATAGGGCCTATGAGGGGGTAGTCCCAGAGCACGTACCTTACTGAAGACCTCAGCTAGGTCGTGATAGCAAGCAGGAACCAGGGATAGATCAGCCTTGGGAGTCGGGGTAGTGGATTGGCGGACCGGTGGGGATGCCGACCCAAGACAGTTGGCCATGCATGGTGTGCCCCAAGCTAGGATTCTGCCGGAAGTCCAGGAAATATGGGGATTGTGGTGACGAAGCCAAGATCTTCCAAGCACAAGTGGGGCTACTGGAGCCTCCAGCACCCATAGGCTGATGGTCTCCTTATGGTTACCAGAAATGGTCATGGAAAGGGGCTCCGTGCGGTATTTGATGGGGCCCAATGGCCGTCCATCCAGGGCCTGTGCTGGCAGCGTCTTGTCCAGGAAGATCAAGGGAATGCCCATCTGCCGGGCGAACTTGTAGTCCAAAAGACTTTCGTCAGCTCCAGAGTCCACAAATGCCTGTACTTGAATGCTCCTCTTGTCCCAGGCCAGAATAGTGGGGAGCAGTATGTCTGGATTTTCTTCATTACGGGGGAATAAGGTATGGTTCACCTGGATAGTAGTGGTATTAGAGGAACGGTCTGGTTCCACTTCTGCCTTGAAGGTAGGCAGAGTTTGGCTCCTGGAGGCAGCTCTCTGGTCTCGCTCTGCTGCTCGCTCACAAAGTCTTAAGTCAAATTGGAGGGCCAGTTTAATGAGGTCTTTGCAGGAAAGAGGTCTGTCTCTCAGCAGACCATCTTTAATCTCTTCAGAGAGGCCGCGACGGAATGCGCTTTGGAGTGCCCTGTCCCCCCAACCGCTGTCCGCCGCCAGGGTCCGGAATTCCAGGGTATAGGCTGCCACGGAACGTGAGCCCTGTGAGATGGAGTGCAGACGTCCGGCCGCGTCTCCCCCATCCTTGGGGTGATCAAAAACAGCCTGAAATTCCACACGGAATGCAGAATAGTCGGAGTTGAGCCCCATGGTCCTGTCGACTGCGGCAGTAGCCCACTTGAGAGCCGGGCCGGAAAGCAAAGAAAATATAAATGCAATCTTGGCACCATCGGAGGAATAGCGGGAGGGCTGGTGACGAAAGATGAGGTCACATTGTACCAAAAACCCTCGACATAGTTCAAAGTCCCCCTCAAAGGGTCTAGGGCTGGCAATTCTGGGCTCTCGTTCCAGAATACTGTGTTCAGGTCTTCTGACTGGAGAAGCATGTGGGGGTTCCACAGGTCCTGGACTGGCCCCAGGGCAGATGTTGTCCAGTCTGGAATGTAGTCGGGTAAAGTCTCTCTCTAATTTGTCCTCAAGGGCAGAAAAACGAACCTGATGTTCGCTAACCACGGAGCTAAGGATTGCCAGGTCGGAGGATCTGGATGTCCGGGGCTGGGGCTTACCGTTGTCACCTGGTTCCGACATGTTGTTGGCCAGAACGTACTGTTATGTTCAAAGGGAAGGAGGCGACAACCAGGACAGAACTGCGGTTCTTTCAAGGTTTATTTTAAACCTTTGATAAATATATGACATGTGTATGCTACTCTAAGTGAATGAGTGTGACTATGTGTAATATTAATAATGTAAATGTTACCCAGGGTTGTTGTCTGTGAGTGTTGGTTGTAATCTTTCGTCGAATCACGTGGGGCAAGACGAAGAGGCAGTTCGTGGACAGGCAATGGGTCGTGGGGAGGAGCGAGGCAGTGTAGTCTGGGTCCGAGCAGGGAGGTCGTGGATCGAGGAGGGCAGTCAGGAATCCGGTTGGATGTCGAAGGACAAGGCTTGATCACGGAAGGCAGGGGAGTCACTGTGAACACACAAAGAGACATGAACCAGGGATACACAGAGAGAGAGCAAAGCAAAGGTGAGGAAATCACGGGGAAGGGGATGCCAGACGTGAAGCTTACGGGAAGGTTAGCGACGTTCTGGCAAAGGTTCCTTGGGTCTGCTGGTCTTTATGCCGCTCCCTTTCATCAAGTTCAGGTGTGTCGATTGTTGATTGACCACAGGCTTGTTGCTGCGCAGGCGTGCTGCCCTCAGCACGAGTGGGGACAAGTCTGAGTGCGCTGTCAAAGGAGGCGCATCTTGGCGCGCTGTCAGCAGAGGCGGCCGCAGCTCCAGCCGCCGAGGAAACGCGGGTTCGACTCCGTGTCATGACACTATATAAGTAAACATTGATTGATGATTGATTGATTATGTGTTGATTGATTAGTACTGTGGTACTTCATTAGTACAGGTATACTGTTCAACCCGAATACGGAGTACTGGTATTTTTAGGTATCGGCTCCCAATTAGGATGGTACATGAGGACCGGGAAGATTCTGGTCTAACAATACTGCTATTGGCTTTTATTTGTTCCAGCTGACCGAAATTATTATTGCACACTGTAAACAAACGCTTACATTCAGTTTTTTTTTTTACAGAAGGGAGTTGTGATGGCACAGAATATGGCAATATTGCTTCATGTATTTATTATATAAATAAACAATATGGTTTAATAAATGAAGAACAATATATTTAATTGAACAAATGAATGGAGTGTGACTAATTCAAAAGTGTGTGTGTGAGTCTATGTGTGTGATTAGCTGTAGTGTTTTACCAAATGTTGAACGAAGAGAAGGAATAAGGCAGGACGGCAGTTCGTGAGCAGGCGGAGATAGTCAGCGAGAATGGCGAGGTGTCAGAGGTCCGTGTCCAAGTGGAGGTCGAGGATGAAGGGAGGCATTCCAGAATCAAAGGGGAACAACAGGGGATCACAGGAGAAACTCGGGAAAGCACAGTGGTAGGACAACTTGGACATCAGACAAGGAAACAAGGAAGTTACAAGGGGAGAGCGAGTACACAGGATAGAAGCCAGAGAAGGGGTGCTTACTAGGGTACAGAACACTAAGTTCCGGCGAAGATCCTTGGATCCACTGGTCTAAATACAACGCCTCCTCATCAGTCCCAGGAGTGTTGATTGCGGATTGCCCGCATCCTTTTTGGCATGTGGGCGTAATGCGGCCAGCGCAAGCAGGGGTGTGTCTTGGCGCACTGCCAACGGAAGGGCTGGCAGACCCAGCTGCCATAGAAAAGCCGGTTCGAGCCCGCGCTGTGACACATTCAGTTCAGCTACCACTGCTACACGTTGAAATCACTTTTAACAAGTAAGGGAGCTACACTACACAAAAGTTTGTAACACAACAATATTTCCTCCTCAAAAGTTCACCAAAGTCTCACACGCTGTGTCAGTTCAAAGTGAACCCCCCTTACTCACGATGAGTGAAGACCGTGTGTTATCAATATTAGTAGCGATCCATTAATCCAAAGGCCAATATTAATCCACTAATAAAACATTGAGGTAATGTAATAATTCATAAAGTTGCTCTGAAGCAAGATAGCATCCACTGAGACTGACAGGTCTCTGATTGCCGTGTGACATCGCGTTTGCATGTCATTAAAAGACACCTTGCATACATATTTTTAGTTTGTTCTCTCTATTGACTACAAACTGGACGATTGAGCATAATAATGGCTCACTGAGTCTTTTTATTTACAAAACCCAAAACCAGTGGCATGAGGTGTGAATCGTAAAAAAAACCCAGATATTTTATATTCAATTGAACACTTTGCAAAGACAAGATATTTAATGTTAAAACTGAGAAACTTTATTTCCCAAAACAGTAAGCGTTTGGAAACTGAGGAGACCAATTTTCGAAGCTTTTCAGGTGGAATGTCTTCCAAATTCTTGCTTGATGTACAGCTTAAGTTGTCCAGCAGTTGTCCGTTGTTGTATTTTATGCTTCATAATGCCCCCCACATTTTCAACGGGAGACAGGGCTGGACTACAAGCAGGCCAGTCTACAAAACCCAAAACCAGTGAAGTTAGCATGTTGTTTAACACATCGTAAAAAAGTTGGCACATGGGCATTTTTACCACTGTGTTACATGGCCTTTCTTTTAACAAAACTCAGTAAATGTTTGTGAACTGAGGACACCCACTTTTGAAGCTGTTCCGGTGGAATTATTTCCCATTCTTGCTTGATGTACAGCTTAAGTTGTTCAACAGTCCGGGGGTCTCCGGACCCCCATTTTAAATGGGAGACGGGTCTGCACTACAGGCAGGCCAGTCAGTACCTGCACTCTTTTACTATGTAGCCACGCTGTTGCAACACATAGCTTGGCATCGTCTTGCTGAAATAAGCAGGGGTGTCCATGAAAAAGACGGCGCTTAGATGGCAGCATCTAAGCGCTGCCATCCAAAACATGTATGTGCCTTTCAGCATTAATGGTCCTTTACAGATGGGTAAGTTACCCATGCCTCGGGCACTAATACACCACCATACCATCACAGATGCTGGCTTTTGAACGTTGCGCCTAAAACAAACCGTATGGTTCTTTTCGTCTTTATTCCGGAGGACACAACGTCCACAGTTTCCCCCAAAAAATTGAAATGTGAACTCATCAGACCACAGAACACTTTCCCACTTTGCATCAGTCCATCTTAGATGAGATTGGGCCCAACAAAGCTGCCAGCGTTTCTGGGTGTTGTTGATAAATGGTTTCGGCTTTGCATAGTAGAGTTTTAACTTGCAATTGCAGATGTAGCGACAAACTGCAGTTACTGACAGTGGTTTTTTGAAGTGTTCCTGAGCCCATGTAGTGATATCCTTTACACACTGATGTCGGTTTTTGATGCAGTATTGCCGAAGGAATCGAAGGTCCGTAGTATCATTGCATACTTGCAGTGATTTCTCCAGATTCTCTTAACCTTTTGACTATATTACGAATAGTAGATGGTGAAATCTCTAAATTCCTTGCAATAGATGATTGAGAAATGTTGTTCTATAACTGTGTGACAATTTAATCAGGCATTTGTTCACAAAGTGGTGACCCTCACACCATCCTTGTTTGTGAATGACTGAATATTTCATGGAAGCTGCTTTTAGATACCCAATCATCAATCATCAATCAATCAATGTTTACTTATATAACCCTAAATCACTACCCAGTGGGCACCCGTCCTTAGTTCAACGTCGCGACGTCACTCAACCGTATCCCGACCAAATCACAACCAACTGACCCCACCACGCCATATGATGCAAATCTGGTTTGTTTTCATTATTGGGGGACATCGTCTTTTCAACGTCGTTTCAACGTCGTTTCAACGTGTACAATTCAACTTGCCAACCATTCTGCGCGCATCGGCCATTTGCGACAGTTTTCAACGAAACCGCCGCTTGATGGCAGCGTGAACTAAAAGCCAAGCTTGTGCGCATGCGTGCTGAAGTACTTCCTTTTCAATCAAGCAAGCAAGACGAAGAGCGAAGATTTGAATTGGAAATCGAACTATTTCACTGCAAAGAAAACCATCGACGTCCGTAAAAATTCAGGTTTGTACCTTGAGATAATACTGGTTATTTATATCGATATAATGTTGGCCCTTTCACAAGAGGGTTGCAGGAAAACTTTTATTTTGACCGTATAAACCAAGCAAACTTTTTTTTTCTCCCCAAGCAGACAACTAACACATTTTATCCCCACCTGCCCAAAAGCAAACAATTGTTTTTTCAGGCTAACACAAAACAAACAATTATTTTTGCTTCTGTACCCATTGTCTTTTACAGCCGCGCCAGTCACTGTATTAATTTACTTCCTCTTGATTTTGATCTTCAAAACACCCGTCTGGATGGCAGTTAGGTTTTTCTGGCTCATTTTAATGTTTATTTAAAATGTTGCCAGTTTATTTTAAGTACAGGCACTTTTTAATTAGTTTGACTTGTTAGCAAGGCTTTGTCTCAAAAGGCAAGTCCACGGGTCGCCCATAAAAGGATCCATGTAATATTAAATGCTATGATCTTTACTTATTTTTTTATTTTACTGATAAGGCCAGTACTGCTATTACAAGAGCTTTTGTCAAGTATTGAAACTTCCAAATGGTTTCACTGTTGACCGGTTGACCAACATGTATACTAAAATATATGACAATAAAATATCCAGACAGATTTTGTTGAAATATGTTTTATGATTGAAAATAGAAGACTGCACAGAGCGCAGAAATTTTTGGGGGGTACAAAGTTTTTTCTCTTGGCACAAGAAGGCAACCAACTTTTTTTTTTTGCAGAGCTTAGAGGAGCAAACTTTTTTTTTATAAACGTTAGGAGAACAAACTATTTATTTTTCAGTTTTTACTAAACAATCTCTTTTTTTTTTCCAAAAAAAACATACCCTTCCCCACGTTTCATCTGGTACCACTACCGGTCACTGAAAAGCAGAACGTTAATGCAAGGCAATGTACCAATGATTTCAGTTTATGCATATATGGAACGACACAGTACACTTGCTATGATACATATAATACCAAAAAGGATAATTTTTTGATAAAAATGTCCTTCCATGTGCAGAAATTGGAGACAGTGGAGGAACTACTCGACCTTGACGAGTTGATAAAAACTCAACCAAGCAAGAAAGACTTGCTGGTAAGTAAGTATAACATTATAAGTGTGTAGCTGTTTTTACATCGGAAATATTATTGTATTTAGGTAGAAATTTCAGGTTATGAAATTGTGTAGATAAAACACGTAGATAAAACAGGCCCTATACTTGAATGTATGTATGTGTTTGCTAGCCCCTTCCCCCAGTGTATGCTAAACACATTCTCTTGTATATTTGCAGACAGCCAGGCTCTCAAAGATTGGTGGATATGACTTAAAGAGCTGTTTAAGCACCATCATGGACAGGTATGTTCCTCTTTCTCTACATATATATTAAAAATAGGCGATGTAAGACCCAAATTCTAACCTATGAGTGCTAGATTGGGAATTATAACAATGCAAAATTCCGTACTTTTTGGCCTGAATGTATGACTTGCGTGTTCAATTTCAGGCTCATGACAAATGAATTAATGTCCAATCTGAACATGAAGGGGAGAGGGGGAAAAAATTGCTTTGCCGAGACGAAGCTGCTTGATGTAGTCACAGGTGAGTTTTTGTGTGTGTTTAATAATTACATCAACTTGATTGGGGTAGATCACATGCTCCCTTAATTAATTTGTATTCTTTTTGCCTGTTTACAGCTAGTGTCTTGGATACCCAGAAGGGGACCGAAACGATGGTCCATAAAAAATAAACTGAAATATGCCCCTGGACGGAAGGGAGGAATAGGATGGGCATCACAGGCTAAATAAATAATTATATCGATTGACATTCTCCATTTTCTTTGTACTTAATTTTAATTTTGCATTAACAGGATTCAGCCTGGAGCTATATATGCACTATGTTTTGTTGTCTTTAATTATATTTATATATTGGTTGATATTACGTTGATAATTGGTTGGTTGATCTTAGGTTGAAACTGAAAGTTGAATCAACGTTGAAACACTGACGTAGATTCTACGTCGGTATTTAAACGTTGATCCAACTTTAATTTTCAACCCAAATCCAACGTTATTTCAACACGGGAAAGTAACATTGTTTCAAAGTTGATTAAACGTCTCTGTTAGGTAGAAACTGAAAGTTGAATCAACGTTGAAACATTGACGTTGATTTAACGTCGGTATTTTAAACGTTGATCCAACTTTAATTTTCAACCCGAATCCAACGTTATTTCAACACGAGAAAGTAACGTTGATTATACCTCTCTGTTAGGTAGAAACTGAAAGTTGAATCAACGTTGAAACATTGACGTTGATTCAACGTCTGTATTTAAACGTTGATCAAACTTTCATTTTCAACCCAAATCGAACGTTGTTTCAACACGGGAAAGTAACGTTGTTTCAACGTTAATTAAACGTCTCTGTGCCCACTGGGTAGTGTCTCAAAGGGCTGCACAAACCACAACACAAACCACTACGACATCCTCGGTAGGCCCACATAAGGGCAAGGAAAACTTACACCCTGTGGGACGTCGGTGACAATGATGACTATGAGAACCTTATCATGGCACCCACCTGTTTCCAATTAGCCTGTTCACCTGTGAGATGTTCCAAAAAAGTGTTTGATGAGCATTCCTACACTTTCTCAGTCTTTTTTGCCACTTCTGCCAGCTTTTTTGAAACATGTTGCAGGCATCAAATTCAAAATGAGCAAACATTTGCAAAAAAATTACAAAGTTTCTCAGTTCGAACGTTAGTATCTTGTCTTTGCAGTCTATTCAATTGAATATAGGTTGAAAAGGATTTGCAAATCATTGTATTCTGTTTTTATTTACGATTTACATAACGTGCCAACTTCACTGGTTTTGGGTTTTGTATATAGTACACACTACACACACACATTCATCAGTAGTTGTTAACACTCAGCATGACTTCCCGTCCGTCACTCAAATACATCCATGTGCAACATAACACATAAAACATTCCTATTGTAACACAATGCACACCCACTTTACATGCTAAGTGTATTAATTGATTTATATGATATATTTGATAATATATTTCTCGTAACAGATCTGTGTTTTGTGCCTGCATGCCATACATAAATATTTCCAGGTGAGTGTTCTTAATGAAATGGAAACAGAGCCAGGGATCTGTGTGGTCTTTACAAGAATATAGTATAACTGGATTTCACCTTACACTGCACACATGTTTGACTTCTTTAAGACCTAAAAAAATAGCTGTTAATAAAAGACTCCCCTGTTCTTAGATCTTAAAGGCCTACTGAAACCCATTACTACCGACAACGCAGTCTGATAGTTTATATATCAATGATGAAATATTACCATTGCAACACATGCCAATACGGCCTTTTTAGTTTACTAAATTGCAATTTTAAATTTCGCGCGAAGTATCCTTTTGAAAACGTCGGTATGATGTGACGTCACGGATTGTAGCGGACATTATGTTCCAGCCCGATCCCAGCTTTAAGTCGTCTGCTTCCCTCCGGGTACTCCGGTTTCCTCCCACTTCCAAAGACATGCACCTGGGGATAGGTTGATTGGTAACACTAAATTGGCCCTAGTGTGTGAATGTGAGTGTGAATGTTGTCTCTCAATCTGTGTTGGCCCTGCGATGAGGTGGCGACTTGTCCAGGGTGTACCCTGCCTTCTGCCCGATTGTAGCTGAGATAGGCGCCAGCGCCCCCCGCGACCCCGAAAGGGAATAAGCGGTAGAAAATGGATGGATGGATGGGTATCCTTTTGAAAACGTCGTTATGATGTGACGTCACGGATTGTAGCGGACATTTTGTTCCAGCCCGATCCCAGCTTTAAGTCGTCTGCTTTAATCGCATAATTACACAGTATTCTGGACATCTGTGTTGCTGAATCTTTTGCAATTTGTTCAATCAATAATGGAGACGTCAAAGAAGAAAGATGTAGGTGGGAAGCGGTGTATTGTGGCTGCCTTTAGCAACACAAACACAGCTGGTGTTTCCTTGTTTACATTCCCGAAGGTGAAGCTTTAGTATGGAACAGAGCGGTCAAGCGAACATGGTTCCCTACCATATGTCAACCGGCAGGTTACGGTGAGAAAATTGTGGTAATAAGTCGGCTCTTACCGTAGACATGAGCGGAGCTCGCGCCTTTCCTCGTTCACCTGTCAAGGAGGCAGCTGCTGCGGACTCTCTTGCCTCTTTTGAACGGCCGCCCTCGAACGTAGGATGCTTCCACCGTGGAGGAGGGGGAAAAAAAATGAGCCTGGCCCGACCGGCTGCCTTCGCTTCGCCTCTTCGAGAAACGTGGCTTCCCTCAGAGACACTGGCGGTCACCCCTCCGATTTTCAGGTACGACTATATAATCTCACTAAAACACTAGTAACACAATAAGCAGATAAGGGATTTTCCAGAATTATCCTAGTAAATGTGTCTAATAACATCTGAATCGCTCCCACTGCCCTGTCTTTTTTTTTTCTAGTCCTTCACTCTCACTATCCTCATCCACAAATCTTTCATCCTCGCTCAAATTAATGGGGAAATCGTTGCTTTCTCGGTCCGAATCGCTTTCGCTGATGGTGGCCATGATTGTAAACAATATGAGGATGTGAGGAGCTCCATAACCGGTGACGTCACGCCCACATTATCTGCTACTTCCGGTAAAGGCAAGGCTTTTTCATTAGCGACCAAAAATTGCAAACTTTATCGTCGATGTTTTCTACTAAATCCTTTCAGCAGAAATATGGCAATATCTCAAAATGATCAAGTATGACACATAGAATGGACCTGCTATCCCCGTTTAAATAAGAAAATCTCATTTCAGTAGGCCTTTAAAGTTCATCATGTTGGCGATGTCTCATAGAAATGCTATTTAAAATGCATTTTTTTCATATCATTATTTCCATCATATTACATATAGCACCGACAAGAATACCGACAAATACCGGGATTGATAAGGGTATCATATTGATACAATCTTAGCGATTTTCATCCGAATTGATGATCATTACGTGTGTCTAGCTTGTATGCTCAGGTGTTGAGTAGCTGCAAGCTGCTAGTAGTTTCTAGCTTATAATGTTTACCTTTTGTAAATGACTTGACTAAAATAGATGTAATTTTGTACTCATTGGAAGTAGTGTTGTTTGGTGTACCAGTATTAGTATAGTACCGCGATACTAATGAATCATATTCGATACTATACCGCTTCTGAAAAGTACCATTCTATTATTTGACAAAATAACAGAATGATGAATGACAAAATTAGTTACTGCATACGTCAGTTGACTAATTAGGAGCCTTTGTTTGTTTACTTACTAACAAAAGACAAGTTGTCTAGTATGTTCACTATTTTATTTAATGACAAATTTGCAATAGGAAACATATGTTTGATGTATTATAAGATTTGTTGTTAAAATAAAGCCAATAATGCAATTTTTTGTGGTACCCTTTATTTTGGAAAAGCATCGAAAAGTACCAAAAAGTATCAAAACATTTTTAGTAATGGTACCGGTACCTACCTATTGGTATTGGGACAACACAAATTGGAGGACATTTAGATGTTTACTGTCTGTCTACCTTTTCACAAGTAAACACCCTGCAGGACTGCTTGTATCGGACATTTTACATGCAAGACAATATTATCTAATGCTGATATCAGGCTGATATCCGATATCAATATCAGGATGCCCCTAGTGAGCTTGAAAGAGGTCAGTTTGAATATGTGTTACAATTGGGAAGACACCCTTCTGCGACTTGATAGGCCAGATTTTTCCCCGGAGCCCCACTTTGGGCACCCCTGTTCTATTCACTCCCTTAAAACCTTATGAAAAACGTAATGTTGGTATAAGAATAAGAGGTAGGGAAGGAGAAATCTTGGGGGATGCAGAAGAAAAGACGAGGAAGAGGAGGCAGACGTGATTTCGGATGGGAATGCACTTTGGGAGTAGAAAAAAAGCACACCACTTTTAGCTTTGGGAAGAAAAAATCTACCTTTACAGTGTAAAAGGCAGGGAGTAGGGAAACGGGACACAAAGGAATAATCACAATGCCTGAGCAAAAAAAAAAAAAAAAATCTCCTTTTTTCTGCTTCCTTGCTTGTCTGCTTGGTGAAGTCTCACCACGTTGATGTCAGTTTACCATGTGAAGATGAATTGGCATGTGTTGACATAACAGCATTTGATGGTCGTCGCAGTCATTCCAGAGAGACAGGCAATGGGGATTCGTACCTGTATACCCCCCCACACACCCCCTCCATCCCTTGCTCACCCCCTGCCCACACTCGCTTTCGTGGGTTCCTTGCCAACTCTCTTAACTCTGTTTACTCTTTCATTGCTGACACCAAGAGATACAAAGACAAACTCTATCTTGCTAGCTCACATTTACCTGACATCCCCCTTAATATTTTCCGACAGTCGTCACTTTTTTTCAAGGCGCTCGCGTGGTTAGGGGTCTGACAGCACGTACCTCCATTTTTAGGTCAGAGTTGAGTTCCTTTTTGGCGGAGTGAAGAAAGAAAAATGGCAAACAATACTGATCAGATTCTGTGTAAAGTGTTTTTGTGTATAGAAAACTTTAATGTGTGTTTAAATTAAACCTAAAAACGAGACGTAAGGAACGCACAAATAATCAATCAATCAATCAATGTTTACTTATATAGCCCTAAATCACTAGTGTCTCAAAGGGCTGCACAAACCACTACGACATCCTCGGTAGGCCCACATAAGGGCAAGGAAAACTCACACCCAGTGGGACGTCGGTTACAATGATGACTATGAGAACCTTGGAGAGGACAAAAGCAATGATCTCAGCGACGCTAGTGGACAAAATGGAACGCATTTTAGCGATATTACGGAGATGAAAGAAGGCCGTTTTGGTAACACTTGATTTGTGACTCAAACGAGAGAGTTGGGTCGAAGATAATACGCAGATTCTTTACAGGGTCACCTTGTGTAATTGTTTGGTTGTCAAATGTTAAAGTTGTATTATTAAATAGGTGTCGGTGTCTAGCAGGACGGCTAATCAGCTTTTCCGTTTCCCTATTGTTGAGATGCGAAAAGTTATCAGACATCAATTGTTTAATTTCATTAAGACACGCTCCAGCTGACTTCAATCTGGGATGTTGGTCAGCTTTAGGAGCATGTAGAGTTGGGTGTCATCAGCATAACAGTGAAAGCTAACACCGTATTTGCGTATGATGTCACCTAGCGGTAGCATGTAGATGATGAAGAGTTCAGGGCCAAGAACCAAACCGCAGGGAACCCCACACATTAACTTAACGTAGTCCGAGGTCACATTGTTATGGGAGACCCACTGCATCCTATCAGTAAGATAAGAGTTAAACCAAGACAAGGCTAAGTCTGACATACCAATTCGTGTTTTGATACGCTCTAATAAAATATTATGATAGACGGTATCGAAAGCAGCGCGAAGATCAAGTAGCAACAACATGCATCCATCGTTAGCAATCATTAGTCTCTTTTGCAAGAGCTGTCTCCGTAGAGTGATTTGCCCTGAAACCGGATTGAAAGGGTTCACACAGATTGTTAGACGCTAAGTGTTCATTTAGCTGCTCTGCAACAATTTTTGGGGGAGGATTTTCAAAATAAACAGAAGGCGGGACACCGGGTGGTAGTTACCATGAGGTCAGGATCGAGGTTAGGTCTTTTAAGGAGAGGATGAATAACCGCTTTTTTGAATGCTAGGGGAACAGTGCCCGAGGAAAGTGATAAGTTTATAATATTTAGCACTGATGGACCTAATAAAACAAAAAGCCCCTTGATAAGTTTCCCAGGAAGTGGGTCAAGTAAACATGTTGTTTGTTTTATTCCATTTACACGTTGTAACAATTCTTCTAATGTTATTTCATCAAAAAGAGAAAGACTATTTTGGAGGGCAATGTCCGTCGTACATACATTCGTACCTATATTAATAAAAGCCAGTTGTAGCTGGGATGTGTTGTCTTAAATATCCTTTCGAATGAGTTAAATTTTCTCATTAAACAAATTCATAAAGTCATTTGTCGAGTGGGTGGAGCTACTGGGAGGAGTCCCTTGTTGGGTTAGCGATGCTACTGTACTAAACAAAAATTTAAGATAGTTTTTATTAAGGCGGATGAGATCTGAGTAATATTTAGCTTTAGCTAAGGTAGGCATGCGTTTATAAGTTATTAAACTATCACTCCATGCTTGATGGAAAACCTCAAGTTTAGTCGCACACCATTTGCGTTCCAGCTTTCTACATGATAAATTCTGAGCTCTAGTTTCTTCTGTAAACCATGGGGTACACCTTTTAGGAGCCCTTTTTGCTTTAGCGGTGCTACACTATCAATGGTTTCGCGCAGGGCGTCATTAAAGTTGTGATCAGGTTATCAATAGAGCCCACATAATTTGGGAATGGCGCCATTACCAAAGGCAGTAGGCCAGCAAAGAGTCATCGTTGTGGTAGCATTAAAGTTGCGGCAGCTGTAGCAGTAATTATTATTAGGATGTTGACAGTGATTCAGAAGTTTGCATTTTAGTTTTAGTTAGTGTTTTTCATACTTACCGCTGTTCTCTATTTGAATAACTGCACTTGATTGAACATTCAACTCTACAAAATAATGCAAGTATGTAAGATTTGTGCTGATATCGTAAGTGATCATCAGTATCGGCCAATACTCAAGGCTAAAATATCAGTATCGTATCAGAAGTGAAAATGTAGTGCTTATAGGAGTGGGGCATTCTGGGTGGCAGGGGGGCATGCCTGGCTTCTTCACATACTGTACTGGGTGACGAATAAACACACATACATACATATACACGCACATATACAGTACATACATACATATACACGCACATATAGAGTACATACATACACACTTATGTCACAATACAATTAAAAGCAGTACAGAGGAACCCAAGGATGCAGACTGACGGTGAGTAAAACCTCCTCACAACAATGATCCAAATAGGAGATAACACAAAGTGTTGGTGCGAAAAAGAGAAAACAAAATGAGCATAGTGGAAAAAACAACACAAACTAATATACAAAAATAACTACACTTGGGTTGGAGTTGCAATAAGTGCAAATTACCACACAACACCAAGCTGGATGGCACTGGGAATAGCCAAGAAGATAAGCATCAAAAACTTGGGAAGCATAGAAGTCTTCTGACATGGAGAGTCGAGGAGAGGAATCACAGAGTGCCATTCAGCTGTCAAGGTGCTGCTTAAGTAGTGCCGGGATGATTGAACACAGCTGTGCACATCTCACAACTCCGCCCACAAGGGGAACACAGGAACTCTAGGAGGAAGAAGCAAAGTAAGTGTCAGGTCTACTAACCTGACTCTCGCCAGATCCTTGTAGTTCATTGAGCTCCACACAAGGATTTGGGACTTCTCCATAGGAAATGTATTTCAGAAGGAAGGGCCTTGTAAAAAATCATTGTATGTGATTGGATAAACTACTTGTCCGTTATCTTGAATGACGTTCAACCATCCATCCATCCATCCATTTTCTACCGCTTATTCCCTTTCGGGGTCGCGGGGGGCGCTGGCGCCTATCTCAGCTACACTCACATCTAAATCAACCCGTGACGCTGATGAGAACAATGCTGGGAAATCCAAAACAGAACAGCCGACAAAACTGGATGACGACAGAGCAAAAAGTTAGAAAACTTTTACTGAAACACTGCAGCAATGTCAGTGGACGATCGATGTCGCAAAACAGTTGCAATAGCAGAGTCAATGTCAGCACAAAACTCTTTGCTGCGTACCGCCATTGTTGTTTTAAATCAAACAGTTGCTTCTGCGCCCCGTCACAGCTTTGAAATCCTGCCCGGGGATCCTGATTGGTTCATAATTTTTTGCTATCTTGAAGGAGTTTGCAATGCCCTCGAGCCCAGATCCTTGTGTGGAGCTCAGCGAACTACAAGGATCTGGCGAGAGTCAGGTTAAGGTCCACTGCACCAACAAAGGAAAACTGAACATACAAACCAGAAGGTGGCAGCAGGCGGTGACAGTATTCCCTCCCCCTAATCAACGAACGCCACCTGGCGGAACTCCTGTTTTTTCTGAAAAATCTATGATAAAAAACAGAATTTAATGACTTGTCAATAATAAGGAAAAGTGAAAACCAGGAACGATTCTTTGGGGGGTAACCCTTCCAGTCGATCAGAAATTGCACCCCCCTGCCACGCTTCCTGGCATCGGGAATGGTATTGACAGTGACTGCTGAGGAGATGGGGGAGACAATGGTGGAGGGATAAGGTCGCTCGACTTGACGGGCTTCAGGCGGGAGACATGGTAGACCGGATACGACTTGAGAAACTTGGGTAACTTGAGTCGAGCTGTGACAGGAGTAATCATCCGCTTCACCTCGTATGGGACGATGAATCTAGGTGCCAGTTTCTTAGACACTCCTGGCAGTGTAATGGGTTTGGATGATAACCAAACCCTCTGGCCGCGTTTGTAGTCAGGAGCTGGTCCGCGATGGCAATTTGCCATAGTCTGGTTCCACCTGGCTGTGCGAGACAAGGTGGCATGGGTATCACGCCACAGCCGGTGCACACGCCAAAGGAAGGCAGTCACGGAAGGGACAGTGGACTCGACTTCTTGAGAGGACAAGATGAGGGATTGGAAACCATGCACCACATGAAAAGGAGACAGGCCAGTAGATGAACAGATGAGGGTTTTTCCAAGCAAACTCCACCCATGGGAGATAGGTGGACCACATTGATGGATGCTAGTGACAAACACATCTCAGAGCTGCCCCTAAGTCATGGTTAGCTTTTTCCGATCGTTTGTATATTGTGGGTGGTACCCTGATGACATACTGACAGTGGCCCCTAACAAGTTGCAGAAGCATTTCCATGCCGTGGATTAAAATTGAGGACCTCGGTCTGACACCACATCCATGAGGATTCCCTGAAGTCAAACCACATGGGTGACCAGAAGCTTGGCGGTCTACAGGCAGGAGGGCAGTCTGCGAAGGGGGACAAAATGCGTGAGCTTAGAGAATCTGTCTACTATGGTGAGGATGACAGAAAACCCCCTGGAGATGGGTAGACCTGTGAAAAATTCCAGAGCAATGTGTGACCATGGACGAGAGGGGATGGGAAGGCGCTGCAGCAACCCCGCGGGAGCTTGATGTGAAGCCTTGCTCCTGGCGCAGACAGGGCATGCAGCCACAAACCTCTTAGTGTCGGTGTGAATAGTAGGCCACCAGAACCACTGTGTGAGCAGGAACTCTGTACGTCTGGCACCTGGGTGGCAGGCAATCTTGGAGGTGTGAGCCCATGAAAAGACCTCTGGACGGACGGTTCTAGGCACATAAACGCGACCAGGAGGACCTCCAACAGGGGATGGGGAGTCCTTAATCGCCTCCGACACGCGTCTGTACACCTCCTGCTGTACTGCGCCTAAGATCCGGTACTAAGGAAGGACAGTCTCTGAAAGGGTGTCTTCTGTTGGAGGAGAGAATATCCTAGACAAGGGGAAAGCCTTTCCATTTAGTGAGCCCGGGCGAAAAGTGATACAGAAACCAAACCTTGTGAGGAACAGGGACCACCCGGCCTAGCGGGGATTGAGACGTTGGGCAGAGAGGAGACAGCCTAGGGTACGATGATCCGTGTAAATGATAAAGGTGTGTTTGGTACCCTCCAGCCAGTGCTTCCATTCTTGAAGGCCGAGGACCACTGCCAGAAGCTCTCGGTTCCCCATATCATAGTTACTCTCTGCAGGGGAAAGGTGTTTGGAGGAGAAAGTGCAAGGGTGCAGTTTCTGATCGGAACTGAAATGCTGGGACAAAAGAGCCCCTACCCCGGTGTCCGATGCATTCACCTCGACAAAAATGGGAGATCAGGATTAGAGTGGACCAACACTGGAGTGGAGGTAAAAAGGCATTTAAGGTGTCCAAAACCCTGGTCAGCCACAGAATACCACACAAAAGTAACCTTAGAGAACGTTAATTTATTTAATGCTTGAGCTACTTCGTTCAAGTCTCTGATAAAATGTCAGTAAAAATTAGCAAACCCTAGAAACTTCTGCAGCAGCTTCCTGGAGGACGGCGTTGGCCAGTCTACAACCACTTGGATCTGAGCTTGGTCTGACTTAACCTGCTCCCTCTCCACAGTCAACCTAAAAAATGACAATGTGGGCAAATGAAACGTGCACTTTTGGGGCTTGACAAGTCTCTGCAAGACCCAACGGACATGCTAATAGTGTAATTCAATGGAGCGTGAAAAAATAAGTATGTCATCCAAGTGGACTACCACAAAAAGGCCTATCATGTCACAGACTATGTCATTCAATAAACATTGAAAAACACCAGGAGCAATTGTGAGGCCGAACGGCATGACACAATATTTGAAGTGGCCAAAAGGGGTGTTAAAAGCAGTCTTCCATTCATCACCTTCACGAATACGCATGAGGTAATATGCGTTACATAGGTCCAAATTCTTAAATACTACCACCCGATGCAGAGGAGCAAATGAAGATTCCAGCAATGGAAGGGGGTAGTTATTCTTAATCTTAATCTTGTTAAGGGCTCGGTAGTCTATGCAGGGTTGCAACCCACCCTTCTTCTTAACAAAGAAAAACCCCGCTGCTACTGGAGCGAAGGATGAGTGTGTCCGGTGGTGAGAGAAGAGGAGATGTACTCCTCCATAACCTGCTGTTCGTGACGCACAATGTTATACAGTCACGATGAAGGTAGTGGAAATCGTGGAAGGAGGTCAATGGCACAGTCATACTGTTGGGGGGGGTAGCGACATAACCCGATCTTTACAAAAAACATCACTAAGGGAATGATATGCGTCAGGAATGAATGAAAGAACAGGGAGCTGAAGAATAGGAAAAATTACAGATTTAGTAGGAGACGAAGCAGCGCGCAAACAGTGACTATGACAGAAAATACTCCAATTAGTAATTTTAAGTGTGGTCCAATCTATGCTGAGACTGTGACGTCGCAGCCATGGAAGTCCAAGAACTACGGGCTCTGAACGAGAAGGCATTATCAGAAAATTAACCTTCTCACTATGATTACCAGAAATAAGGCGGATAGTGTTGCATCAGCCCTTGAGTCAATTAGTGCCTTAATAGGGCAAGAACCCCCCACCCATGACAGAGTACCTTCCACTTGAAGTCTTCCCACCAGTTAATTTGAAGTCGCCACAGGAGCAGGCGGCGAAGGTGGTAATCCCCCCCGAGGAAGATCTCCGGTGGAAGCAGAACGGCCCCCAGTAGGGCTCGCAGGATAGCAAATGAAGACGTGGTCCGCAGCTCTGCTGTACAGGCATAACTGCAACCCCAGTCTACGACTCCTCTCTGCTGAAGACAGGGGACTGCCACCCAGCTGCATAGGTATGGCCCCCTCTAGCCCCTCCCTCCGGACCACTGCAGTCAAAAGTCAGGAGCGACCACACCTGAGGCTTGGACGTTGATTGTGTGGACTCGGTAGATGACTGCCATCTGGCGGACGGAGGATCCACCCCCTTCTGGGCATGTCACTCTCGTAGGCAGTTGTCCAATCGGATTGAGGGCGAGATAAGCTCCTCGAGGGTCTTGGTCTCATTGTGGACAGCCAGCTCGTCTTGGATACGGGGGCTAAGACTAGCAAAAACTATTCCGCAAAATTATCTTCCCCCAGCCACTCTCTTCCGCCAGGATCCAGAAGGAGATAGAGTGGTCCGCTACAGAGGAGGACCCCATGGCAAGTGGCGAGGAGGCGGCTGCCTGCCTTTCGTTCCATTAAGGGGTGATCGAAGACACAGCGCAGCTCAGCAGAAAATAGGCGTATGCTGGAACAAAGTCCGGGTTTGCTCTCACAAACCTCCACAGCCCGGCATGCTGCTCTTCCAGCCAGTAGACTGAGTATATATGCCACATAGGTGCAGTCTGTCGTGTGAGGTGGCTGTGCAAACATTTAAGAGCATTGATATAAAAAAAAAGTCTGCTCCGTCCAAAGTGCCTCTCATACCTGGGAGGATGTGGTATGCTGAGCTCCTGGGTAGGAAAATCTGATGTCGAGGCGACAGAGTAAGAAAAAGCTGCAGGTTGAGTTGTCTCTGAGCCCGGGAGCGGGTGAGGGACAAACGAGCGTGTATGCAAAGCTTTGTCCGGTTCGACAAAGCTTGTTTATGATCACTTATTTGCCTGCGGGTTCCACGGTAGACTCTGCGATTCTGTCACAATGCAATTAAATGCAGTACAGAGGAACCCAAGGATGCGAGTAAAACAGTTCTTTACTTAAGGAAAAAGTAAATAAATAAATAAATAAATGGGTTGTACTTGTATAGCGCTTTTCTACCTTCACGGTACTCAAAGCGCTTTGACACTACTTCCACATTTACCCATTCACACACACATTCACACACTGATGGAGGGAGCTGCCATGCAAGGCGCCAACCAGCACCCATCAGGAGCAAGGGTGAAGTGTCTTGCTCAGGACACAACGGACGTGACGAGGTTGGTTCTAGGTGGGATTTGAACCAGTGACCCTCGGGTTGCGCACGGCCACTCTACCACTGCGCCACGCCGTACTCATAACAATGATCCAGAATAGGAGATAACAAAAAGTGACAGTGGGAAAAAGAGAAAATAAAATGAGCTCTGTGGAAAAAACAACAAAAACTAATAAACAAAAACAACTAGACTTGGGTTGGAGTTGCAAGACATGCAAACTACCACACAACACCAAGCTGGATGGCACCGGGAGTAGCCAAAAAGGTAATCATCAAAAACTCGGGAAGCATGAAAGTCTTCTGACATGGCGAGTCGAGGACTGGAATCGCCTAGTGCCATCCAGCTGTCAGGGTGCTGCTTAAGTAGTGTCGGAAAGATTGGACACAGCTGTGCATGTCTCACAACTCCGCCCACAAGGGGAATACAGGAACTCTAGGAGGAAGAAGCAAAGTAAGAGCCAGGTCTACTGCACCAACAAAGGAAAACAAACCACAAGGTGGCAGCAGACGGTGATAACTTCAGCAAACACAGATTCATACATACATGTGTACATACCTGCAGTCATACAAATACACATCCACATCATATAAAAAATGGCACACCACTTACCTTGACCTATAATTATCTTAACACTGTAAACGTCAATGCATTCCGCTAATCCCTATTGTTTTCCTCTCTCTCTCTCTCTCTCTCTCTCTCTCTCTCTCTCTCACCCCCGGGCCGCACTTTGGACACCCCTAATACATACAAACATTTGTGTATATATATGTATACATATATATATATATATGTATATATATATTTATATATATACATATATATATATATATATATATATATATATATATATATATATATATATATACATATATATATATATATATATATATATATATATATATATATATATATACACACAAATGTTTGTATGTATTAGGGGTGTCCAAAGTGCGGCCCGGGGGCCATTTGCGGCCCACAGGTAATTTTTTAACGACCCCACAGCACATTTTAAAAATACTATTGAAACATTTTTAAAACGTAAAAAGTGATATAAAGGAGCAAACGGGTGAAATGTAACAAGAAAATGTTGCAATGCTTTAATAACACAAAGCTGCCATGCAGGCTGTTTATTTCTTTAACAAATAATAATGAATCAAAATCAATGTCATTATGTATTATTGACCTACTCAAGGCTCCAATTACGTCACGTTAAATTTTCTACTTTGAGATATTTTTTGGGGAAAATGTTGCATATTTTGTGTTTGCCATATAAAAAACTGAGATGTTTTTTTAAAGAAGGGCCTAAAACGAACAAACAAAAAACATAAACAACAATAAAACTTTCAATTGACAGATGGATCTGAAGTTGATCTCGAGATTATTGTGTTAAAGGTAAACAGTAAAAAAAATGTATAATTTATTTTTGAAACACTTTAATGAGTAGGACCCTTTTGGATCCCCAATCATTTTAGTGATTTGTTTTTAAGTGTCATTGCTCAAAAAATAATAATGAATTAAAATCAATGGTGTCATTAATTATTGACTTTTTTAAGGCTCCAATTATTATATAATCTGAAATATTCAACTTACAAAAATAATTGGGTGATAATATTGCATATTTTGTGTTTTTTTCCATCAAAAAACTGGGTTTTCTTTGACAAAAAGAGCATACGACTTAAATCTTTAAAATCATTGTTTTGACGGATGGACCTAATGTTGATCTGGAGATTTAAAACTTGAATAATAATAAAACAAAATGAGACTGAATAATGACACATTTTTTTTATATTTTTTGACCAAAATCCCTTTGGGGTCCCCTGAATCAAGCCTGAGTGGAGGCCTAAATGTATATTGGTTATACATATATTGTATTATTTTTAAAAATAAAAAAATGTAAAAATGTCCCCCGCCTGCTTTGATTTTTCAGTCTGCGGCCTAAGTGGAGAAAGTTTGGACACCCCTGGTATATATATATATATCTTATAAGCTGAAGATAAAACTGATAAGATTTAAAAAAGTTATCATTTAAAATGACATCAACCAAGTGTTTTAGATTTCTATTCCATACTGTCAGTCTTAATTTAGGTGAAATCCAAGGCATTGTATAGCATCTACTCCCCTGTGTGGGTGATCACTGTGATGCACTGGTAGCGCTGGCGAAGAGGCTCTGATCATACCCAAGTTTCATGTAAAGTCGCAGACACGACTTCAAGCACACAAAAAATAAAAAAATAAACCTACGGGTACAGAGCGCGGATGAGTGAGTGAAAAAAAAAAAAAAAACTGATTTCCATCAAAAACAGATTGTCAAACCAGATGGGGACTATACCAGAACTGGGGCAGAAGGGATAGGGAACAGGACTGTGATTGGGCAAATTTCAACATTAGCGGCAGAGTCACATCACAACTAAACTGCCTCTCTGAACGTCATGGTGCTGATGTAGTTGTAATAGTTCTAAATAAGTCTGTTGCAAGTTTGTATTTGATTTACAAATGCCTTGGAAATAATATAACACCAAAAAACAAATCTCCTTTGTTGCTTGAGCACTGTGTCACTGCTTTGATTTTTTTTGTGGGGCTTAAGTGTTTCGAGACTGTTTAGCAGCGTCGACTATCATTGTTGTACATCTGTCTGAGGCTTATTCATGATTTTTTTTACATTGAAATATAACATAGCATAACATTGCGTGGTGTAATATAAAGTAATGTGGCATGGTATAGCATGGCATAGTATAATAACATAGAGTAACATAACAATATAACTATGGTCTTTAAAGTAGGCTCGTCAACTCACGGCATTGATCAGAAAACATTATAACATTATTATTGTATAAACGTGGATTAAATATGAAGTTCATTTTGACTAGACATTCTCCTTTCCCTTAACCGCGGATGGTTATCTGAAAGGGGGAGCAGGTTGCTTTAGTGTCAGTGATCAAGGTCTATGCATAAGCCAGTTTTAAGATGAGTGAAGAGACTTCAACTGGTGAACTTGCTGGCATATTTCAATTTAAAATACTCCCTGATGGCAATTTATATAAAACTGATAGCAGGTTTTGAGGAAAAAAACCTGGTGCATTCAACTTACAATTTAAATTTTGTTCCAGCATGACATTTGTGACAATTTGTCAACATCTTTGTGTCTATTAAATTAAAATCATGCAGGCAAGCAATTTAATGTGATCAAGCAAGATTAATCAAAATGCAAAAGTGTGAGAGCATAGCCCTGAATAACATACAGTGGCATAACATACGAGCCTAATAGTTTAAAGGCCTACTGAAATGAGATGTTCTTATTTAAACGGGGATAGCAGGTCCATTCTATGTGTCATACTTGATAATTTCCCGATATTGCCATATTTTTGCTGAAAGGATTTAGTAGAGAAAATCGACGATAAAGTTCGCCACTTTTGGTACTTCCTGAAAAAGCTTCGCCTTTACTGGAAGTCGCGGACGATGACGTCACATGTTCGAGGTCTCCTCATATATTCACACTGATTTTAATGGGAGCCTCCAACAAAAACAGCTATTCGGACCGAGAAAACGACAATTTCCCCATTAATTTGAGCGAGGATGAAAGATTTGTGTTTGAGGATATTGATAGCGACGGACTAGAAAAAAAAAATACGAGTTAAAAAAAAACAAAACGCGATAGCATTGGGACGTATTCCGATGTTTTTAAACACATTTACTAGGATAATTCTGGGAAATCCCTTATCTTTCTATTGTGTTAGTAGTGTTTTAGTGAGTTTAATAGTACCTGATAGTCGGAGGGGTGTGTCCACGGGTGTCTTGACGCCAGTGTCTCACGGTGTCTACGGCAGCTTCATGGACGACACAACCTCAGCTGATATCCGGTAAGTGGCGACTTTTAACCACAATTTTCTCACCGAATCCTGCTGGTTGACATTCGGTTGGGATTCATGTCTGCTTGACCGCGCTGTGATTCATAGTGAAGTTTCAGCTCCGGGAATTTTAAACAAGGAATCACTGTGTGTTTGTGTGGCTAAAGGCTAAAGCTTCCCAACTCCATCTTTCTACTGTGACTTCTCCAATATCAATTGAACAAATTGCAAAAGATTCAGCAACACAGATCTCCAAAATACTGTGTAATTATGCCTTTAAAGCAGACGACTTTTAGCTGTGTGTGTGCGTAGCGCTCATACTTCCTAAAAACCCGTGACGTCCTGCGTACACGTCATCATTACACGACGTTTGCAAGACGAAACTCCTGGGAAATTTAAAATTGTAATTTAGTAAACTAAAAAAGCCGTATTGGCATGTGTTGCAATGTTAATATTTCATCATTGATATATAAACTATCAGACTACGTGGTGGGTAGTAGTGGGTTTCAGTAGGCCTTTAAGGTTGCATAGTTGATAGTACAGCACAGGACAACATGCACACAGCATAACATAGAATAGTAGAGCTTAACATTGGACAGCATACTGCAGCACATAATAGCATAACATAAATTGTAATTAATCAAAATGCAAAAGTCTTTAATCTGATGTAAAATGTTTATGACATACTGTAAGACAATAGCTTAACACAGTCCTTCTCAAACAGTGTGGCAGGCCCGCCCTGGGGTCAGGGTGCCTGTGACCCCTTTGCTTCATCACTATCATGCAATATCATGCTTCAAACCCCTCTGCAAAACATTTACATTGTCGCCATTGATCCTTATCCATATAGTTCTCATTTTGGTAAAAAAAAAAAAAAAAATACGAAAAACATATGATTTTCTCCAAAGTTAATGTTATTTTTCAACATGAACTTATTGAATATTTTTTTAATTGTATTTTTCAGTATCAAAATGGTCCAAGTCGGTTGAAAAAATGTTTACAGTTTAAGTAAATATATTTTTTATTTCAGGCAAATTCTTTAAATCTTTTCCGTTACAGACTAAAAGCAATGTTAGTAGGGATATTATTTGTTTGATATAAATGATATACCAGAACCAGAGGTGGGTCGCGTAGCCAAAAACTGTACTCAAGTAAGAGTACTGTTACTTAAGAGATTTATTACTCAAGTAAAAGTAAGGAGTAGTCACGCAAATATTTACTTGAGTAAAAGTAAAAAGTATGTTGTGAAAAAACTACTCAAGTACTGAGTAACTGATGAGTAACCTCATTATGGCAACAAATAATGCAAAAAAACATAAAAATAGCAATGAGCAAATTCAGAGCCAGGAATATCTCTTAAGCAACTAAAACAATAATATATATTAAATAATAATACATTAAAATAAAAAAAGGCAAATTGAGCCACAATAACTTAACAGCACCATAGGCTCAGTAGGCATTCATTGATTGATTGACTGAAACTTGTATTAGTAGATTGCACAGTACAGTACATATTCCGTACAATTTACCACTAAATGGTAACACCCCAATAAGTTTTTCAACGTTAAACAATTACTTAATAAATGACCAAGTTGAGGTGATCTACCTCATATATACATACACACACATATCATATATATTAATATGTCCAGGGTGTACCTCGCCTTCCGCCCGATTGTGGCTGAGATAGGTGCCAGCGCCCCCCGCGACCTCAAAAGGGAATAAGCTGTAGGAAATGGATGGATGGATGGATGGATATATATATATATATATATATATATATATATATATATATATATATATATATATATATATATATATATATATATACAGTATATACTTTATATTTATTTATTTTGCCATTTTTGTTTACATGTTAAAGGTGTTTTAATGAATATACATGCATGTTTAACACATAGATTCCTATCTTTCATGAAGACAAGAATATAAGTTGGTGTATTACCTGATTCGGATGACTTGCATTGATTGGAATCAGACAGTATTGATGATAACGTCCACGTTTTCAAATGGAGGAGAAAAAAAGTTCTTCCTTTCTGTCTAATACCACATGAAAGTCGTTGGTTTTTGGCATCTTATTTGTCCAGCTTCTATATTCGTGTTTATACACTTTACAAGAAATATATTGGCGGCAAACTCCGTAGCTTGCTAGCTTGTTTGCGCTGACTTTCGGAGACTCTTATTTTGTTAGCGCAGGCGCGATGGAGCGGCACTTTTATTGTGAAGACAGGAACTGTGTGATCAGTCTTTAGGCTTTTGACGGGAAGTACGGTTAAAATAAAAAGTGTCTTTTTTCCTTTACACTTTTGATTGATTGATTGATTGAAACTTGTATTAGTAGATTGCACAGTACAGTACATATTTCGAACAATTAACCACTAAATGGTAACACCCCAATAAGTTTTTCAACTTTTTTAAGTCGGATTCGATGTGTGACGGTCACGTGACCGCGTGGCCCTGTTTGATTGGCCCAACGTCACCATTGACTGCATGTGATTGGTGAAACACAGACATGCGTAGATCCTACTTTGAAAAAACAAAACAAACATTAATAGATCGATAAAAAAAGTAGCGAGTAACGAGCTGAATGTACAGGGCTGCGGAGCTAGCACTGAGCACTGGGACGGAGAGGCTTTGCGGTGTCTTGGCTGGGTGAGCAGGTGTCGGACACCTCAGTCACCTTGGACGTATCCTCGCTCATCCATGCGGACTGGACACTGGCCGAGAGTGGAGTCGGCTGTCCTGGTTGCTTTGTTGGGTCTGCTCCTGTCTTTGGCCATGCTCCCTCCACCCCAGCGGACGATGGCGTGGAACACCGCAGAGGCCACCACAGTGGATATGTTTCTTTTACTTTTTATTCATAGCTATATGTAGAAGTGTCTGGTTGTATCTGCTGCTTTAATGTCTTTAATGTCCTCTGTGTTCTTAGATGTTTTATGTTTCCCTCTTACACACATGTACGAGGGATGTGTTCTATGGCTATAAGTTGTTTTTTTCCCTTAGCCTCAGTCCGCACCCCCTCTCCAGGGCCCAGGCTAAGACCGATTTTTTAATTTTATTTTAATCTTCTATTTTTTTCTCCCTTTCCCCCCACCTTGTTTCCCTGTATCTCACCTTTTTTGTAAGGGGCGCTGGAAGCCGGCAGACCCGTCAGCAATCCTGTTCTGTCCCCCTGTAATGTTTGTCTGATCTTGAATGGGATTGTGCTGAAAATTTTAATTTTCCTGAAGGAACTCTCCTGACGGAATACATAAAGTACTATCTAATCTAATCTAATCTAATGAATGGAGCGGAATAAAAGTAGCGTTTCTTCTCTATAAATATACTCAAGTAAAAGTAACAGTATGTTGCATAAAAACTAATCTTAGAAGTACAATTTATCCCAAAAGTTACTTAAGTAGATGTAACGGAGTAAATGTAGCGCGCTACTACCCACATCTGACCAGAGCACAACATTGTCGAGCAGACAGTAAGTAGCACAGAATAGCATAGCGTTACAACATCAACAGCATAACATCGCATAGTACAGCACAGCATAAAACTGCATAACATGACATAGAGTAGGATACCATAGTTTAACATAGCACATTGTAGTGCAGATTGGCATAACATAACAGAATAACAACATAATAGTCCGATCCGGTGGCCATGTACTGCTCGCCTGTGTATCGGCTGGGGACATCTCTGCGCTGCTGATCCGCCTCCGCTTGGGATGGTTTCCTGCTGGCTCCGCTGTGAACGGGACTCTCGCTGCTGTGTTGGATCCGCTTTGGACTGGACTCTCGCGACTGTGTTGGATCCATTATGGATTGAACTTTCACAGTATTATGTTAGAAACGCTCGACATCCATTGCTTTCCTCCTCTCCAAGGTTCTCATAGTCATCATTGTCACCGACGTCCCACTGGGTCATTATTGTCGCCGATGTCCCACTGGGTGTGAGTTTTCCTTGCCCTTATGTGGGCCTACCGAGGATGTCGTAGTGGTTTGTGCAGCCCTTTGAGACACTAGTGATTTAGGGCTATATAAGTAAACATTGATTTATTGATTGATTGATAATCTACCAACATAGCAGCATAACAACATGACATTATAGTATAGCGTAACAACATTGCACTGCATACCACAAAATAACATAGTATAATATTACATAGCATAACATATCAGTATAACATTGCAAGTACAGCACAGCTTAACTTTGCATTAGAGTTCTGTGGAAATACAGTATGTACTTAACAAAAAAAGGTGAAATAGCTGAAAACATGTGTTGTATTCTAGTTTATTCAATATAGCCACCCTTTTCTCTGATTACTGCTTTGCTTACTCTTGGCATTCTCTCGATGAGCTTCAAGAACACCTGTGAAGTGAAAACCAATTACATGAATTACCATGAATTGATTAACGTGGACCCCGACTTAAACAAGTTGAAAAACTTATTCGGGTGTTACCATTTAGCGGTCAATTGTACGGAATATGTACTGTACTGTGCAATCTACTAATAAAAGTATCAATCAATCAATCAATACAGGTGACTACCTCTTGAAGCTCATTGAGAAAATGCCAAGAGCGTGCGAAAAAGTAAACAACGCAAGGGGTAGCTATTTTGAAGAAACTCAAATATAAAACATGTTTTCAGTTATTTCACCTTTTTTTGTTAAGTACATAACTCCACATGTGTTCATTCATAGTCTTGATGCCTTCAGTGACAATCCACAACAGGGGTGTCAAACTCAAATACAGAGTGGGCCAAAATTTCAAACTGAACAAAGCCGCGGGCCAAGGTTGAACAAATTAACCTTTTAATAGGGACCCAAACAAGTTTTGCATTGAACATTGAACAAGCAAGGCTTATATACAGTAACTTTATAGTGACATGCAAAATCGAGCTTCAAATTATAATAATAATAATAAAAAAATATCAATGGCTTTTCAAATAAAATGTATATACAAATGTAATGCCTCTTTTCTATTTGCAGCCTTCTGAGGTAAATATCAAAATATATTGTAGCGTCCCGAAAGAGTTAGTGCTGCAATGGGTTCTGGGTATTTTTTTTTTTGTTGTGTTTATGTTATGTTACAGTGCAGATGTTCTCCCGAAATGTGTTTGTCATTCTTGTTTGGTGTGAGTTCACAGTGTGGCACATATTTGTAACAGTTGTAAAGTTGTTTAATACGGCCATCCTCAGTGTGACCTGTATGGCTGTTGACCAAGTATGCCGTGCATTCACTTATGTGTGTATAATAGCCGCATATATTATGCGAGTGGGCCTGCAGGCTGTTTGTATGGAGGAAATGCGGACGGGACGACAAGTTGTAGAGAATGCTAAAGGCAGTACCTTTAAGGCACGCCCTCAATATTGTTGTCCGGGTGAAAATCGGGAGAATGCTTGCCCCGGGAGATTTTCGGGAGGAGCACTGAACTTCGGGAGAATTGTCAAGTGTGAGAAATTGCGGTGTTACAGCGGCACCGCTGCTGTGTAGTAACGGCGGGCCAGCTGTAATGTTAATTTGATATTGCCTCAAGGGCCAAATTAAATTACACGGGCCAGGGTTTGACACCCATGATCTACAATGTAAATAGTCATGAAAATAAAGAAAACACATTGAATGAGAAGGTGTGTCCAAACTTTTGGCATGTACTGTATATATTGTATATGCTGAAGATAAAGATAATAAGATATCCAAAATTAATAGATGGCCTCCCAAAAAAGTTCTCATTTTAAAATGACTTCAAACAAGTGTCAGTCTTACTTTAACTTTGTATTGCACAATGTAGCACGGACTACCATAGCTTAGCAGAACAAAGCACAGCACAGTAGGCCTTCAGAACAACATAACAGCAGAGCACAGCATAATCATGTAGACAAAAAGCAGACCCTTAAGTGTCTATAAAATACCTGTTGTATAACTTTGGAGGCTTTTTTGGTCGTTTCGCAAATTCTATGACCTTCGTGCTTTTTAACTGTAATTAGATTCTTATCCTTATTAGGATTATTTGGCCTGTGTGTAGGTCTTCTCTCAATGAATTTCATTCCGTGCTGCAAAAGTGACCTTCCTCACTGTATCTTTCTTTGCAGTCTGATGAGGGGATGAAGGTGATTATTGACAGTGGAATGAATACTGTATTTTAGCTCACCATGGTGATCTGCAGGCTACTACTCTCCTCGCCCTAAAAACATGCCTGTGGCGTTCCTCAAGGTTCCGTGTGATGCCTGAGGCGCTGAAATGCTCATCGAGCCGTTCCTCCCCGATGTTTATGATGAGATGAGCTTGACATATGCTAAAGCTTTTATCGCCTTTTCCACAGATATATTGATCTTACCTGCGTCAACATGCATTGGGATCAATACTGGCGTTTTTAATTGTAGGCGATGGTAGCTGAAAAATGACACAAACTCCATGTACCATAAAAATAAAATGGCACCAGCCCTCTTAAAATATGAATGTTTTTTGCTCTAAAATCAAATAGTTATTAAATCCATCCTATTTGGCGACTTCCAGCTCCTTTGGGGATCGTGTGATGTGCAGTGAAGCTGAAGCATTATATTTGACGTTCTCCAATGTGCTAATAAATGGAACGTGCATGTGTTACCGAGATTTGAAAACCGTTCATGCCTCTTTGCCTATTGTCTAAAATATACAGTGAGAAAACGCGTCCTGAGCAAGGTGTGGGTGAATATCAAACATGAAGGTGTTTTTAGTAAAATGCAGATGTGTATCAGCATTGGATGAAGTGGCGTTTTAGGCCTATTGGTTGCCATAGAACTCTTAAGTGAATTAATAAGAATGCTTAACCTGAGGTGATACCATTTGAATGTGATTATTGTCTTCGGGAAAAGATACTTAATAGGATGTGTGACTTAGAAATAGATATTAATACAACCCAGAGGAAAAAGTGATGGAATCAACAATAATGGAGGATGTTCATTCAACTGTTTAATTTTGTACAAAAAGGCAGATAACAGACATGACACAAAACTAATAACGCTCTGGCTTTAAGAAACACTAAAATACATGAAACAGATCAGTTTCGCAGGTCTGAGTCTTGTCATTGACCATTTTCTTCTATTTCCACCACAGATTTTCAATTCGATTGCAAGCCAGGACATTGACATGCCATGACATGTTTTTACAGTGTTTGCTATATGGCAAATCACATTATCATCTTTAAAAAATGATGTAATCATGCTGCAAATGGCCCCCCATTGAAAAATAAGAAATATAAGTTGATAAAGAAGTTGATAAAGATTGTAATGAAGATTTTGAGGAAGATTTTGATGAAGAGTTTGATGATGATTTTGACAAAGAATGGGAAGAACAACAAGAAGAAGAACAACAAGAAGAAGATGAGCAAGAAGAAAGACAAGAAGAAGAAGAACAATGAGAAGAAAAAGAACAAAAAGAATAAGAAACAGAAGAAGAAGAAGATGGAACAGATGAACAAGAAGAACGACAAGGAGAAGAAGAAGAAGAACAAGAATAATAATAACAAGAAGAAGAACAAGGAGAAGAAGAAAAACAAGAAAAATGATAAAAAGAAGAAGAACAAGAAAAAGGAGAACAAGAAGAAGAACAAGGAGAAGAAGAAGAAGAAGAAGAACAGGAAGACGAACAAGAAGAAGAAAACAATAAGAAAAAGAAAAAGTCGTAGAAGTCAAAGGAAAAGAAGATGAAGTCAAAGAACAAGTCAAAGATAAAGAAGATTAAATACAAAGAAGGTAAACACAAAGAAGATAAAGTCAAAGAAGAACAAAGGTGGTGAAAGAGGAAAAAAAGACCGGGTGCACAGGTGGCCGTGGCCGACTTCCTTTCCCGCTCCCTCAAAGGGGGACGAAGTCCCGGCTTGCGCCAGGCTGTGGAGGTCTGTGAAGGGGCGTGGCCGGCAGGCCTGCAGCGGGGCGGGGCGGGCCGGGGACCGGCTCCAAGATTGGCCTCAGGTGCGTAGGTGGCCCACCTGGGCGCAGTTTTGCAATCACCTCTCAATGTGTAAAAGGGCAGCAGGAGATGTAGGAGGGGGAGCTGGAGAGCCAGTGGTGCATGAGGAGCCAACGCAACATAGAGCGAGACACAGACGACGCTGGGGACGGCTGAAAAGCAACCGGAAGAGCATGCAGTTTGAAGAGGCGAGAGCTGAAATGTGACCCGACGGGAACTGAAGTTTATTGAATGAATAAACAAAGTGACAAAACTGCTCGCAGTCATGTCCTTCATTGTTGGTCCAAGGAACCCGAAGGGAATAGATCCTCCACAATTGTCGCCCAACATGGCCGGATCACCAGTGGCGGTGGAAGACGACCCCCTGTGAGCTCTCATAGGGGCGCTCGCCGAGCTGGCAACGAGGAGCCGCCGACGGCTCGAGGAGTACCGCCAACATCCTGCAGATGTTGGTGGACCAGGCGGTGTGAGAGGGCGGATTGGGGTGGGGGCTGAAAATGGCCCCCATTGATGAAGAAGTTGATAAAAATTGTGATGAAGATTGTGATGAAGATTATGATGAAGATTGTAATGAAGATTGTGATGAAGATTTTGATGAAGAGTTGGATGACGATTTTGACGAAAAATGGGAAAAAGAACAAGAACAAGAAAGAGAACAAGAAGAAGAAGACGGAATAGAAGAGGAAGAAGAACAAGAAGAAGAAGAAAGACAAGAAGATGAAACAATGCATGTCGATTTACCTTTCTGTAGAAATTTGATAATCTTCTATTTTGTTTCAAACGGCATCTCCCTTGTTGGAGTCATGATTTGTTGTCCTTAAATGCTTTTAAATCCAAACAGCTGAATGAACACCCTCCATGTGTGGGTATTTCATAATTTTTGCCAGGGTTGTATCTTTATCATTGGCGGAACAGGAAGCGACCAGGAATATCTTTGCAGTAAAGTTTCATATGAAGTGATTTTTCATTCATAAATTGGCATTTTACTTGTGTTTCTTCAAGCCGAATTGGTTGCAGGGCCCTACACACAGCATGAAATCTGCATTTAGTGAGGGTGGTGGTTCTGCTGACATTGAAAATAAAAACAAGAAAAAGAAGCAAAAGAAAAAAAAAAGTTGTACTTCTAAAAAATATATATATTTTTTTTTTTTACTCAAGTTTTATCTCACACAACTGTGTCTCTCTCTCCTACAGTATGGATACCAACACCTTACACACCAAACAGCAGGTTAGAGTATGCGCCATTTTTGGAGTCCGTAGAAGGAGTACTGGAGAGTGCTCCCTCAGGTGATTCCCTTTTCTAACGGGGGACTTCAACGCTCATGTTGGCAACAACAGTGAGACCGAGAAAGGCATGATTGGCCACCTTCATCTCAACCAGATGGATTGTTTGTTATTAGACTGTTGTGCTTGTCAACGATTTTCCAAAACAAATACCATGGTCGAACATAAGCGTGCCCATCTGTGCACTAGGCACCAGGATACCCTAGGCCACAGTTCAAAGATCAACTTTGTGGTTGTTTCATTGGATTTACAGCCTCATGTTTTGGACCAAAAGGAGAAGGTCACAGGTACAAGCGGCCAAAATGAGCTTCCTCCGCCGGGTGGCGGGGCTCTCCCTTAGAGATAAGGTGAGAAACTCTGTCATTCGGAAGGAGCTCAGAGTGAACCCGCTGCTCCTCCACATCGAGAGAAGCCAGATGAGGTGGTTCAGGCATTTGGTCAGAATGGCCGCCAAACACCTCCCTGAGAAGGTATTTATGGCGCGTCTGACGCCGGAGAAGACTCAGGACACGGTGGAAGGACTATGTCTCCGAGCTAGCATGGGACCGCCTTGATATTTTCTGGGAAGAGCTGGACGAAGTAGCTGGGGAGAGGAAAGTCTGGGCTTCTCTGCTTAGGCTGCTGCCCCTGCAACCTTACTTAGGACAAGCAAAAGAAGATGGATGGATGGATGGATGGACGGATGGATGGATAGATAATACCTGGACATCAAGACTAGGCATGATTATCTTTGAGTTTTGATCTTCGGCATCGGATCCCATTAGAATTGTGCCTTTGTTGCTAAAAGCGTCTCATCTCAAAGTAATCTGTGCCCTATTTCCAAATATATTGTAAGAAAGTGATCCCAAAATGCCTTTAAAGAAAATCCATACTGGCACCACATTACAACACAAGTACACTGTGTATTATTGATAAAGTTTATATTTTCTGGGGTCCTCTTCCTTTCACAAAATACAAACAGATATATTTTTGTTATAGAACTTTCTTTGTACCATCACTTTTTATTGATCTCTTTAAACAAGTGTACATTTTCTTCCTCAAATAGATAATGTTGCTTATTTTCCTATACTGTGGATTCTAAAGGGTTTTTTTTCAAACCCAGTGTTGTATTCCTTCCAATCGGTGGATTAACATGACCATAACCATAACCAGACCTGAAATAGTATATGTTGAAGCAGTGTGCATGTGTTCGTCACGCATGGCATCCTGGTTTTGTCAACAAGCCCGTCTTGTTTTTGTCTCTCTCCTCCCGATTCTGATGAATGTAGTTAGAGTTGGTTGGGGCGTAAGCCATGTTCACAATTGTCTCTCTCGGGCCTTCCGTGGCTGAATCCGATGTGCAGGCACATGATGTTCTGGAACCATCACATCAAGGAGTAGTGCATATGAGCCTCTGTTGCCTTGCATAGGCTGTGTGCTGGCGGTGGTGGAAGTGGCAGGGACGGGTGGGTGGGGGGTGGTGCATTTCCTTCAGGGAATTGTGTGTTTCAGTATGGATATTGCAAGCTGTGGCAGAGAGAATAAACAGACTGTGTCTAACACAGGGGATGAGCCTGCGCACAGAAGCAGTTCGGTGACTGATGTTTGTCTGCGTCAATTTATTTGTTTGGCAAACAAATGTATTATTAACACACCGATGTCCTTGCTGTTTTCTTCCACTGCATCAGTGTCCTTTTGAATAAGAGAGGTCACAGGACCTCTTCAAAAATATCAACATAACCTCAATGAACACATGGAGAGAAAGCAACGATATGTACTGTTGAGGTTTACACAAGTAATGTAGAGAATGGCATCTTATAATTATCTTAGCGGCCACGAAACGGCCACTGCAAGGGTGTCTTAAGTGCAGCGTACAGCTCGTTTTTGTTTTTTTAAATATGTTCTAATCTAAAATATTTTATTAAACATAAAAAAACAACAGCAACATTTTAACAAAAGAGCAAAAAAGTGAAGTAAAAATTCAAAAGTTTACTACAAGTACCACTAATAGTAACGATGTGCTTTGCCACCCACAAGCTGTTTTTAGTAGTTCTCAGCTTGTTTATGAGAAAAAAATTATATTGTTATAAGATGACCCTCTTTTTTAAGACAATATTCCAAAAAAAAAAAGACGGAATCAATCACTTTAAACTGTTTTTAGTATTAGTATTAGTATAAAAACCGCTACATTGCAATAAAAATGTGTTATTATATTTCTTATAGCATAACTTAAGGCTGCAAAGATTAATCGCACAAATGTATTCCAAAAAATATTAGATATTTATTCCGTTTTTTGAATTAGTCATTTAATGAGTGTTGCTAATAAAAAATAATAATAAAATCAACCGCATCGAGTGCCGCGAATTCTAAATACGCGGATAGTGCTTCTGCACTGCCGTAGGGAGGAGGATCTGTGTGGCGGTGAATTGTGGACTTTTTTATTTTTTACATTTAATTCATTATTTTTGTTATTGCATGAATGTAAAAGTGTAATTAGAATGTTGAGGATGTGAAGAAGTTTTAATTAATTTGAACATATACCCCTAAAAAAGGGATTCAGGCTATTACGTGTTTATAATATTCGATGAATCTGACAAACTAATTTATAAATTACTAAAATAATCAATATCTGCAGCCCGAGACTAACTTGACAGTTGTTTGATGACTCACCTTCACTGATTAGTGTTATCAGACATTTTAATTATTACATTTTGTGTAATTTTTTTAGCGAGTTTCCGTGTTGAGACTGCATCTCTTAAAATCAATGGCGTCTGTGTGTGTGTGTGTGTGTGTGTGTGTGTGTGTGTATGTGTGTTGTGCATGTATACGTGCCTGTGTTTGTGCGTGCGTGTGCGACAAGGAGACAAGGTTTGACTCGATTGGGAAGAAGTTGTTTGGCGGCAGTTGGGTTACATGAATAGAGTTATGGACCTTTAATATAAGATCACCTTTTTTCATGGTAAACTATTGTTATATTTGTCAGACTATCAGACTTTGTTTGGCTCTTTACAATATTTTGTTTCTGGCCCCATTTTGGTCTCAAATATTACTTGTTTATTATTAATATAATAATAATAATAATCCATCCATCCATTTTCTACCGCTTATTCCCTTTTGGGGTGGCGGGGGGCGCTGGCGCCTATCTCAGCTACAATCGGGCGGAAGGCAGGGTACACCCTGGACAAGTCGCCACCTCATGGCAGGGCCAACACAGATAGACAGACAACATTCACACTCACATTCAAACACTAGGGCCAATTTAGTGTTGCCAATAATAATAATGATAAATATTATTATTAGTGTTTTTAAAATTAATATTATTATAATTAGACTCCTAAATGGCCCCAACCACACCGTATACCTAAAGTCCCCGACCCACTTACACAAACTCAGTATGTTTCCATGCACTTAATGGGAAACCTCAGTGATTAATAATGCAACCTCAATAACGTGGTTTGCATGATGTAAAATAACTTTAATACATTTTTGTTTTTTTTCAAAGATGTGAAAATTTAAATACAGTAAATTAGTAAATCATACAATCTGTCATTATTCACTTGAATTCGATTATAAATATGTCAAGTTTCCCTTTACTGCATAGTTTAAGGTAGAGATTAAATGTTTAATTTTTTTCATTGGTGTATACTAATAATAATATACACCATTTTAATGACAATAATAATTATTATAATGATTACTGTTATTTCATCTACTGGGGGTTAACTCTCCAAAGTCTTTAAAAACTAGTGACACCTTGTTTAAAGATTTAATCAAGGTATGAGTATGAGTATGAGTATGAGTTTATTTCGAACATGCAAGCATACAATTTCTTGAATGCACTACAATTATGTTATAATGCAAATTGAAACGTAAACATAAGTTTGCTTGATACTGCCAGAAGTAGATATATAAAATTTTTATGTCTCTTTTACCTAATCTTGGCTCTCAAATGTTGGCGCTGAGTGTGAATGCATAAAGGTAATAAATAAATAAATGATAAATTGGTTGTACTTGAATAGCGCTTTTCTACCTTCAAGGTACTCAAAGCGCTTTGACACTACTTCCACCTTTACCCATTCACACACACATTCACACACTGATGGAGGGAGCTGCCATGCAAGGCGCTAACCAGCACCCATCAGGAGCAAGAGTGAAGTGTCTTGCTCAGGACACAACGGAAGTGACGAGGTTGGTACTAGGTGGGGATTGAACCAGGGACCCTCGGGTTGCGCACGCTGTCCCTGGTGAGTGTTATGTTTTTGGACGTCGCAAGTTGCCGTAGTTGTAAGCAATGCATGATGAGAATCCAGATGTTCTGTCATTGTATTGAAGTGCCGGCTGAAATAAAGACACGCTAAGAAATAGCTACGTGCCCGTCTACTTTATGGGTCGGAGACAAACTTACAAATAATAGGGATATATATAACAGTGAGCTTTGATGACATTATGACGTCTGTGTTGAGTGGAATGAACCATTTTGCATTTTTGCAAGGGAGTGTAGGTTTTGTTACACATGTAGTCTTAAATTAATAATACGTTTCTCGATGAATTAGTTCTTACTGGGCGTACACACTTGGCACATTCTAAACCAGTGGTTCTCAACCTTTTTTCAGTGATGTAGCCCCTGTGAACATTTTTTTAATTCAAGTACCCCCTAATCAGAGCAAAGTATTTTTGGTTGAAAAAAAGAGATAAAGAAGTAAAATACAGCACTATGTCATCAGTTTTTTATTTATTAAATTGTATAACAGTGCAATATATTGCTCATTTGTAGTGGTCTTTCTTGAACTATTTGGAAAAAAAGATATAAAAATAACTAAAAACTTGTTGAAAAATAAACAAGTGATTCAATTATGAATAAAGATTTCTACACATAGAAGTAATCATCAACGTAAAGTTTCCTCTTTGATTGTAATAGAGATCTATCTGGATTCATCAACTTAATTCTAAACATTTCTCCACAAAAAAAGAAATCTTTAACATCAATATTTATGGAACATGTCCACAAAAAATCTAGCTGTCAACACTGAATATTGCATTGTTGTATTTTTTTTCACTGTTTATGAATGTCAGGTAGGATTTGTGACGAACCCCAAGATGCAGAGAGGGTGGCAGGCATTGAGCAAAAAATCATAATTGAATGTCCAAAAACATTAAAATGGAAGGCAAAATACAAACCAGGAACTAGGAGACAGGAAACAGGAAACAGGAACTTGGACGAAATGACAGCACGCTGCCAACAGCAATAGGATGCAGGTACAAACGGTAGGAGCGACAAGAGCGACATGCAATACAATAATCCAGCCCAGAGTGGAGGGACAAGCAGGTCAAAATAGCTGATTGACACCAGGTGTGGCCCGGTGCCAATCAGCCACAGCTAAGGGGGAAAAAGGACTCAGGGATAACAGCAGGAAATAAAAGACAAAATAAGAGGAAACACAGAGGAAAAACTAAAGCATGACCAAACTGTCAGGTACAAACCTGACAATGAACTTACATTCATATTTTGTTTAAGTATTTTTCAATAAATATATTTATGAAGGATTTTTGAATTGCTGCTATTTTTAGAATATTTTTCTAAAATCTCACGTACCCCTTGGCATACCTTCAAGTACCCCCAGGGGTACGCGTACCCCCATTTGAGAACCACTGTTCTAAACCACTTAATGACATAATATCAGAGTTTTGTCGCTGTTTAATTCTCCTTTCATGGTGTCCGGCATTCTGATAGATGCCATACCCAAAGTAAATGCTTGATGACCATTGTCAACTGGAATAACACCCCACTATTTCTCATGTTTTAACTTTACTTTGACACAATGTGATATATAGTGTGATGTCTTGCAGCTTCTCAGTTAAATCCAGCTTTGCAGTTGCAGGCCCCATGTAAGGCTGAATGTTATAGTAGTGTTAACAAAAAGAAAGTATACTGTATGCCAGGGGTTTTCAACCTTTTTGACTTTTCCACTACAAAGAGGCCCGGAGCCCACCTAAATATTAACAGTGAATAAGTAATGTTACCATGTATTTTAATCGTATTCAATAATTATATCTAAACTACTTACAATTAAACTGATCCACCTTGTCAAATGATATAAAAAAAAACACTTGTTAATCACAAAAAAATATTGTTAAGACTTAGGTCAGGCTGCTAACCAAACCAAACACTAAACAACTAACTATACTGCAAAAATTAAAAAAAAGGCTGAAAACCTGATGACTAATACATCTCAATTCATTGATGCAGTGCTAAAATTAATACATTCTGACTGGATTAAAAGACGGTAGTGATATATGTGTAACGGTTCTGACCCCTGCTGCCTCCCATTTATCTGTGCGCTCCAGAGAGAGCACGGGCGTTTCCTCTCCGCTTTGGACGTGCCTCTGCACGGCTGCAGAAGGTCTGCAATTAGCGCATCTGCCCATGATAACCAAACTGCCTTCTTAAGCCGGCACAACCTCGTTCCTTTGCCATGTCACAATACTGCAATGTTTGTAGTTTCTCTCTCTCTCTCTCTCTCTCTCTCTCTCTCTATGACCTCTGCACTCGTGTTCACCTGCCTTTGTCATCTCCCTTGTTCCCTTAGATACCTTCCGTTGCCTTGGAAGTGAGCCGTGCACCTCACTTCCATGGACCCATCTGGATTCAGACTGCGCCCTCAATCCTCAACCCCGCTTTGGACACAGACCTCTCGACCTCGCTCTGTCCAGCCCCCACGTACCTCCCGCTTGTGTATACGTACCTTCATCTGCCTAGCCCCTTTTGGACTTGTCTCCATCTTCACTCAACACACACCTTCAACAACCCCCTGGTGATATTTCCTTGCTAATGCTTCACATAGTTCTGCATGACACACAACTAGTAGCATCCACACTCCACCACACAATCAAGCCTCAATAAAAGATTTTTGAGCCATTCCATCTACCTAAATGCCGTCTCGTTCTACATAGTACTGTCACTGTACGTTCTGGCAATGTCAGAACCAGACGGCATTGTCAGAGCAAAGACCACGCTCCCTCCCGAACTCCAATGAGCCCCAAAGTAACTGCGATGCACGGGATACTCCAGCAGCACCAAGAGCGCTTCTCTTCACTGGAAAACTAGCTAGACGTTACCTTCGCTAGCTTGCTCGCTAGAATGGACTCCTTAACCTTAACCCGTATGCCGACTCCCCCCACACCAGAACCGGCAGTTTCTGCTGACCCCGGGAACCCTTCTTATACACGGGAACCGAAGATTCCCAGTCCCAGACCCTTTAAAAGCAATTCTGATCTGTGCCGTGGATTCTTGGTCCAATACGAGATGACTTTCCAACATCAGCTGTATTGTTATGCTTCTGACGGGGCCAAGAGCGTGTTTATTTTTTCTCTCCTGGCTGGTAGAGCGCTCAAGTGGGCCAAAGCAGCTGTGAACCGGAAATTTGGGCTGGACACAAACTATTCCACCTTACACTCAGAATTCCAGGGCATATTTGATCACCTGGTAGATGTTGGGACGCCGCCTCACGCCTCCAGTCCATTCCATTCAGCAGGGATCCCGCTCCGAAGCTGACTAGACCCTCTATTTCCGCACTCTCGCAGCAGACAGTGAGTTGGGTGACAAAGCACTCCTGAGCGCGTACCGGAGGGGGCTAAGTGAGGACATCAATGACGGCCCACTACGGACCGTCCAACCTCTTATCAAGACCTCATCGTACTGACTCTTCGAATGGACCAGAGATTAATCGAGAGAAATGCGGAATGAAGACAAGCAGCTCTCTACCAAGTCCCCAGACTTGTTGAGACTCGAACACCAGCATTCTCTCCCTCCAGTCCCAAGTCCCAGCCCGCTAAGTACATGACCATGGTTCCACCAACCGCTTTTCCCACACCAGTCCAAACGGAGGAACCAATGCAGCTAGGCAGACCACACCTAGTGGCAGAGGAGAGGGAAAGGACATTCCGGCAGCGCCTTTGTCTTTATTGCAGGTTAGCGGTGCGCGCAATAAAGACATGCCCGACGCGGCCAAAAGACAAGGCAGGGGGGATCTTAGTGAGTCACACTTCCGTTCCCCAAGTCACCAAAGACTGTGGCATTCTCTTTTCGGCTATCCTGTCCTGGAGCTCGAAGAACCTGACCGTCGGGGCCTATCTGGAGTTGGGGGCTGACGATAGCTTTATGGACCGGGAGTTCACCTGACAGGCAGGAATCAGTCTCCTGCCCCTGGATACCTCACTAGAGGCTCAAGCCCTGGATGGACGCCCTCTGGGACCTATTACCCACCGCACGGAACCCTTATCCTTGACCCTCTCGGGCAACCACACTGGGACCCTCAGCCTTTGGATCCTTAATGCCCCGATTGCTCCACTTGTCCTTGGCCAATCCTGGCTCCGGAAACACGACCCTCATATTTCCTGGTCCTCGAGAGAAGTATTGGCCTGGAGTATGTATGACATGTCATGAACACTATCTGAAATTTGCATTACCACGGTCGGATAGTCCCAGACCTGTGTCACCTCCTGCAGACCAGTCCATTATTCCTCACCGCAGTCTTCGACAAGGAGCGTGCAATTTCCCTTACCCCACACAGACCTTATGACTGTGCCATCGAACTAGTCCCCGATGCTGTCCTTCCTAGTTGCCTGTACAACCTCTGCCTGCCTGAGAAACATTGCCATGATTGCCATTGATCCAAGATGGTGGCGCGCATAGAGGCGATGTCCCAGGCTCTCCCCTTAGGTGCATTGTTTTAATTATTTTTATATAGTTTATTACTAGCCCAGTCAGCAACTTGCTGGGCGAAGGTTATGTACAGCTGAAACGATTTGTTGGAGCTTTGATTGCGGTCAGAGCAGGCTATTTCATTTTTTTTTACGAGCCGACACAACATCCCGGAGGATCTAGCACGAAAGCCCTGGAGCTCCATGGCTACTGTGCCCGGCTAGGCGGAGGCGAAGACGCCGTGGCCGAAGGGGCGGCATGTTAGTGGGACTAAGAATGAACCCAAACAGACCAGTGATACCAAGTCTATTCCTGGCTAATGCGAGATCGCTCGCTCCTCATGATGAAGAGGACAAGATGGACAAGGTGAGGCTCTGTGTAGCACAAAACACTGTGAAGGACAGCTGCGCCCTATTGTTTACGGAAACCTGGTTTACGTCCTCAATCCCAGACGCTAGCATGGAGCTAACCGGTCACACAGTACACAGAAAGGACAGAAACGCAAGCGACGTGGGGGTGGATTGCTAACCTACTTACACAACAACTGGACTTCAGATTCAAAGGTAGTAAACAGCCAATATTCCCAAGATCTGGAATATATTCTGGTAAATACCGACCCTTCCATCAAGTCAGGGAGCACTCTGCTGTCCTGATCACAAACGTGTATATAGCTCCCGATGCTAACGCTAGCATGGCGCTAGCTCTGCTGCACGATACAATCAGTGCACAACAGAACAAATATCCCGACGCAGTCCACATGGACTTTAATCATGTTGACCTAAAAAAAGTGCTCCCCAAACTTCACCAGCATGCGAAGTGTGCTACGAGGGGAGCTAACACACTGGACAAAGTCTATTCCAACATAAAAAATGGATATAGAGCCAAATAACTTTCCCAATTAGGCAAGTCTGACCACATGTCCCTGCTCCTATTACCAGCTTACATACCAATAAGGAAAAAGTGCTCCTATCACAACCAAAACGATCAAAACATGGCCGGAGGGAGCCATGGAACAGCTGCAGGACTGCTTTGATACAATAGACTGGTCAGTTTTTGAAAACTCAGACTTGGAGTGGTACACAGAAGCGGACCTTGGGTACATCAAACAGTGCATAGACACTGTCACAGTGGACAAGCGCATCCGGGTCTACCCCAACAGGAAGCTCTGGATGACAAAAATAGTCCAGGGCTTACTCAAAGAGAGAGACAGTGCCTTCAAAGCACGGGACCAGGCACTCTACAGTGCTGCCGGAGCCAACCTGAAGAGAGGTATCAGAGAGGCAAAAGCCGAGCACTGGTGGAAAATGGAAGTCCACCTGCAGAGCAACAACACCAAGGAGGTATTGAAAGGAATACAACACATGACCAACTTTAGACCCATTAACTCTTTCGGCTGACGGTAATGCCTCTCGAGCGGGGGAGTTAAACAGCTTCTATGCCCGTTTCAAGAGAAAAACACCTGCAGCCGTCACAACACCCTCACCTAACACGAACAGCAGCTGCACCCTTATACTGGAGGAGCACAAGGTGAGAAGCACACTGAGGGCAGTGAACCCGAGGTAGGCTACGGGCCCAGAGGGGGTCCCGAGACAGGTACTGAGGGACTGTGCAGACCAGCTGGCCGGAGTATTTACTAAGACCTTCACCCAGTCCCTCTCTCAGGCCGTCATTCCATCATGCCTGAAGACCTCCATAATAATCCCGGTGCCGAAAAAGAACTCCGTCAGCTGCCAGAATGACTACCATCCAGTAGCACTTACACCTATAGCCATGAAGTGCTTTGATAAGCTGGTTCTGACCCATATTACCTCAGTCCTCCTTCCCGAGCTCAACCCACACCAGTTTGCCTACAGAGCCAACAGATCCACAGAGGACGCCATTGCCACAGCCCTACACTCCTCCCTGGGCCACCTGGAGACGTGGGGGGGGGGGGGGGCTATGTGCGGCTGCTTTTCGTGGATATAGTTCAGTATTTAACACCATTATACCTGATTGACTAGTGTCCAAACTGTCAGACTTGGGTCCATCCAACTCCATCTGCATGTGGATTAAGGACTTCTTATCCAACCGCTCCCCCGAAGGTGCAGTTGGGTCGCCACATGTCATCGAGCCTGTACCTCAGCACCGGCTCTCCACAAGGCTGCGTGCTGAGCCCCCTTCTCTACTCCCTCTACACATATGACTGCACACCTGCCCACTCCAGCAACTCCATCATTAAATTTGCAGATGACACCACCTCTATGAAGAAGACAAAACATGGACCCAGATTTCCCTCGCCCGGACGCGGGTCACCGGGGCCCCCCTCTGGAGCCAGGCCCGGAGGTGGGGCACGATGGCGAGCGCCTGGTGGCCGGGCCTGTTCCCATGGGACACGGCCGGGCACAGCCCGAAGAGGCAACGTGGGTCACCCCTCCAATGGGCTCACCACCCATAGCAGGGCCCATAGAGGTTGGGTGCAATGTGAGCTGGGCGGAAGCCGAAAGCAGGGCACTTGGCGGTCCGATCCTCGGCTACAGAAGCTAGCTCTTGGGACGTGGAACGTCACCTCACTGGGGGGGAAAGAGCCTGAGCTAGTGCGCGAAGTGGAGAAGTTCCGGCTGAATATAGTCGGACTCACTTCGACGCACAGCAAGGACTCTGGAACCACTTCTCTCGAGAGGGACTGGACCCTCTTCCACTCTGGCGTTGCCGGCAGTGAGAGGCGACGGGCTGGGGTGGCAATTCTGGTTGCCCCCCCGGCTTAAAACCTGCACGTTGGAGTTCAACCCAGTGGACGAAAGGGTAGCCTCCCTCCGCCTTCGGGTGGGGGGGCGGGTCCTGACTCTTGTTTGTGCTTACGCACCAAACAGCAGTTCAGAGTACCCACCCTTTTTGGGTACACTCGAGGGAGTACTGGAAAGTGCTCCCCCGGGTGATTCCCTTGTTTCTACTGGGGGACTTCAACGCTCATGTTGGCAACGACAGTGAAACCTGGAGAGGCGTGATTGGGAAGAATGGCCGCCCGGATCTGAACCCGAGTGGTGTTTTGTTATTGGACTTTTGTGCTCGTCACAATTTGTCCATTACAAACACCATGTTCAAACATAAGGGTGTCCATATGTGCACTTGGCACCAGGACACCCTCGGCCGGAGTTCCATGATCGACTTTGTAGTTGTGTCATCGGATTTGCGGCCTTATGTCATGGACACTCGGGTGAAGAGAGGGGCAGAGCTTTCTACCGATAACCACCTGGTGGTGAGTTGGCTGCGATGGTGGGGGAGGATGCCGGACCGACCTGGCAGGCCCAAACGCATTGTGAGGGTCTGCTGGGAACGTCTGGCAGAGTCTCCTGTCAGAGAAAGTTTCAATTCCCACCTCCGGAAGAACTTCGTACATGTCACGAGGGAGGTGCTGGACATTGAGTCCGAGTGGACCATGTTCCGCACCTCTATTGTCGAGGCGGCTGATCGGAGCTGTGGCCGCAAGGTAGTTGGTGCCTGTCGGGGTGGCAATCCTAAAACCCCCTGCTGGACACCAGCGGTGAGGGATGCCGTCAAGCTGAAGAAGGAGTCCTATCGGATCCTTTTGGCTGATAGGACTCCGGAGGCAGTGGACAGGTACCGACAGGCCAAGTGGTGTGCGGCTTCAGCGGTCGCTGAGGCAAAAACTCGGACACGGGAGGAGTTCGGGGAAGCCATGGAAAACGACTTCCGGACGGCTTCGAAGCGATTCTGGACCACCATCCGCCGCCTCAGGAAGGGGAAGCAGTGCACTATCAACACCGTGTATGGTGCGGATGGTGTTCTGCTGACCTCAACTGCGGATGTTGTGGATAGGTGGAAGGAATACTTCGAAGACCTCCTCAATCCCACCAACACGGCTTCCTATGAGGAAGCAGTGCCTGGGGAATCTGTGGTGGACTCTCCTATTTCTGGGCCTGAGGTTGCTGAGGTAGTTAAAAAGCTCCTCGGTGGCAAGGCCCCGGGGGTGGACGAGACCCGCCCGGAGTTCCTTAAAGCTCTGGATGCTGTGGGGCTGTCTTGGTTGACAAGACTCTGCAGCATCGCGTGGACATCGGGGGCGGTACCTCTGGATTGGCAGAACGGGGTGGTGGTTCCTTTCTTTAAGAAAGGGGACCGGAGGGTGTGTTCCAACTATCGTGGGATCACACTCCTCAGCCTTCCCGGTAAGGTTTATTCAAGTGTACTGGAGAGGAGGCTACGCCGGATAGTCGAACCTCGGATTCAGGAGGAACATTGTGGTTTTCGTCCTGGTCGTGGAACTGTGGACCAGCTCTATACTCTCGGCAGGGTTCTTGAGGGTGCATGGGAGTTTGCCCAACCAGTCTACATGTGCTTTGTGGACTTGGAGAAGGCATTCGACCGTGTCCCTCGGGAAGTCCTGTGGGGAGTGCTCAGAGAGTATGGGGTATCGGACTGTCTTATTGTGGCGGTCCGCTCCCTGTACGATCAGTGCCAGAGCTTGGTTCCCATTGCCGGCAGTAAGTCGAACACATTTCCAGTGAGGGTTGGACTCCGCCAAGGCTGTCCTTTGTCACCGATTCTGTTCATAACTTTTATGGACAGAATTTCTAGGCGCAGTCAAGGCGTTGAGGGGTTCCGGTTTGGTGACCGCAGGATTAGGTCTCTGCTTTTTGCAGATGATGTGGTCCTGATGGCTTCATCTGACCGGGATCTTCAGCTCTCACTGGATCGGTTTGCAGCCGAGTGTGAAGCAACCGGAATGAGAATCAGCACCTCCAAGTCCGAGTCCATGGTTCTCGCCCGGAAAAGGGTGGAGTGCCATCTCCGGGTTGGGGAGGAGACCCTGCCCCAAGTGGAGGAGTTCAAGTACCTAGGAGTCTTGTTCACGAGTGAGGGAAGAGTGGATCGTGAGATCGACAGGCGGATCGGTGCGGCGTCTTCAGTAATGCGGACGTTGTACCGATCCGTTGTGGTGAAGAAGGAGCTGAGCCGGAAGGCAAAGCTCTCAATTTACCGGTCGATCTACGTTCCCACCCTCACCTATGGTCATGAGCTTTGAGTCATGACCGAAAGGATAAGATCATGGGTACAAGCGGCCGAAATGAGTTTCCTCCGCCGGGTGGCGGGTCTCTCCCTTAGAGATAGGGTGAGAAGCTCTGCCATCCGGGAGGAGCTCAAAGTAAAGCCGCTGCTCCTCCACATCGAGAGGAGCCAGATCAGGTGGTTCGGGCATCTGGTCAGGATGCCACCCGAACGCCTCCCTAGGGAGGTGTTTAGGGCACGTCCAATCGGTAGGAGCCCACAGGGAAGACCCAGGACACGTTGGGAAGACTATGTCTCCCGGCTGGCCTGTGAACGCCTCGGGCTCCCCCGGGAAGAGCTAGACGAAGTGGTTGGGGAAAGGGAAGTCTGGGTTTCCCTGCTTAGGCTGTTTCCCCCGCGACCCGACCTCGGATAAGCGGAAGAAGATGGATGAATGGATGGATGGACACCACCGTAGTGGGGCTCATTTCGGAGGGAGACAAGGCTGCATTTCGGGACGAGGTGGAGGAGCTATCGGATTTGTGCACAGTCAACAACCTGGCCCGGAACACCTCCAAGACCAAGGAGCTGGTCATAAACTTCAGGAGGAATAAAACGGACATCCTGCCCCTGATCATCAGCGGTGACTGCGTGGAGATTGTCTACGACTTCAGCTTCCTGGGATTCCACCTGGTCGACAACCTATCCTGGAGCACCAACACCATGGCTACCATCAAGAATGCACACCAGAGACTGCACTTCCTGAGATTACTCAGGCACAACCACCTGTCAGGAACTGCTGGTGTCCTTCTACTGGTGCTCCATTGAGAGCATCCTGACCTATTGCATCTAGGTCTGGTTCAGCAGCTGCGCGGCCGCAGGGAGAACGGCGCTCTAGAGGGTCATAAAGACCGCCCAGAAGATCATCGGATGCCCCCTCCCTGGCTGACCTGTACACCTCCTGTCTCAGGAAAGCACAGAGCATCCTGAAAGACCCATTCCACCCCGGGCACTGCCACCTAGAACTGCTACCCTCGGGCAGAAACTGTAGGGTGCTAAAAGCTGGCACAAATAGACTAAAAAAAAGCTTTTACCCAAGAGCCAAAGTAGCATTAAACAGGCACTGAGTGAGCACAATATGTCCATCATGTCCTCATGTGTCATGTCTTTTTATTTTTTAAGAATATATTGTGCAATAATGTTATATGTATATGTGTATATATATATATATATATATATATATATATATATATATATATATATATATATTCATATGTATGCATATATGCTTGTGTGTGGATTTATATACATATACAGTATATAGATGAATCTCTTATTTCTATTTTTTTTTACTATTTATATTACCAAATTGTATATGCACCTTAGGTGATCTGCTCCAATTTAGTTGTTCTTTGAACCTGTTCACTGCAACAATGACAATAAAACTCTATTCTATTCTATTCTATTCTATTATATGAAGGACTACATTACAGACTCTCTCACATTCGGGATCATCACCCCATCAAGGTGTCCAGTAGCAGCAGGAGTTTTCTTTGTGGCTAAGAAGGATGGTTCTTGACAGTAGTCTTGCATCGACTACTGTCTATTAAATAACATCACCATAAAGAATAAGTATCCACGGCCCCTTCTGATTTCGTCCTTCGAGCCCCTTACCCCAGCAAACATCTTTAGCGAAATCGACCTCTGTAACGACTACCATCTCGTCTGCATCAAGGAGGGCGACAAATGGAAAACGGCATTCAACACACACCTGGCCCCTTTTGAGTCCAGGCTTACTAATGCCTCTGCTGTCTTCCAATAATTAGTTAATGACGTCTTGAGGGACATGTTGGACCAGTTTTTAAGTGTTTACTTGTATGATATTCTTCTGTTTTCTAGAGACCAACAGGAGCATCAGAGAAACGTATGCCTGCTCGAGGACCGGTTATTCGTCAAAGCCGAGAAGTGTGAGTTCCATTCCCCTTCTGTCGGATTTTTGGGCTATTTCATTTAGAAGGCGCACATCAAGGCAGACCCTAGGAAGGTCAAGGCGGTGATTTAGTGGCCCCATCCCACCACCCGCACGTATCTAAGGCGTTTCCTTGGGTTTGCCAGATTCTACCGTCACTTCATCCGGGACTTCAGCCAGGTAGCCGCCCCCCTTCATTCTCTCACATCTACACTTTCGCTTTTTCAGCGGTCCAAGGAGGCCAGCAGAGTCTTCCAAACCCTCAAGAAGAGATTAAGTTCAGCCCCGGTGCTAGTCCACCCTGACCTTAACAGTCCTTTTACGGTGGAGATGGATGCCTCCGATTCTGGTATCGGGGATGTGCTTTCCCAGCGCTATGGGAAGGACCATTTGGTTCACCCTTGTGCTTTTTTTTCCAGACGTCTCTCCCCTGCTGAAAGGAACAATGACACAGAGAACCGTGAACTGTGGGCAATCCACGAGGCTCTGGTGGAGTGGAGGCGCTGGCTGTAGGGTGCCAAACACCAATTTTAGTCCTAATGGATCACCGCAACCTCATTCACATTCGCTCCGCTAAGAGGTTCAACAACCGTCAGGCATGATGGGCACAATTTTTTTATCGTTTTGACTATACACTCTTTCACACCAGGCTACCGCAACACAAATGTGGATGCCCTCTCTTGGAAGAGCCCTCAGTCCACCCACAGCGGAACCCATCATCCCTCCTGCTTATGGGCATGGTAACTTGGAAGGTCAAGAATCTGTTCAGGAAAGCTTTGTGCCCTGACCCAGGTCTAGACAGCGGACCACATACAGACTGTTTGTTTCCAAAAAACTACACCCTAAGGCAGGGGTCGGGAACCTTTTTGGCTGAGAGAGCCATGAAAGCCAAATATTTTAAATTGTATTTCCGTGAGAGCCGTACAATATTTTATAACACTAAATACAACTAAATGTGTGCATTTTTAAGTAAGACCAACATTTTTACAGTATAAGTCTCTTATTCTTTTTAAAAACATTGTTATTCTGAAGTCAACCAATAATAAATAAAATACTTCTTACCATTAATGAACAGGTGCGGAAGAAAACGGATGGATGGATTAAGGTGTATGAGAATGTTTTATATTCTGAACGTTATTTTTAACACTGAATATCACCAGTATTATTCATTACTTATCGTGTTAAGCAATGTCAGCTAAGATTTATCTGAGAGCCAGATGCAGACATCAAAAGAGCCACATCTGGCTCTAGAGCCATAGGTTCCCTAACCCTGCCCTAAGGTATTGGACTGGGGTATTCCAGTGTCTTCATTTGTCATCCTGAATTGCACAGGTCCCTAACGTTTATCCGACGGCGTTTTTGGTGGCCATTCACAGAGGCTGATACCGGGAGTTCGTCGCTGCTTGCACCATCTGCTCCCGCAGCAAGGCTACCCGTAGCCCTCCGGCAGGCCTGTTGTGTCCACTACCAATCCCCAGCCAACCATGGTCCCACATAGCTGTGGACTCTGTTACAGGATTCCCCACTTCTCAAGGAAAGACACCATTTTGATAACATTCAACAGATTCTCCAAAGGGGAACACTTAATTCCCCTTTCCAAGCTTCCTTCCGCCGCTGAGACCGCAAAACTGCTCACACAACACGTCATCAGACTGCATGTGATCCCCATGGATCTTGTGTCAGACCGTGGACCCAATTCATCTCCTGTGTCTGGCAGATTTTTTTGCAAGGGAATTGGGGCCACGGTCAGTCTCACCTCCGGTTACCACCCCCAGAGTAATGGTCAAGTGGAGAGAGCCAATCAGTGCATGGAAATCATGCTGTGCTGTATGGCTGCCAACATCTTGGAGCAAGTATCTTCTCTCCATGGCCAGCTCTGCAACGGGTATGTCACCTTTCAAGTGTTATTATGGCTATCAAACTCCCCTGTTCCACCAGCAGGAGGTCTAAGCAGCACTCCCTTCCACCCAAGCTCACCTGCAACGCTACCACAAAATTTAGAGGACCGCCGGCGCTGCTTTGTTGAGGGCCTCCAAAAGAATGCGCTGCACCGCAAACCGACGTCACATGCCGGCTCCCACTTATCAACCCGGGCAGCAAGTGATGCTGCGTAACAATGACCTTCCGGCATCAGCTCAAAAGTTGGCACCACGCTACGTGGGACCATTTCCCATAGAGAATCATCAACCCGGCCTCTGTATGTCTCACTCCATGAAGTCTTACCAAGTTTTCCACATTTCCCAAATTAAGCCTGTGCCAGTCAAGGTCGAACCCTGTCCCGCTTCCCCCCCATCCCAGGTTTTTCGAGAGCGGTGACCCCGTATGGAGGACTGTCAAAGAGATTATTAGGGTTCGTTGACAGGGTAGGGGTTTAGATATGTTAGTGGATTGGGAGGTTTATGGTCCTGAGGACCGATCCTGGGTTCCGGCCTCCTACTTCGCTGACCCATCACTTTTGGAAGACTTCTACAGGACTCACCCTGATGCACCTCGGCACTCGGCGGAAGCCTCGCATAAGTAGGGAGTGTACTGTTACGGCTCAGATACCTGCCACCTCTCATTCATCTTTGCGCTCCAGCGAGAGCACCGTGGGCCACGCCCACGGGTGTTCCCACTCCGCTGCAGACGTGGCTGCAGGAGATCTGCAATTAGCGCACATGCCCGTGATGAGCGAACTGCCTTCTTAAGCCGGCGCAACTTTCGTTCCTGTGCCAGAACGTAACTTCATGTTGCAGTACTGTAAGCCACACGTATCTAGCTTCTCTCTCTCTATGATCTCCGCCCTAGTGGTCACCTGCCTTTGTCATCTCCCTTGTTCCCTCAGATACCCTCGGTCGCCTTGGAAGTGAGCTGTGCGCCTCACTTCCCTGGACCCATCTGGATTCGGACTGCCTCCCTCGATACTCGATCTCGCTTTGGACACAGACCTATCGACCTCTCTCTCTCCAGACCCCATGGACCTCCCGCTTGTGTATGCGGACCTTCATCTGCCTAGCCCCTTTTAGAACTGTCTGATTCTTCACTTAACACACACCTTCAACAACCACCTGGTAATATTTCATTGCTAACGCTTCACATAGTCCTGCTTGACATACAACTAGTAGCATAAACACTCCACCGCATAATCAATCCTCAAAAAAAGACTATTGAGCTAACCCTTCTGTCTAAATGCCGTCTCCTTCTCCCTAGTACTGTCACAATAAGTTTCTTAAATAAACATTTAAGTGCAAATGAAAATACAGCTTCACCACTTTAGTCTTAATGTTTGTGCTTTAAGAAACTACTCAATGAATTTAGCTCCCAACTTCTTATGTTTGTTTGATACTGTCATTACAGTAACAAGTGGTGAAAAATTGTATTACAACTGACTGTTTTACAACCACGGCCCATATGGACCACAGCTGAAAAGCAGATGTTGTTTGGGGGCCCCTCCAGGCGTTAAAAACACTGCTGTATACAATGCAGACCAAATCATATTATAGTTCAATGTATATTATTTTAATCATGCTTAATTACTTAATACCTAGAACATGTAGAACATATAAACATATATTTGATCATTTTAAATTACAAAATTATACACCAAGCAGATACCCGGTACTCGGTGTAAATCAATAAAAGACCACCACTACATAAAGGACAATTCTTTCATTGGCATGACTTCAATTTGTCGTAAAACATCGCACCAGTCAGCTTGTGGCTGAAAATCGATTTAGGCATTTCTACAGCAGAACAAAAATATGCTTTCTATGCAGATTTGATATCTCCTGCAGGTTGTGCCTACTTACCCTCCAGACAACATTATCTTGCCCATGAAATTAGCAGAGCTCATTTGTAAAGAAACACCCAGAAAATGGCTTTTACATATGATAACCTCACCTTTTAGCTTGCCACCACATTAGATATTAAGCTGAGTGCGGCCCCCTTAGCATCATTCTAGCCCCAAAAGGAAGTGCCTGGAGCTTCGCCTGGGAGCAGCTTGAAAAGAAATAATGCTGTGAAAGGCTTTCTCCGGTGCTGACAATCACACTTGAGGCCATTCAGTCATTGCAGAGACCAGCACTGAGGGAAAATTAGTCTGTGGCAGCAGACACCTTTTCTAAAGATTTGTTTCCCCTCATGCATAATAATATAATCATACCTCTCATCTGCTATCAGCTAGAAAAGCTGTAATGTTCATAAAAACTATATTCTCACCTAAAGAATTGCTTTTTTCACAAAGATACGTAATACTGAACAATTATATGATAAAGATTAAATCTGTGAATGAAATATTTAAGTTGTTGTTTTAACACAAAGTAATACGAGAGCGAGGCGTAGTGCTTGATATCCCAGGTTGGTGTTCGATATGTCAGCGACGTGTCTCTTAAAGGAGCTTAGTGTGTGTCAACAGCTTTGACATCCTCGCTTCCTGGGTACAGCTTGTCATTGTAGCGTGAGAGAAATGTATTTTACACATGAATGGCTATCATATACAGTACATACTGCTGTAGTATTGTAGTATTTCAAATTAGGTTTAATGTTTTGAATGTTAAATGTATGTGAATATACCATACAAAACTATCCATTCATCCGTCCATCTTCTTCCGCTTATCCGAGGTCCGGTCGCGGGGGCAGCAGCCCAAGCAGGGAAGCCCAGACTTTCCTCTCCACAGCCACTTCGTCCAGCTCCTCCCGGGGGATCCCAGGGTGTTACCAGGCCACCCGGGAGACATAGTCTTCCCAACGTGTTCTGGGTCTTCTCCGTAGCCTCCTACCGGTCGGACATGCCCTATACACCTCCCTAGGGAGGCGTTCGGGTGGCATCCTGACCAGATGCCCAAACCACCTCATCTGGCTCCTCTCGATGTGGAGGAGCAGCAACTTTACTTTGAGCTCCTCCCGGATGGCAGAGCTTCTCACCCTATCTATAAGGGAGAGACCCCCCACCCGGTGAAGGAAACTAATTTCAGCCACTTGTACCCGTGATCTTGTCCTTTCGGTCAAAACCCAAAGCTCATGACCATAGGTGAGGATGAGAACGTAGATCGACCGGTAAATTGAGAGATTTGCCTTCTGGTTCAGCTCCTTCTTCACTACAACAGATTGATACAGAGTCCGCATTACTGAAGACGTTGCACCGATCCGCCTGTCGATCTCACGATCCACTCCTCCCTCACTCGTGAACAAGACTCTTAGGTACTTGAACTCCTCCACTTGGGGCAGGGTCCCCTGCCCAACCCGTAGATGGCACTCCACCCTTTTCCGGGAGAGAACCATGGACGCAGACTTGGAGGTGCTGATTCTCATCCCAGTCGCAGAACACTTGGCTGCGAACCGATCCAGTGAGAGCTGAAGATCATGGCCAGATGAAGCCATCAGGATCACATCATCTGCAAAAAGCAGAGACCTAATCCTGCACCAACCAGACCGAATCCCCTCAACGCCCTGACTGCGCCTAGAAATGATGCCCATAAAAGTTATGAACAGAGTTACATCAAAAAAGTTACATACAAAACTAATTGTGTACTAAATATGTGCTTTAAGAGCAGCCTCTGGCTAAATTGTGGCCCTAACAATAATTTAATTGTGAGTCCCTTATTTTGAGCTTTGAACCTTTATTTTGGAAGTAATTCATTGTTGTTTTGTTTTTTCTAAGGGAACCCACATTTAATGTGATGCATGTTTTCTGCTTACTTTGTTTAAAATAAATAGTTCGATCATTTTTTGTGCAAAATGAATAAAAATACATAATTAAATATCTGCCTGGCCCTTCTGCGTCCAGGATTCAATCCCTGATTAACTGTTCACCAGCACTAGCACTAACACTGCACACCGGGGATAGAGAAAGAATGTCTTGGGAAATTGTACTATTATAGAGTTCATCCGGAAAATATTCACTGCACTTTACTTTTTCTCAATTGTATTATGGTACAGCCTTATTCCAAAATAGAATAGGTTAACTTTACACCCCATAATGGCAATCTGTCCATCAATCCATTTTTTACTGCTTGTCTTTTCTGGGTTTCTGGGGTGGCTGTAGCCTGAGAAATGTTTTTTGTTTTTTTTTGTTTTTGTTTTTTGCAAATGTATTAACAATAAAAAACAAAAAATATCCCATATACGTAAGTGTTACAGCCATTTTGGAGATAATGACACAAATGTCTTGTGTTTACATATCAAGATTTGTTTAAAGTAAATTTGATTATACTGTAATAACTTACATGACTTTATATTTTGTATTTTGCTATATTATTGGTATATAGTTTAAAATATTATATTTCAATTTCTATTAATGTAGTTGTGCTCAATTAGTTTTTTCTGTTTAGAGTTGCAGTCATAAAGTGCCAGTTGCTGTAACTTATCAGTAACTACCATGAAAGAAGCGATGCTTGATTTTTGGACGGTCAAACACAAGACCAACAGCTTTTTGTAAATTTGACTGAAGACGTCATCTTGAAAGGTTATATAATTGAAAATTATAAAATATAGTAACAATTACTTTCATCCCATTGTTTTTTTTATCTTATTTAACGTTGATGTTCCAGGCAATCTGATCTTCAGTGAAGGTATGGAATGGCAAATATAAGCTTTGGCTTCAGCCTATTCCTTTTTTGGTCATTCTTTTTCTTTTCTTTTGTGTGTAAATGTGCATAATTGTATTCATATAACATGTACTGTAAAACTGATCACACAAAATGGTTGATTGATTTGATTGATTATATGACCGAAATAAACTTATTTCATTTAATTTCATTTTCACGTCTGAAGATGTACTGCCGCCTCAATGATGTGTTTGTGCTCACATCATCTATGGATATATATATATATATATATATATATATATATATATATATCTATATATATATATATATATATATATATATATATATATATATATATATATATATATACAGATACATATATATATATATATATATATATATATATATACATATATATATATATATATATATATATATATATATATATATATATATATGTATATATATATATATATATATGTGAAAATAAACCCTGTCATTTTTTATACTTTGGATCGTCAGCCTGTTGTTATTGTGGGATGCAAGAACAGCAAATCTAAGAAAACCACGCGTCAGAAATGTCATGTCCTGCCGAGGAAACGAGAAAGGAATGTTCGATGCCGTTAAGAGGAACCATCTAAAGAACTGCGACGCACTGACTTAATTGGTGCGCAGCTGGAGGAGCGACATCTAGAAAGGACACTTGCTTATTGCTGCACTAAGTGGAATATTGTTCCATGACTTTCCCTGGACTTTTGACAATATATCTCAATTGCAACAACTCTGGAGGATGATTAGGCTATCAAGTAGGTTGATTATGTTGAAAAGTTTAAGACAACATAATACATTTGGAGCAAGAGGACATAGCCCCTCACTAAAAGAGTACCTAAGTTAACTGTTCAAGCACAAGATGAGATGCTGCAGAAATTCAAAGGAACAAGAAGAGCTTATCTGATGGCTTTTCAAGCATGTACACTGAAAAAAATAACTCATAAGATTTACTTGAAAAAAATATTGTAAGTATTTGCACGCAAATTATTTAAGTAAAATGTAATGCTGCAATATCAAGTAACACTCACTTGCCAGTATCAAGTAAATTCTACTTACCATATAACATAAAAGTTATGAAGATATTAAGTAACAGTTACTTAATTACATCAAAATGTTAAGTTATAATTATTTAACCAAATTAGGTAAAGTCTACTTGTTTTTCATCAGCAGGAACATAATTTTACTCAAAACTTCAAGTAAATTTTATATATCGTATTTTATTAAAAGGCCGCCGGGGCGCTAATAATTTTAAAACCTCTTCTCACCAATGCGCTTATTAATGACATGTAGTATAAAACTGAGTGTGATGAGAAAAAATGTAATAGAAAATTATTCAGCGGCCGCGGCCAGGTGGTTGGGGACCACTGCTTACAGCAAGACACCGCGCCCACTTTTACACCATGTTGTGTGCGTGCCGGAAGGACGCATGCGTTTCGCTCCTTATCATACAAGATTGCACTGCATACTTAGTCAACAGCCATTCACTGACGGTTGTGATATAAACAACTTTAACATTCTTACTAATATACGCCACACTCTGTGAACCCACACCAGACACATTTCTGGAGAACATGACTCTGTAACACATTATGAGCGCAAGATAAGAATTACCCATAATGCCACCTTGCAGTGCTCTGTGAAGTGATTCTAAAGGCCGGAGCAGAGCCAGTCGGCCAGAGCCTGTTGTGCTGTGTCCATGCGTCGTCGTGCATGCGTTTCAAAACACTAGATTTTCAGAGTAAAGTTTATGTAATATTTTTAGGTTTATGTACGTACAACTATTAAACATTTAAATAGTATGAGGAAACATAAGTAAAACTTACTCTTCCCCCATAAGTCATGTTAATAAAAGGTTTAATTTTACTTAAGAAACTCTAGTTCTTACTGAATGTTAAAAATACCAGGTATTAATTATGACAGTTACTCCAATAGTGTTTACAGCACCAAAAAGTCACTTTTTTCAGTGTACATGGCGTTTTGTGCAGCCGATGATGCAATAACAAAATCTTATAAGTGCTACAGAAGTTCTGCAAGACCAAACACGGTAGTATGAGCCTAAAGCCAAGCATTTAAAAGCCTTTGTGAAAAAAAGTTGAAAGTTGGACAAAAGGTGTGAATGAACATGTGGGTGAGGCAATAATAATTGATGAAGAGGGGGAGCCTGCAGATCATGCTTTAATGATATCCTTCAAGCATAGTAAAGGCAGGAAATCCAGCCGATCTTCTTCTGATGTGTCGTCTACTGTGTCTGCTACAAGGTTGAGGATAGAAGCGGAAAAAGCTGCTCTTATAGCACATACAGGAACATTGCAACATGGATTGGAAATTGAAAGAGAATAGGCTATTCTTAGGGCAAAAAAAGACGAGTTGGAGTTCCATCCATCCATCCATTTTCTACCGCTAATCCAATTTGGGGTTGCGGGGGGTGCTGGAGCCTATCTCAACTGCATTCAGGCGGTAGGCAGGTTACACCCTGGACAAGGCGCCACCTCATCGCAGGGCGGGAGTTGGAGTTGCAAACAGCTATAGCTGCTGCTATCGCAAAGCTTGCAGTGCAAAATGAGAATGATTCATCATCATTTATTTATATTTTTTTTATTCCATTCATGAAAATGCATATTTATAAGCCACGTACAATTGACACTTTCATTGATTTATTTGTTTTTTTGTTTGTTTCTTATACATTTCCATGGTTAGAAAGGAGCAGATGGAAGAATAATATTCTTATATTTATCTGCCCCCTTTTTAACACAAATTACAGTATTTTAGAGGACTTTATAACTGTTCCCTCCACCAACACCCAAACTCCAACAAACTTTTCCATTTTCCTTTAAGCATTTTCACAATGACACGTCCAATCTAAATGAAAATTTAGTTTGATTTAATTCCAGTTTTCTCTTTTTATAACTCTTTTTAATTATTTAGTTTGTGCAGCTGCCGTTGAAGTGAAAATAGGCATAAATATTTGCCAAAAGATTCCACGACAAAGTTGTGAGTGTAGCTTTGGACATGGGCAGTCAGACACCGGAGATTTTCCACAAAAAAGTTGTTTGATAGAACACAGGGTACCGTGCTTTGCAATAGCTCAGAAATGAGTTGTATTCTAGTTCAACAGAAGCCTCACATGGAAAAACTCGATTTCCTCAAGTCTAAGAGTGCTTTGGATGTCTGTCACAGACATTTAAATAAAGTATGTCAACAAAGACATATTTGTCAAATATGTTCTCAGAAACATCCCACCATTTCGCATTTGGACAGACAAAATGAAAACAGTAAGAAACCTGACCTGTCATGAGGGCAGTTCTCCTGCCTTTTTTTTTCCTCTTGTCTGCAAGTCTCTCCCTGGTCGTCAGTTGCAGGTGTGCTGCCAGCCATCCAAGCCCACCTGCACCTAATCAACGACCTGACCTAAACCCTGGATCTCCACCCAGCCATTGCCAGTTCGTTCGTTGCCTGTGGTACACTCTCACCTGAACACTATCATTCTGACCTTTACCCTGAAACCTTTTTTGAACCCTGTTTTTGTATTTCCTCAGATGCTGAACAGACTTTTTGACCCCGTCTTCCTGGAGCTGACTTTTGTTACTCTTAAATTATTTTCTCCAGTGATTTTTTTGTTATTAAAAGCTTTTTTACTGATCCGCAATTGGATTCATTTTTTGAAACCTTAACAGAACGAACTGGCCAGTATGAATCCAGCGGATCTTCCCCTTGATGAGGACACATCTGCGGCAATCAGGGAAGCCGTTTCACATCAAGGCATCCTGCTTGGCCTGCATGAACAGACACTACGCCTTCTTGTTCAAGGAAATCAGGACCTTGTAACACAAATGAGTAAACTCATGAACCAAATATCTGTCTTAACAAAACAACTTTCATCCACAGCCTCTGCCCAGTCACCTTTGACCCCTGCCTTACCTCACGCATCTGCCACAACTTCTGAAGTTCCCGTGCCAAACCCTGAGCCTTTTCATGGGGACCTAAGCAGCTGTCGAGGCTTTTTTCTGCAGTGTTCCAACATTTTTCAACTCAGACCAACAACCTTCTCTGCAGATAAGTCAAAAATTGTGTTTATCGTTGGGTTACTGCGTGGCAGGGCGTTAGCATGGGCAGAGGCAGAAGATTCCCAGAATCCACTGGCACTCAGGAGATTCAATGACTTTGTTGAGCGTTTCCGGCAAGTTCTTGATCACCCAAACTATGCTGGTAGAGCAGGAAAGCGTCTCCTATCACTACAGCAAGGAAGTCACAGCGCTGCAGATCATTCTGTGGAGTTTCAAACATTGGCAGCTGGAATGACCAAGCACTTATGGAGATTTGTATTAAGGGTCTTAATGAACAGCTAAAGGATGAATTGGCTTGCAGAGACGAAGAGACAAATTTTAGTTCACTCATCTCATTGGTGATTCGGTTAGATAACCGTTTACGTGAGCGCTGCCTCGAAGAATGGTCAATCTAAATTTCCTCAAACTGTTCACAGACCAGCAATTAAAGCAGCATAAATTCCACGTCCTACCCTTCCTGTGGCAACAGAAGAACCCATGCAGCTGGGCAGAGCACCCCTGTGTCCTGAAGAACGGCAGCAGCGCATGAGGCTAGGTCAGTGCCTATATTGTGGGGGATCGGGTCATTTAATTTCCACTTGTCCAGTCAGGCCAAAAAGACCCGACTCACCAGTAGTCTTGGGAGTTTTGGTGAGCTGTTCTAAAATAGGGTGTAGTCCCTAATTGTTACTTCCGGCTACCCTTAGGTTGGGTACATTTTCCTTACCTTTGTCGGCGTTGATCGATTCTGGTGCGGAGGACAACTTTTTAGATTTTAAGTTAGCTAAACAGTCTAACATCCCCCTACAGGCACTTAAGGCTCCCATTACAGCCAATTCTCTTAATGGGAAACTTTTGGCTAATGTTACTCACTGTACTGTCCCGCTAACACTTTGCCTCTCTGGAAACCACCATGAAGAGATTCAATTTAAGATTATCTCTTCTCCTCACACACCACTCGTTTTAGGACATCCTTGGTTGAGTTTGCACAACCCCAACATTGTCTGGTTAAATAGTAGAATTACAGATTGGAGTGAAAAGTGTCACATTAATTGCCTTCGCTCTGGCCTGGTGTCAGTTAAGGATGGTCCCTCTAACCCTCTGGAAATCTCAGATCTTTCGAACATCCCTACTTGTTATCATGATCTGGCAGAGGTTTTCAGTAAAGACAAAGCCTTATGTCTTCCTCCTCACCGTCCGTATGATTGCGCAATCGAGCTCCTTCCTGGTGTCACCTTGCCCTCTAGCCGCTTGTTCAATTTGTCACGCCCAGAAAGAGAAGCGATGGAAAAATATCTGAACGAGTCTTTATCAGCAGGTTTAATCCGTCAATCTTCTTCCCCTATCGGTTCCGGATTTTTTTTTTGTTGAAAAGAAAGACAAATCCTTACGTCCCTGCATAGATTATCGTGGCCTGAATAACATTACTATCAAAAATAAATATCCACCACCTTTGCTCACAGCACCCTTTGATCCATTACAGGGATCTGTCATTTTCACAAAATTAGATCTGCGCCATGCTTACTACCTCGTACGTATTAGAGAAGGGGATGAGTGGAAGACAGCCTTTAACACCCCCATAGGACATTTTGAATATTTGGTCATGCCTTTTGGTCTTACTAACACCCCAGCTGTTTTTCACGCACTTGTGAATGATGTTTTGAGAGACTTTCTAAACCATTTTGTTTTCGTTTATCTCGACAATATTTTAATTTTCTCCCAGTCCCCTGCTGAACATATCAAACACGTCCGTTTAGTTTTACAAAGACTTCTGGAAAACAAATTGTATGTCAAAGCGGAGAAATGTGATTTTCACCGTGACTCTGTGTCCTTTTTGGGGTTTATTATTGAGGCTGGACAAGTGAGACCCGACCCCCAAAAAATAAAGGCAGTTTTAGAATGGCCACAGCCAACAAGTCGTCGGAAGCTCCAACAGTTCCTGGGTTTTGCAAATTTTTATAGGCGCTTTATCCGCAACTTCAGTTCAATTGCCCAACCCCTTTGCCGTTTAACATCATCACATCAACTCCCTTTTCTTGGACTGAGGAGGCTGAGTCGCCATTCACAAAACTAAAGGACTTATTCACTACCGCACCAGTATTAATGCAACCGGAACAAACTTGTCAGTTCATTGTAGAGGTGGATGCCTCTGACTCTGTAGTCGGGGCAGTGTTATCTCAATGGTCTAGCTCTGATGACAAGCTTCACCCCTGCGCTTTCTATTCACGTCGTTTATCTCAGACTGAAAAGAACTGTGATGTAGGGAATAGGGTGCTTTTGGCCATCAAATTGGCACCAGAGGAATGGAGACACTGGCTGGAAGGAGCCGAAAAGCAATTTATCGTCTGGACTGATCATAAAAAACTTTCTTACATTCAAACTGCCAAAAGACTCAATTCACGCCAAGCCCGGTGGGCATTGTTTTTCAGCAGATTTGATTTTGTACTAACTTATCGGCCAGGCTCCAGGAAGACCAAGCCAGATGCCCTCTCTCGCCAATTCACCTGTTCTGACACCCCCTCTGACCCAGTAACCATTCTCCCTTCCACTCGCATTGTTGCAGCCGTTACTTGGGAGATCGAAGCAAAAGTGAAGGAGGCTGAACGCACAGATCCCGATCCAGGTAATGGACCCAATAACCGCCTCTATGTGCCTAACTCTGTCCGTTCTCAAGTGTTGAAATGGATCCACACTGCTCGATTTTCCTGCCACCCAGGAGTCACTCGCACACTCAACCTGCTCAAACGTAGATTTTGGTGGCCTTCAATGGATGCTGACACACGGAAGTATGTCCTTGCCTGCTCTGTCTGCGCCCAAAATAAGTCTTCACACCGTCCACCCTCTGGACTTCTCCAGCCGCTCCCCGTACCTTCTCGGCCATGGTCTCATATCTCTATGGACTTTGTCACAGGACTGCCACCGTCCCAAGGTAATACAGTAATACTCACTATAATTGACCGTTTTTCCAAGGCCTGTCATTTTGTGGCCCTACCCAAACTGCCGACAGCATTGGAAACTGCAAGTCTCCTGGTTAATCATGTCTTCCGTCTACATGGACTGCCATTGGACATTGTTTCGGACCGTGGACCACAATTCCCCTCACAAGTATGGCGGCTGTTTTGTAAGTCAATTGGTGCGACAGTCAGTCTTTCCACCGGTTTTCACCCCCAATCTAATGGGCAGACAGAACGGGCAAATCAGGAGCTGGAAGCCGCATTAAGATGTGTGACATCAGATAATCCCACGCAGTGGAGTGCCCATCTTTCCTGGGTTGAGTATGCCCACAACTCTCAATTAAGTTATGCTACTGGTTTAACCCCCTTTGATGCCTCTCTTGGTTATCAACCGCCACTATTCCCTGAGCAGGAACAGGAGTTGGCCGTGCCATCAGCCCAACATTATCTGCGTCGATGGCAAAAGGTATGGAAGGACACACAAACTGCTCTCCTGCGTACAGCCGAACACAACAAGGTGGTGGCTGACCGTCGCAGAGTTTCTGATCCAGCTTATCAACCAGGACAATTGGTATGGTTATCTTCTCGGAACATCCCCCTAAGAACTGAGTCATAGACTGTCTCCACGCTTCCTTGGTCCTTTTCCTGTCGACGTAATTGTCAACCCTACAACCGTCCGTATAAAGCTGCCCTCTTCTATGAGGATACATCCTGTTTTTCACGTTTCCCAGCTCAAACCGATGACAGTCAGCCCTTTGTGCCCTCCGGCCAACCCCCCCCCCCCCCCGGATCATTGATGATGCGCCTGCCTACACTGCTTGCCGACTGCTCGACGTGCGCGGACATGGTCGGGGTTTGCAGTACCTGGTGGATTGGGAGGGGTATGGCCAGGAGGAACGGTCCTGGGTTCTGCGCTCCGCCATCCAGGACCCTGGGATGGTTCGGGATTTCCATCGTCGCAATCCTGAAAAGCCTGGTGGTCGCAGTTCTCCTGCCTTCTTTTTTTCCTCTTGTCTGCAAGTCTCTCTCTGGTCGTCAGTTGCAGGTGTGCTGCCAGCTATCCAAGCCCACCTGCACCTAATCAACGACCTGACTTAAACCCTGGATCTCCACCCAGCCAGTTCCAGTTCGTTCATTGCCTGTGGTACACTCTCACCTGAACACTATCCTTCTGACCTTTTTTGAACCCTGTTTTTGTATTTCCTCAGATGCTGAACAGACTTTTTGACCCCGTCTTCCTGGAGCTGACTTTTTTTACTCTTAAATTATTTTCTCCAGTGATTTTTTGTTATTAAAAACCTTTTTACTGATCCGCAATTGGATTCATTTTTTGAAACCTTACATGACCAGGGTTCAGCTCCCATTAGTAATTAAACTTGGGGTTGGACTGGGGCAGGAGAAGTGGCTTGTGCAATGTCAATCGTTCCAGTAAAGGTCAAGTCTTGGAGGAGCAACAAAGTAGTATAATCATATACGTGCCTGGAGCCAGGAAGTACTGGAACCTTCTGATGAGAAGTCTTAAGATAAAAGGAAAAATGACAAAATGTATGCTCTGCACCATGGGAAAGGAAGGGACAGTCAGTTTACATGTTGTCAACGGACTAGAGATTCTGTGTGTTAGATGAGGACAACTTCTTAAAGGTCCCACAAGTCTTCACACAAACTGAGATTCCGGTTAAAAGAAAATAACATTTCTCAACAAAAAAATGTGGCCATATGTGAAAGGGGTTCAGCTGACACAGATTGATGGAAGAATAGGCTTGTTAAAAGGAACAAACGTACCAAAGGCACTTAAACCTTGGAAAGTTCTGAACAATGGAGGAAATGGCCCAGTGAAAGGCTTCCTGCCGTTATTGTGTTGCTTGGACCATCAAGGAAGGACATTGCTTTTGCAGGTTTGACTCTCGTTTATTTTTAAATAAAGCTTTGTCTTTTTGGTCGGATCGCTTTTCAGCTGCTCCTCTCTCCTGCTCGCTCCTCTCTCACTCTTTGATCAGCCTCGTCCTCGCTGTTGTCTTCAGTTCGCTCTCTGTCTTTTGCGCTCTTCTTTTTCTGCGGCTGGTTCTCCTACTCCTTTTGCCTTGATCGCTTCTCCTTCTCCCCTTTTATACAGCAGGAGGAGATGCATTATTTGTGTGCCGGTGCTCGATCTACACACCTGAATTTGATTGCGGCGGCGTCGCTTCCAGCAAGCCCCGTCTCTCCGCTCCGCCACACCCCCCACCGTCTTGGGCAGGGCTGCTGGAGCGTGCCCTGCCCTGCCGTCGGCCCGTCGGCTGCGCCACTCCACAGGCCCATATGCAGTAAAGACTCTACTTAGCTGGACAATCAATAGTCCTCTGTAAGAAGAAAACAAAAGCAAGGGAGATGCTGAGTGGCTACAGGTAACTATAAACAGGATATCAGTTGTAATGCTGGAGAAAATCATGGAGCAGCAGACGAAGTTTGACTTTCCCGAGCATTATATGACTGAAAAAGTGGAGATGTCATCTGAAGACTAACACTTCATAGAAACGGTATCACAGTCAGTGAAGATAATTGACGGACATTACAGCATAGGTCTTTCTTTGAGAAACAAGGATGTCACTTTTCCAAACAATCAAGCCTTTGCAGTACAAAGAGCAGAAAGTCTGAAACGGGAACTAGTGAGAAACAAAGAGTTTCATGAGGATTACATAAAGTTCATGACAGAAACAAGTAAGGAGATCCCTGCGACAGAAGCATTTGAAGGTGCCAAGAAGACGTGGTAGATGCCGCATCATGGGGTTTATCACCCAACAAAGCACAATTTGCGAGTGGTTTTCCACTTTGCAGCGACCCATCAACAACACTTTTTTAAACTCACAGTTGTTGCAAGGACCTGACCTGACTAGTTCTCTCATTGGCATGCTAACAATATTCAGATCCGAGCCAATTGCCTTCATGACTGACATTGAAGGCGTGTTTCATCAAGTCAGGGTTCACCCGGAAAACACAAACATGTTGAGATATTTGTGGTGGCCAGAAGAGTCCTCAGTCAGGAACTGAAGGAATACAGGCTGGTGGTCCACATATTTGGAGCAACTTCAGCTCCAAGTTGTGAAATTGATGCTCTAAGAAGGAGACAACCAAGCACGGTTCAGCTCACAATCCACAAGTACTATCTTAAGGAATTTCTACGTGGATGATTGTCTAAAATCTGTTGGGACAGATATAGAGGCTAATTCTCCAATCCAAGACCTTCAGACTTTGTGCAGCTGGCGGTTTTAAACTCACTAGGTGGGTTTCCTATAGCAGAGTTGTGCGCACATCAGTTCACCAGAATGAGAGGGCAAACAAGGTCAAGGAGCTAGATTTAGAAATTGATCACCTCCCTATCGAAAGACCATCTCAGAATTCAATGGTTTGTGGAGTCGGACACTACAACTTGGGATATGCATTCAAAGCAAGTCACTGACGAAAAGAGGAGTGCTCTCAATGGTGAGCACTAATGACTACTGACCTCGACTAGGGATGTTGTGGGTCGGTGTAGGGAATACTTCGAAAACCTCCTCAGTCTCACCTACATGTCTTCTTATGATGAAGCAGTGCCTGGAGATTCTGTGGTGGACTCTCTCATCTCTGGGGCTGAGTTTACCGAGTTAGTTAAGAAGTACTTTGGAGGCAGGGCCCCAGGTGTGGATGAAATTCGTACGGAATTCCTTAAGCCTCTGGATGCTGTGGTGCTGTCTTGGTTGACAAAGCACTGCATTTTTGTGTGGACATCGCGGGCGGTACGTCTGAATTTGCATACCAGGGTGGCGGTTCCTCATGTGGGATCAAATTCCTTAGATTCCCGCTTAGATTCCTGATGGGTGCTGGTTAGCGCCTTGCATGGCAGCTCCCTCCATCAGTATGTGAATGTGTCTGTAAATGGGTAAATGTGGAAGTGGTGTCAAAGCGCTTTGAGTACCTTGAAGGTAGAAAAGTGCTATACAAGTACAACCCATTTATATTTATTTACTGTCGTCACAAACGGCCTTCAGCTCATTTCTGGAGCTATGCCTCGTGCCGTCCTGCTTCAAGACCTCCATCATCGTCCCTGTCCCCAAGAAACCACAGATCACAGGACTTAATGACTACAGGCCGGTTTGGCTGACGTCTCTGGTCATGAAGTCCTTTGAGAGCTTGGTCCTGCCCTACCTCAAGGACATCACCGCCCCCCGCCTGGACCCACTGCAGTTTGCCTACAGAGCCAACAGATCTGTGGATTAAGCTGTGAACCTGTCCCTCCACTTCATCCTGGCGCATCTAGACTCCCCAGGAACCTACGCCAGGATCTTGTTTGTGGACTTCAGCTCTGCCTTCAACACCATCCTCCCTGGACTGCTACGAGACAAGCTCTACCAGCTCAGTGTGCCCGACTCTCTCTACAGTTGGATCAATGACTTCCTGATGGACCGAAGACAACACGTGCAGCTTGAGAAGATTGTCTCGGACAGTCGAACCACGAACAGTGGTACTCCTCAGGGCAGTGTACTTTCCCCCTGGCTTTTCTCCCTGTATGAAAACTGCTGTACCTCCAGTCACCAGTCGGTAAAGCTGCTCAAGTTTGCGGATGACACTACCCTCATCGGGCTCATCTCGCATTGCGACGAGTCCGTCTACAGGAGAGGGGTGGACCGGCTGGCATCCTGGTGCAGCCTCAACAACCTGGAGCTGAACGCCCAGAAAACAGTGGAGATGATCATGGACTTCAGGAAAGTCACAGCCCCAACATCCTGCCTCACCCTTATTGACTCTCCCACCCCTGTCTCCATTTTGGACTCCTTCCTTTTATTGGGCACCACCATCACCCAGGACCTCAGGTGGGAGCCATCCATCATCCCCCTCATTAAAAAGGCACAGCCCGCCGGTAGGAAGCCACCAGTAAGACCCAGGACACAATGGCGAGCATACAGTACGTCTCCCAGATGGCCTGGGAATGCCTCGGGATGGGTTGAGGGAAGCCTGGGCTTCTGTGCTGCCCCGGCCACTTGACCTTGGATAAGGGGAAGAAAATGGATGGATAGATGGATGGATTAATTCTTAAACAAGATTCCTGTCTCAACAAATGTCAATATTTTTGTGAAAGTTTGTACTGTTTGAAAACAATATAGAGCGCTTTACAGTACTTTGTATCAAGCAACATAACGATGGGTGAGGGATAAACTTTCTATTTAATAACAAAGTCAAAACAATAAGAACTCACTGAACCGTCTTCATACCAGCTGCCTTGCTGACACGCACACACGCACTGTCACTAACCCTTTGCTGCACTCAATGTTTGAAATTACAAACCTCTCTGACTTTAACAGCCAGGTCACTCCAATAATTAAGAATAAAAAAACTTAATCCACTTTACCTTGTCAGTTGATTGTCTTGGCATGCAGCGTAAAGGAGAATCAGGGGGGGAGGAAGCAGTGTTGACAACGCTGTAAATACAAACCACACATTGCTTGTCCATTGCTTTTTTTTGGCTCATATTAAGCTATTAAAACTAGAAAAATGCTGTACAGCGGCTAAACAGCACCTGCAAAGCTCACAAAGTTGTAAAATAGCTGACATCAGCACTGATGTGCTAACGAGATGTGCTGCCGGGCACAAAATGGCTGCAAGGCACACAATGGGTAAAAAAATGCATACCCTGAGACAAAGTTTGTACATCAAAGCATATTTTTATCAGGTCTGTGGTTCGAAAAGTTCATACAATGAGGGGGCATACATGTAGGTTCCACTGTATATGTATTTGACATTGTTTTGCGCATGTACAATTATAATTATTCTCTCAGAAATGTATCGTGTGTTCGTATTTGTGGGTGCCTGAAACAAATAATTTGAATTTGCGTTGTATCTGCGACGTTTCGCTGGCATTGTGGTGACGAGTTGTTCTCTCGTTGGTGCAGCGGAAGATGGGACACACCGTGAGGGTAGGGATAAGAATTTATTAATATAATAAAACAAACTAAGCACAAAAACACTTGCACAAAGACATTAACCAAAAACCAACAGAACTAGCTTGGGAGCTAGAAAGAACAAAAGGCGCTAGCGTGGAAGCTAGGACATAAACAAACAAAATAGCATATAAGCTAACAAGTACACAAATATAGATTTACCACCATGTTGGAAGAGCGGCGTCAGCTGTTGCGTGTAGCAAGCAAGAGTCCAAGACTGAATGTCAAACAAAGGCGGGCATGTATAGAGAGATAAATAATCAAGGGCAGGTGTACGTGATCACACGGAAGGCAGGTGACACAAGTGCGTTGCTGGGACAACAGAAATAAACCAGGAAGTGCCACAAAGAACTGAGGAAGACAAACACTAGACAGAATGTGATATCAAACAGAACCAAAACCAAGAATATGCCATGATCCAAGACGTGGATCATGACAGTATCATGGAATTGTCCAAAATGTTTTGGTATCCTGGAGCATTCAAAGTTAATTTCACTGGAACTAAGGAGCCAAGCCCAACTCCTGAAAAACAACCCCACAACATAATTCCTCCTCCACCAAATTTCACACTCGACACAATGCAGTCCGAAATGTAGCATTCTCCTGGTAACTTCCAAACCAAGACTGGTCCATCAGATTGCCAGATGGAAAAGCGTGATTCATCACAACAGAGAACGCGTCTCCACTGCTCTCAAGTCCAGTGGCGACGTGCTTTACACCACTGCATCCCACGCTTTGCATAGGACTTGGTGATGTATATGTTTGTAGATGCAACTGCTCGGCCATGGAAACCCATTCCATGAAGGTCTCTGCGTAGTGTATGTGGGCTAATTGGAAGGTCACATGAAGTTTGGAGCTCTGTAGCAACTGACTGCAAAAAGTCGGCAACGTCTTTGCACTATGTGCCTCAGCCTCCGCTGACCCACCTCTCTGTCTGTTTATGCGGCCTACCACTTTGTGGCTGAGTTGCTGTTGTTAACAAAATCTTCCATTTTCTTATAATAAAGTCGACATTTCACTTTGGAGTATTTAGGAGCGAGGAAATTTCACGACTGGATTTTTTGCACAGGTGACATTCTATGACAGTTCCACGCTGGAAATCACTGAGAGCGGCCCATTCTTTCACATTTTTTTTAGAAACAGTCTCCATGCCTAAGTGCTTGATTTTATACACCTGTGGCCGGGCCAGGTTATTAGGACACCTGATTCTGATCATTTTGATAGGTGGCCAAATACTTTTTGAAATATAGTGTATAACTATGAAACAACAGTAAGTAACTATATATTAACAGTAAATTATCAAGTAGATTAAAAATGGTTTCGAGAAAATAATACAACTAAACTTTGACTCCGCACTTCGTCCTTGTCCACCCAAATCGGGACTGTCCATTTCTGGTAAAGGTGGATGCTTCTCATTCTGGGATAGGGGCCATTCTTTCCCAGCGGTCAAAAGTTGATAACTTGCTTCAGCCATGTGCATTTTTATCCAGGCGACTCTCTCCAGCTGAACTGAATAACGATGCTGACAACAGGGAGCTGTTAGCCATCCAGGAGGCATTAGTGTATTGGAGACATTGGTTAGAGGGGGCAAGGCACCCGTTCCAGATTCTGACAGACTATAGGAACCTTCTCGTCATCGGGTCAGCTCGAAGGATCAAAAACCAACGGGCAAGGTGGCAACAGTTCTTTTCCCGATTCGATTATGCCTTGTCTTACAGACCCATTTCAAAGAACCGGAAAGCGGACGCGGTATCCAGAGTGCACATGGTGGTGAATGCGTACCCGTCTACCCTTGAGACCATTTTGCCACCAACTTATATTGTGTGAATGGTCATCTGGAGAGTACAGGACCGAGTAAAAAAGACTCTTCAGGCTCGTCCAGGACCTGGGGGCGGACCACCAGGCAAGTTGTACGTCCACCGCAAACTTCTGTCCCAGGAACTGAATTGTGCACACTCCAGTCTGTTTTTCTGCCGTCCTGGGTTCCAACGAACACAAGGGAGTTGATCGCTGCTTGTTCCGCCTGTGTTCGCAGTAAACCGTCGCACCGACCACCGGCTGGCCTCCTACGCCCACTGCCAATTCCCGCTCCCCATGGTCGCACATAGCTATGGACTTCGTCACTGGGTTCCCCGTCTCGAAAGGTAACAACACCATACTCACCATTTTCGACCGTTTTTCTAAGGCAGCCCTCTTCGTACCTCTGCACAAGCTGTCCTCCTCCTCCGAAATCGCGGACCTCAACACAAGATTCCCATGAATATCGTATCTGACCGAGGCCCCCAGTTTACCTCTAAGGTATGGAAAACATTTTGCAAGGAGAACGGGGCCTCGGTCAGCTTCACCTCTGGATGCCATCCCCAAAGCAATGGACAGGCCGAGAGAGCCAATCAGAGCTTAAAGTCCATGCTTCGCTGTATTGCCCGACATCAACCCACATCCTGGAGCAAGTACATTCTGTGGGTAGAGTACTTCTACAACGCGATGAAGGGCTCCGGCACCGGTATGTCCCCCTTTGAGTGTTTTTTGGGTTATCAACCCCCCCATGTTTCCCCATCAGGAACTCGAGATCGTGGTACCCTCTACCAGGGCCCACATCAGGAGGTGTCAGAGGGTGTGAATATCCACCCGTACGGAACTAGTGAGGGCATCTAAGAGGATGTGTCCCAGTGCCAACAAACATCGCATCCCGGCCCCTTCCTTTCAGCCGGGACAAAAAGTCATGTTACTCGCAAAGGACCTCAGCCTCCAGGTACCGTCCAAAAAATTAGCACCCCGTTTTGTTGGTAAAGTGAAGTGAATTATACTTATATAACGCTTTTTCTCTAATGACTCAAAGCGCTTTACATAGTGAAACCCAATATCTAATTTTTACATTTAAACCAGTGTGGGTGGCACTGGGAGCAGTTGGGTAAAATGTCTTGCCCAAGGACACAACGGCAGTGACTAGGATGGCGGAAGCGGGGATTTTATACACCTGTGGCCACGCCAAGTGATTAGGACACCTGATTCTAGCTATCAAGAACATTGACCAGCGTTTCAATTCAAATTATATCAATTCCATTACCAACCCGGCATCTGTTAAATTGGGCTCTCCCACACTAAGTCAAGCAACACCCTGTGGTCCACGTGTCCCAAATAAAACCAGTGGCGGAGAGCGCTCTACCTCCCCCTGCCCCTACCCCGCGTCCCAGCCCCCCTAGGTTCCTGGATAACGACAAACCAGATTGGACAGTAAAGGAAATCATCAGGGTCCATGGACATGGTAGGAGGCCGGTGTACCTGGTCGACTGGGAGGGATACAGACCAGAGGACAGATCTTGGGTGCCAGCCCTTCTACCGCGCCAACCTGGGGGCCATCAGACGCTCGTCGGTTGCCTCACTTAAGAAGGGGGGTACTGTCACAGCGCAGTCTCGAACCCATATTTCTCCGGCAACAAGATCCAACACTCAGTCTGGAAGGATGCCAGGACACGCCCCCGCTCACGCCCCCGCTCACGCCGATCGCTTCTGCCCACGCTTCGCCGCAGCTGCAGACGGTCAGCAAGCAGCGCACCAGGAAGTCATAATGACTAGTCGCTCCTTGAAACCTACGTCGGAACATTGTTAGCTCTCAGTAGTAAGCATTACGTCTCTGGCTTCCCTCTTGTTGTCCTCGCCCTAGTTCTCTGTGTCCTTTTGTCTTTTTGCCTCATGTCCCTTTGTCTCCCTCGCAGTACACTCCTTGTTCCGTGTGCTCGAGCCCAGTGCCTCGACCTCCATCCGGATTTTGGACTGCCTCCCTCGAACCTCAACCCTTGACTGGACACGGAGCTTGTCGCTTCTCTCCTGCCCTCGACCTCCTACCTGTCCCCGGACTTCCTTTGTGCCTCGCCCTCTTGGACTGACAAAAAATACATCCATCAAGCACGAACAAAATCCTCTGGTATTATTCACACTGTTAATTCCACACTTAGTCTTGCAACCAACACGTAAAGTAGCATACACCTCCCACACAATCATCAAAGGTTACAATAAACCCGGTAACCTAAGTTTCTTCGTGGTGTCCTCTCCTTCCACCCCTCACGTCCATAACAAAAATGAGGCAATACGCATGTGTCAGCAGCCAAATTTGGAGCTTTTGTAACCCGTTTTGAAATGTTGTTTTTTTTTTACTTTTTTGTTACTTTTTTGCAACCAACACGTAAAGTAGCATACACCTCCCACACAATCATCAAAGGTTACAATAAACTTGGTAACCTGAGTTTCTTCTTGGTGTCCTCCCCTTCCACCCCTCAAGTACATAACAACAATGAGGCAATACGCATATGTCAGCAGCCAAATTAGGAGCCTTTGTAACCCGTTTTGAAATGGTTTTTTTTGGTTGTTTTTTTTAACAGCAGCATGGGACAAATGTAGTCATTCAGGGGCCCAAGGCAAACCGAGGACCTCCACATGAAAAAAAATATTTATTTACCATGTTGTTAGAAACTGAGGGGCCTGATATCCTAAAATTCAAATACCACACGCTAAAAAGGATGTGCAAACTATAATATTGTGTGTACTATTAGATGGCATGTTGTCTGTGATCTACTAAGACCAATAACTGGGGAAGACCGCCTTATTTAAATTACTTTTTTTTCCTGTACTACTATTAGCTGTGGCCTATTGAAAAATAGTTTCCCTCCTCTTTCATTTTAATATGGGCTCCAACCTATGTATGATGCAGCACACATATTTAATCTGTTACACCTTTTCTGCAATATAGAACCGCAATCAAAACAACAGAAACTATCTGTAGCTCGCTGATATGCGCCCTGCAGAAAGGAGGTGGACTATCACAACAACAGTGCATTGGTACAGCTAAATGATCCAAACGCACGGAAATGCATCTTGAATGGCAATTTTTCATATACACTGGGAGCTATGTTATAACAATACATTTCCTAAATTAAAAAAACAAACGTCATTTTAAAAAGAAATGCCAATAGACATAAAAACACATCATTTGCATTAGTTTTATTCAGCCTTGTAAGTCATCCAGCGGCCATACAAATTTGAAAATGTTTGATGGATGGTTTCACGGTGGCAGAGGGGTTAGTGCGTCTGCCTCACAATACGAAGGTCCTGCAGTCCTGGGTTCAAATCCAGGCTCAGGATCTTTCTGTGTGGAGTTTGCATGTTCTCCCCGTGAATGCGTGGGTTCCCTCCGAGTACTCCGGCTTCCTACCACTTCCAAAGACATGCACCTGGGGATAGGTTGATTGGCAACACTAAATTGGCCCTAGTGTGTGAATGTGAGTGTGAATGTTGTATGTCTATCTGTGTTGGCCCTGCGATGAGGTGGCGACTTGTCCAGGGTGTACCCCGCCTTCCGCCCGATTGTAGCTGAGATAGGCGCCAGCGCCCCCCGCGACCCTGAAAGGGAATAAGCGGTAGGAAATGGATGGATGGATGGATGATAGATGGTACTTTATTGAGTCCTTCAGGAAAGTTCCCTCAGATATTGCTGAATAGAGGATAGATCTAATATTTTTTATTTCTCATGGTCCAAAGATGTTGAGGGTTCTCCTTCCATTGTCAAACTAGCGCCTATAGAACAGTTTTAGCCTTGATAAATCACACACTGCGTGTTCTGAATAATTACATTTGCATCCTCTCCTTCCAGTATTGTGAGCATATATTCTGTATATTCGTGAAGACAGACACACTAAATGGATTAAGCTCCTTATTCTGCTCACTTAAAGGCCTACTGAAATTAGATTTTCTTATTTAAACGGGGATAGCAGATCCATTCTATGTGTCATACTTGATCATTTCGCGATATTGCCACATTTTTGCTAAAAGGATTTAGTAGAGAACATCGACGATAAAGTTCTCAACTTTTGGTCGCTAACAGAAAAGCCCTGCTTTTACCGGAAGTCGCAGACGATGATGTCACCCATGTGAGGGCTCCTCACATCCTCACATTGTTTATAATGGGAACCACCAACCAAAAAAGCTGTTCGGACCGAGAAAACGACAATTTCCCCATTAATTTGAGCGAGGATGAAAGATTTGTGTTTGAGGATATTGATAGTGATGGACTAAAAGAAAAAAAAAATCAAGTTTATTGGGACGGATTCAGATTTTTTTAGACACATCTACTAGGATAATTCTGGGAAATCCCTTATCGTTCTATTGTGTTGCTAGTGTTTTAGTGAGTTTAATAGTACCTGATAGTCGGAGGGGTGTATCCACAGGTGTCTTGAGGCCAGTGTCTGATGGAAGTCGACGGCAGCTGTATGTACGGCTCATGCTCAGCTGAACTCCGGTAAGTGGCCACTTTTTACCACAATTTTCTCACCGAAAACTGCTTGTTGACATTTGGTCGGGATCCATGTTCGCTGTGATCCATAGTAAAGCTTCACCTCCGGGAATTTTAAACAAGGAATCACCGTGTGTTTGTGTGGCTAAAGGCTAAAGCTTCCCAACTCCATCTTTCTACTTTGACTTCTCCATTATTAATTGAACAAATTTCAAAAGATTCAGCAACGCAGATGTCCAAAATACTGTAAAATGATGCGGTTAAAGCAGACAACTTTTAGCTGTGTGTGTGTCCATCCCGTGACGTCATGCGTATACCTCATCATTCCACGACGTTTTCAACAAGAAACTCCCGGGAAATTTAAAATTGCAATTTAGTAAACTAAAAAGGCCGTGTTGGCATGTGTTGCAATGTTAATATTTCATCATTGATATATAAACTATCAGACTGCGTGGTCGTTAGTAGTGGGTTTCAGTAGGCCTTTAAGAGACGCAATCTTATGCTCACAAGTTTAGTAGATTTGTATGCATGTGTTCTAGTCCATGCAAGCCTTTAGTAGATTATTTTTTACTGCAATTAGTAAGAACATTGATCAGCGTTTCAGAAAGTATAATCAATGTTTGTGGGGAGTTTTATTTTGTTAGTGCAGTTGGACCAAATGTGAAGTGTAGCGCTACTTTTGTGAAGGCCAGAGTTGTGTGACTGGTGGGAAAAAGAAAACTTGAAAAATAGAGCAATTAACAGTTGATATGGTTTTTTTTTTTTGTATGTGATGTTTTGGGGCCCTAGGGGCAACTGCCTGTGTTTGCCTCATGGTAAGTTCACTCCTGACCAGCAGTGTTCAATTCCAACTCGGTATAGCTCTAACTTGCACACAATACTTCCTCGTTCCCCACCAATGACCGTGAGAACTTTTTTACAGGTGGATGTTTTGCCTACATTGCAAATATCAACACACATTGGCGTCATTGGACACATCCTCCTGTTTTTGTGAAACATTTTTTTAACAGGCAACACTTTACATGCAAACTGTCCCTAGTCTGGTAAGGCAGCATACTTTGTTAAATGTTTAGTGTTTGAAGACAGCTGAGAAGAGCTGCAGTGAATGCCAATTAAAGCCATCTTGATGTTCAGACGACACAACTCTTCGCTTCGCAAACACTCCCTGTGTTGTTTTGTTTTCAGATGTGCTAATAGACGCGTCTGCGAGGCGCAATAAGCATGGAGGAGTTGAGCGTGCGTTGCACCCACTCGTACGCATGAAGGGGAAAATGCACACTTGTAGCCTGCGTGGGTGTTTATACACTAAAACAAGCTCACTAATGACTGACATCTTGCATGAGAGTCTGCAACAAAGATGGCATTTAACTGATGAGTCCATTACGTCATTTCATTTAGGCACGGTTCATTTTTTTGTTTTGGATCTTACTGGAACACATCTTTTAAAGCACCAGTCCTCAAAGGGGGTCTTTCATGACACCATGGACGGACAAATAATACCGTTAACAATAAAAGAATAAAAAGGCCATTTGAGTTCAGCACTTTTTAACAGCGTCTACAATTTTATACTTATTTTTACCCAGCCAGGAAAGAATAAAACGTCATCTGTGCTTCAATAAAAAGTCGCCCTTTATTTAAATAATGAGTGTATCTTGCGTATTGTGTGGATAACTCTGCATTCACTGCTTAAGTACAATTTGGCCGCATATTACAAATCTTAACGGCACTGTGGTGTCATTTGTACAGTATTGGGGAAGATACATCTTAATACTTTTTAACCACTACTGTACTTTTAAAATGCATGTATTTGTGCAAAATATATTTATGATCTATCCTGTATGATTTAGTTTCAGTTTCATTCTCAATATGGGCAAAATTAACACTTTAAAAGGTCAGTATAGTCAACTCTGATCTACTGGCTTGATATTTCTGGCATCAGCACGTCTTTTGTTTTCACTTGAGCTGTTTTGTATGATTTTTATAAGGCAACGGAA